>NC_049223.1:80681489-80988484 GCF_011100685.1 Canis lupus familiaris
CGAGGAAGCCCATCAACACCCAGGTCCAAGGACCACACCCTGCATGTTACCCATCCCAGACCATGCGACCCGAGCCCACCCTTTTTGGAGTCTAAATCCCCCCTGCTGTGACGGGAGCCAGGAGACCTCTCTTCTCCAGAAGGGTCCCATCTCCGCGTCAGTCACCCAGACCCCAGACCGCAGCAAACGGTCCACCAAAGGTTGAGCATCCTCGACAGCTGCACACACCCTCGGTTCTGGTCTCTCCCTCCCCGTCATCTCCCACCTCCCGTCCCACCCCACTGGAAGCTCAGAGTGCACCCCCCCCCCCCCACCGGGGAAGGAGCCGGAAAGCTGAGGAAAGACGCCCTCTGAACTCCAGAGCTGAAGATCAGGGCACTCCTAGCAGGTTGTTTCTCACACACACACACACACACACATCCCCTCTCGCCTGGCAGAGGAGAGGAGCTTCTGGCTGCAGGGGGAGGGGGGGAGCAAGGCAAGGGAGGAGGCAGCCCTGTTGTCTGGGCCCCTGCCAGGTCATCAGCAGGAAGCCAGGGCTTCCGCAGGAAACAAGAGGTTCTCAGATGGCTTTGACTCCAGCTCCTCCACTCCCCTGTGCTGGTGGCATTGCCCCGGGGCCGTGGAGTCAGGGTAGGTTCATGTCTAGCCTTGACCACCCATAGCTGTGTGACTGTGGACATAATAACCTCTCTGTGCCTCATGCTAAGTGGGATCCAAATCCATACTTTTCCTGGGGTGGCCGTGAGGATGAGTCCAGATGAATGTGTTCATTCAGACCCACTCCTTTGCAGCTTCTCCCTTTTGCAGCTGTATGACTCTGGGCCAGGTGCTCTGAAGCATCATTCCGCAGTTTCCTCTTCTGTAAAATGAGGTGATAATAGACCCTCCCTCTGAGGGCGATGCATGAAGATCAGTCCCTGGTATTCAGAAGAGCAATATAATCATCGTGGAAAGTATTCTCATCCCACACAGCCTGCTCGGGGCCACCCCGAGCTGGTATTACTAGAAGAGATCAGACACTGCCCTGGCCTTCCTGGGCCATCCCTGGGGAGGCTGAACCATAACTAGAGACAAACAAGCACTTCCGAGTGTTTTCACAGGTGTCCCCCTGGAGAGAGTGCCCTGGGCTTTGACCTTGCCTGGAGACTAGAGTTTTCCGCAGAAGGGACTTCCTCCGTCAAGCCTCTCTCTTTTTCTTCCTGGACTTGGGAGAGCACGCTGCTGCTCCTGAAATGAGGGGTGTGTGCTAGGCACCAGGACAAACCCCCCAGAGGGAACATTGTTGTGATCCCCAGGTGGTGGGAGGCGGGGAGTAAGCAGACCAGGGTCACACAAGGTGATCTCTGGCAGGGGCCCTTGACGAAGGAGCTCGCCCCTCTAACCTGGCCTCTGACTGCCCCAGAGGCAGGGTCAGTGACTCCGAGCCATTGCTTCCATGCTGTGTTATGGAAGCGAGATGTCCACACGGGTACTGGTTCGCTCATTCAGTTAATGGTTCCTGCGTCCCAGCCCCATGCCCGGCGCTGTGAGCAGGATGGGGATACCCTGTTCAAGCCTGATGGCAGGATGGCTGCCAGCGGGCATGACGGAGGCAGGTGGAGAGGACTTTGGAGCAACACAGACTGTGTCTAGCTGCTAGACACCTTAGGGGGCCAGCTGCCTCTGCAAAACCCAGTCTTCTCACCTATAAAATGGGATAAATTGCAGGACTGTTGCAGGATGAAATCAGATTAGCACCAGCGAAGTGACCCGCTCCGGGTGGCCCAGCATGCCATGCAGGCTTCTTCCCCATCCCTAGCCCGCCGGGGAGAAGCCGTTGAGTGTGCACAGGGGAGCAGGGGCACAGCTGTGGCTTCAGACAGGGTGATGGGAAAGTGGGAGGAGAGCCTGAGAAATGGGTCAGAGACGAGCCACACCTCCTTGGCAGGGAAGCCAGCAGCTGCCCGTGTACACATGCCCACGCTTCAGGAACTTCAGACACCCTGGGGCGGCTGCTGCTCACACTTTTTCATGTGCCAGCTGCTCAGGCTTACGCTCCTCGAGAGGGAAAATGAAGACCCAGAAAGGTTAAGGCACTTGCCTCCCAAAACACAGCCTGCCTCTAGGAGAGCCCAGGGCTCTGAGGGAGAAGCCCTGAGGTTGGGAGTGCGGTGGTTAAGAGCGTGGACGCTGGAGCCAGACCGCCTGGATCAGATGCCACCACTCACTGGCTCTGTGGCCCCTGGGCAACCTGCTACACCTCCTCCGGCCTCCGTTTCCTAAACTGTAAAATAGGGATAAAAGTAGTACCCTCTTCGTGGAATGGTGGTGAGGAATCCGTGAGTTAATGTACGTGAAGTTCATGTCAACCCCTCATAACCCCGAGGTGCTCTTCCCCTTGTGCCACGGAAACATTCAGGACCAGCCCTAAGGCCTGAAGCATGACCCACCGTGCCCCACTCAGGGAGCCGGCCTCTGCGGCAGGTGAAGGACTCTGGCAGAAAGACAGCTGGGACTCCAGTGGCCACTGGGACCGCCGCCTTTTGAAGTGGGGCAAGAGAGGTCTGTGGCTTTTTGGTGGCCAAGGACCTGAGAACCCAGCTTGCCAGGCTGTGTCACTTGTCCCAGAGGCCTGCTCCTCTGCCCCCCAGGCAGGGGGCTAGAGTGAATCACCCCTTTCCAGGCTCCAGCAGCGAGCAGAGGGGCCCCCCGCTGTGTGTCATCTGCAGGCCACTGCCAGGAAGGGGAAGAAATGCTCTCCTGACAAGCCTCACTCAAGTGGACGGGGCTGCCCCCCCCCGCCCCCGCCCCCCCCCCCCCAGAGTAAAAGGGACCGGACCGCCCCAGGAGAGCTGGGGCAGGGTCTCTGAGCCCCAGAGAAGGCTGACCTGGCCTCCTGCCCCCCCAGCTCTGAGCCTCTGCTGCTGGCTGGAGACCCCCCACGGTTGAGGGCTGCAGGCTGTGTGTGCGTGTGCGTGTCCATCCCCTGAGGCCCGGCTCTTCCTGGAGCTGGTGGCTCTGTTTGTTTTCTGAGTCAGCCGAGTGGACAGGGAGGGCCTGGCTGGAGGTGGGGCTTGGGTTGTTGAATCATGAAGTTCAGAGAGGCCTGGGGAGGCCTGGCCGGAAGCCCTGGCCTCCGAAAGTGCCCAATTGGGCCCTGAAAGCCGAGGATCCAGCCCCAGTTTCCTGGTTCCACCGTTTACCGGTGTATATGTGTGTGGCGGGGGGTCTTTGTCCCTCTGAGCCTCGTTGGTAAAATGAGAAAAAGGAGTCCACCTCCCCGTGTGGCTGGATTTGCGTGGAGGCATACAGTGGGTCTCGTCCCCTGGGAAGCGCTTCGGGGCTGTTGGCTGCTCTTACCGGCATGGCCATAGTAACTGTCACGACCGTCCATACGTAGGGCCGTGGGGCTGGGGTAGGAGAGCACGGGCTGCCTGGTCTGGCGGGGCCTCGTGCGTGGTGCAGCCCACGGAGACCACCACCCGGAGTCAGCCTGCCCGGACTCGCACCCTGACGCTGCCGGGTACTTGCTGCGTGATCTTGGCCGAGTTACTTAACCTCTCTGAGCCTCATTTTCTCCCCTAAGAAGGGGATAACAATTGAGCTCCCGCCGCAGGGTTCTTGTGTTAACGGTGGTAAAACGGGCCAGGAGCAGATGTCGCACACGGTGGGCTCTTGGAAGCGTTGGCTGCTCTGAAAGCTGCAGAAGCCCAGGTGTCTGGGGACGGAGCAGCTGAGGGCCTGGGGATGTTGTGACAGTGGCCTGGGACCCTCGGGGCTTGTGGGTGGAAACTGGCTGCGGTGGGGAAGGGGCAGGAGCTCAGAAAATCCGCAGGCCGCCCCCACCTGGCCTGCTGTGTGCCATCCCTCTGAGCGAACCCCGTGGGTGCCCAGCGCTGCTGCCAGAGGGGCCCCTGCGTGTCTCAGCCCCACAGGCGGCCCAGCGGTGGGGGCGGCGAGCCCAGGCCCTCTGCAGCCCTGGGACACCCGCCGGCCGCCTGCCCCGCCAGGACCACGGCTCTGCAGGAGGGGAGACAGGAAGAACAGGATTTCTGCAGTAGAGCCTCCTAGTGCTGGTCTCTGACCTCAGTTTTCTCGTCTGTAAAACGGGAGCGATAGTCAGCCCTTCCCCGCAGAGGGTTGAGTAAGCTGGTGCTCAGCTGGGACGTAGCAGCTTCTGTCCTCCCTCACCCCTCCTCTCTGCCCCCCCCCACTCCCACCTTCAGAGTGGGGGCCCCTTTCCTGCCTGCCATAAAGTCCAGACCCGACCTCTCAGCATCCCCTCGCCGCCAGGACTCTGCTGGGCACGGGAGTTGAACAGGGATAAGCAGCCCTGACCTCTGCCCTCCGGGTGGGGACTGGATGCAAAAGGGGGACACATGGTTCCCAGGGAGCGAGTAGCTTGGGGCTATTCCACAGGGCTGCGGAAGCTCGGGGCGCTCACCAGGCCTTGGGCCCCGATCCTGGGCCTGCACCCAGCCAGGGATAACCAGACGCACGAGGAAACCAGACTGGAATGAGCCAGCAGGACAGTCACATAACAGGCCCGCGAAGACTTGAGCCATTGGGTCTGTCGAACCAGTTCATAAAATAGCGATGCTTTGTTTTCTTTTCACTTCAAGTCTTTCATTGGCCCTGCCAGGTGCCAGCATTAGCAGAAATACAAAGGTTGTGCTTTTGCACTTAAAATAACCCGTTATCTCCCCGCTTGCCTCATCCCCGTGGTGTTTGTCTCCCACTGTAAGCCCGTAATCACACCTGAGCGCCGCGTTCCTGGCCCCAGACCCCCCTGACGCGCAGCTCCAGCAGCAGGCTGGCGTCTTCAGCGTCTCCAGGATCAGGCACTGCCAGGACTCTTGAGGGCACCCGGGTCCCGAGGCGGCTGGGCCCCATCACGGCCATGACCCCAGGGGCCTCACTCACCAGCAGGTGCCACTTCGGTTCATGCTAGAACCTTCGTCTCACGCAGCTGCAAATACAGTTGTCTTGAATAACCTTATCGTCCCTTTCCTGTGCTGCTCAGCGTCTAAAGGTTTGACTGCCTTTGGTCCTGGTTCTGACACCTTCCGCTTTTCAGGCCAAGGACCCAAAGCACCACAAGGATCTGTGCCACCTGCTGCTGCATTTTTCCAGGATGTGTGTCCAACCTGCTCCCATCCGCCCCTCCGTGCTGGTCCTTGGTCTCAGCAAGCTGGTTCTCAAAAGCTTTATTCTAGTAATTATGTGAAACCCCATCAGTGGAACACTGCTGCCAACCTCTGGAAACATTTCAGGGTTTTTTGTTTATTTAAGAGAGAAAGAGGGGCGCCTGGGTGGCTCAGTGGTGGAGCACCTGCCTTTGGCCCAGGGCGTGATCCTGGGGTCCTGGGATCGAGTCCCGCATCGGGCTTCCCACAGGGAGCCTGCTTCTCCCTCTGCCTGTGTCTTTGCCTCCCTCTCTGTGTCTCATGAATAAATAAATAAAACGTTTAAAAAGAGAGAGGATGCAGGGGGTGAGTGGGAGGGGGTGCAGAGGGAGAGAGCAAGTCCCAAGCAGGTTCCACTCCCAGCGTGGAGTCCGACATGGCTCGACCCCACTCTGAGATCATGACCCGAGCGGAATTCAAGAGTCAGATGCTCAACCCGCTGAGCCCCCCAGGCGCCCCGTACGTCAGTTTTAACAAAGGGCTCTGTACCTGAGGAATGGCAGGTGCAGTGGGGACCGTGTATCCCCGAGGTGTGACAGATGGGTTGGAGCAGTCAGGACGGCAGCTGTCCAGGAGAACTGCCCCTCCGACCTCAGCAGCTCCCACGTGGGGCCACCAAATGACGATGCTAATTTTATTTTAAGGTATAAGAGAGGGAGGAGCCCCCATGACCTGTCTCCCTTGCACCCGCAGACAGCAGCCCTCTCGTGGGCAGCACGCCCGCCGGCTATGGGACCCTGACGATAGAGACATCTGTAGATCCCCTCAGCTCCTCAGTTTCATCCGTGGTAGGTGGCGGGGTGGGCAGGGGAGGCTCCAGGCGCGCCCCCGCCCCGCGCCCACCCGGCCTGTCCGTCCGTCCGTCCGCAGAGGCTCAGCGGCTACTGTGGCAGTCCATGGAGGGTCATCGGCTATCACATCGTGGTCTGGATGATGGCAGGGATCCCTTTGCTGCTCTTCCGCTGGAAGCCGGTGTGGGGGGTGCGGCTGCGGCTCCGGCCCTGCAACCTGGCCCGCGCAGAAACACTCGTCATCGAAATAAGAGACAAAGAGGTGAGGCAGCTGGCGAGGGGAGCGCAGGGGAGGGGGTCTCAGCCCCATCTGGCCGCTCACCTCCTGTGGGACCGTGCACAGTTGTCCTCTCTCGGCCTCTGCTTTCCCATCCGAGCAATGGGCGGGAGAGGCAGTTGGGTGGCTCCCCAGGGCATCATGTATGTCCTTGGTCCCTGTTTTGTCCAGCGGGGGCCGCCGGGCGGCAGGGTGCACCTGGGAGAGGACCAGTGTCTCCTGGTATCAAGCCCCCACCTCTGTGTTCCAGGATAATTCCTGGCAGCTCTACACTGTGCAGGTGCAGACCGAGGCCATCGGTGAGGGCAGGTGAGGTGGCCCCGTCACCCTGCCCAGAAGCCCCGGCTCCCTGCCACGGAGGGACTGTGGCTGCATGGGATGGGGAGGTGCTGGCCCAGTTCCCAGGGCTCCACGGTAACCCCTGCCCGCTCCCAGCCTGGAGCTGCCGGCCCGGGGCCAGGCGGAGGATGGCCGGAGCCAGGCGGCCGTGGGGGCCGTCCCAGAGGGTGCGTGGAAGGACACCGCCCAGTTCTGCAAGAACGAAGAGGCCGTGAGTGCACAGCTGGCTTCCCCACGAGCCCTTAACCCTCCCTGGGCCTCAGTGCCACGCTCTGCACAACGGGAGGGTTGGAGTCCCCGTTCCCCACGCACCTCTGGTTCCTTTGCCCCAATGTCCGGGCTGCTGGGCCGAGCACCTCGGCACCTCCAGGCCTCCCTGCCTCTTTCCCGCAACACTGGCCTCTGCCCCTGCACCCCACCCCCAAGCTGTCTCCAGCCTCTTCTCTCTCCCACCCAGCAGCGGACGCTGCGATACTACCTCTTCCGGGGCCAGCGCTACGTCTGGATCGAGAGCCAGCAGGCCTTCTGCCAAGCCAGGTAGGGCTCAGGCCGGCACCGCGCGCTCCTGCTGGGTTGGGCCGAGAGGTGGCATGACGTGGCCCCGCGTGGACTCCACCCTGGGCTGCGCACCTCAGACCCCGGCGACGTGAGCAAGTTGCTGAGCCTCCCCGGCCTCGGAGTCCCTGTCTGTGCCCTGGGCAGAAAGAGAATCCCTAGCAGAGGCCTCCCAGGGTTATTTTGAGGGGCAAGTACATAAGCTTCGTGTAAAGGTTGGCTCAGCCTCAGGCCAAGGTGGCAACACTGAATCAGACCTTAGGCTCTGGACTCGGATCATCCGATTGGGGTCTCGTCCCCCCCGCCCCCGCCACCTACTAAGTGCTCAGTAACTGTGAGCTGCGTCTGCAGAGGTGAGTGCCCGGGGGACGTGGAGGTGGCACCAGCCTCTGCCACGTAGAGAAGCACAGCACGAATCGCTGACGGGTCTGTCACGTGGTAGGTGCCAGGCACTAGCCACGCGCGTTACATGGCTTCTCGTTTATCTGCCGTGGCCCTGTGTGGCAGGTGCTGTCACCATCCCCGTCCTGCCGATGAGAAGACAGGCGCAGAGAGGTTAAGTCACTTAGGGAAGGCATCGTCGTGAAGAACACGCCTGTCGCTAAATAATAGGGATTCTTGTCGCTCTTAACTGTTAATCATCATCCCTCACTGTTCTTCCTGGTTTGGGGCCCGACCAGGGGAACTGGAGGAAGTTAGACCCAGAGTTAGAGAGCTGCCTCCTCCCAGGAGCTCAGGGGGCCAGGAGGGGCCTGGAGCCCCGAGTCCCATAGGTAGGGGAGGCGGTGCCCAGGCCCCATCGCCCACATGTGTTCCCCGCCTCCCCCCCTCCCCCCAGCCTGCTGGACAACGGCCGCACCTGCGAGGACGTCCACCGCTCCTGCTCCGGCCTCAGCCTCCAGGACCAAGCCGTGAGGTGGGTGTGCTGCCCCGGACCAGGGGTGCCCTGCGCCCTGGGGACCCCTATCTTGCCCCCCTGAGCATGGCCTTCTGGTCACCTGCCTTCTCTGGGCCTTGGTTTCCCTGGCTGTAAGATGAGCTCTGTTGCCCTTGGAGGGTCCGGCCGCCACTGCCCCCTCCATCTTTTGGCCCGGCCACTTCTCTTACAGGAAGACCATCTACGGCCCCAATGTCATCAGCGTGCCGGTCAAGTCCTATCCCCAGCTGCTGGTGGACGAGGTAGGACTGTCCCTGGGCTGCACCCCGGCTCTGGCTTCGATTGGTGGTGTGGCCCTGGCTGGGGGCTTGCCCTTTTAGGGCCACTTGCCAGTGGCAGGCCGGAGCAGCTGTCCCCTCCTCCGTAGGGGAGAGTCACCTCAGAGCCAGCCCCGTCAGCTCAGGGCGAGGAATTGGAGGCTGTGGTCCAGGCTGGGGCTGGGAGTAGAGGCCGGGAGACGAGGCCACACAGCCCCGGCCTTTCCTGGCCTTGCTGCACCTAAGCCACCTTCACCCTCTGGCAGCTGCATGAGTAGGGACACAGTTCACACACCAAGGACCCAAGCTTCAGAGAGGTGACGTGGCCTAGGGGACAGTGGGGAGCCATGAGCCGGACGCCCCGGAGGACACAGAACCTCCCGGCCTTCTGAGCCAGCGGCGGACGCCCACGAAAGTCACACTGGCTCCTGGAGTCGGGCTCGTGTACACCCCGGGCAGCCACATGGGGGCCGCGTGGTTCAGGGCCAGTGACCTGACCCTTTTGTGCCTCGGTTCCCTCATCTGCAAATGGAGTGTGGAATTGTCACCACCACTGGATGACACTTAGATGACGGGCTTAGCAGGGGCCTGGCTGGCATCTCAGTGTCTGTGTCCTCTTCAGAGCAGAGAAGCTAAGGGCCCCGGGGCCTTTGGGGGCGCTGAGCGGGGCCACGGGCCGGCCCCCCGGGGACACGAGCCCTGATGCTGCTTCCCCGCCCCTCCCCAGGCACTGAACCCCTACTATGGGTTCCAGGCCTTCAGCATCGGGCTGTGGCTGGCCGACCGCTACTACTCGTACGCCCTGTGCATCTTCCTCATCTCTACCGCCTCCATCTGCCTGTCGCTCTACAAGACCAGAAAGGTGGGTGCGTGAGGGGGATGGCCGGGGCGGGCAGGTCCCCACGGGGGGCCGCCCCCACCCACTCCCCATGTGCCCCCTGCCCACAGCAAAGCCAGACTCTGAGGGACATGGTGCAGCTGTCCGCGAGGGTGTGCGTGTGCCGGCCCGGGGGAGGTGAGAGCTCGGCGGGGGCGGGGGGGAGGGAGGCTCTGGGGTGGGGGTTGGGCCCGGGCCACGCTGAGGCCCCCGCTTGCCTGCAGAGGAGGAATGGGTGGACTCCAGCGAGCTGGTGCCCGGAGACTGCCTGGTGCTGCCCCGGGAAGGCGGGCTGGTGCCCTGCGACGCGGCCCTGGTGGCTGGCGAGTGCGTGGTCAACGAGAGCTCCCTGACAGGTCAGCCCCAGCCCCTGGCCTCTGCCCCCGCCCTCCCTGCCCTCGGCCTCCCTACCCCTGACCCTCTGCCCCCAGCCTCCCAGCCCCCGGCCTCCCTACCCCTAGCCTCTCAGCCCCTGGTCTCCCAGCCCCTGGCCTCCTAGCCCCTGGCCTCCCTATCCCTGGCCCTTTGCCCCTGGCCTCCCTGCTCCCGGCCCACTGCTCCTGGTCTCCCAGCCCCCAGCCTCCCAGCTCCTGGCCTCCCTGCCGCCCGCCTCCCTGCCCCTGGCTTCCCTGCCGCCCGCCTCCCAGCCCCCAGCCTCCCTACCCCTGGCCTCCCAGCCCCTGGCCTCCCTACCCCTAGCCTCTCAGCCCCTGGTCTCCCAGCCCCTGGCCTCCCAGCCCCTGGTCTCCCAGCCCCCAGCCTCCCAGCCCCTGGTCTCCCAGCCCCCAGCCTCCCAGCCCCTGGTCTCCCAGCCCCTGGCATCCCTACCCCTGGCCCTTTGCCCCGAGCCTCCCAGCCCCTGGCCTCCCTGCCGCCCGCCTCCCTGCCCCTGGCTTCCCTGCCGCCCGCCTCCCTGCCCCTGGCTTCCCTGCCACCCGCCTCCCTACCCCCAGCCTCCCAGCCCCCGGTCTCCCAGCCCCCCGCCTCCCTGCCCCCAGCCTCCCTGCCGCCCGCCTCCCTACCCCCGGCCCCCTAGCCCCTGGCCTCCCTGCCCACTGGGCCCTCTGCCCCTGGTGTTTCTATTTCCCTTCTGCTCTCGAGTGACAATCCTGGGTTGCTAACCCTGCACCCCGCGGCCACTCCTCCAGGCAGCGTCCTAGGGCAGAAGCGCCCCCACCCCCCTGCGGTGTGTTGGTTTGAGTCATAAAAGTGATGCAGCTCGTTACAGAATAGTTCCAAGAGTCCAAACGTCTCCCCGCCCCGCTGTATCCATGTGCACACATTCCTGGTCCCTGGCTGGCACCCATCCTTCCGGGATTGTCTGGCTGCCTCTTTATGGCCTTTGTCTTGAGTCTCAGTGTCCCACTCTGTGAAATGGGGGCAATGATGCCTGCATGTATGGTTGTAAGAATTAAGTGGGACCTGAGGGCTTATGAAACGATTCTGTGCTTGATTCTTGGGTTGGTGGTGGGAAGGAGTGGCATGGAGACCCCTCACAGGCCTCCTGCCCCATCCCTCCCAGGGGAGAGCGTTCCGGTTCTAAAGACGGCCCTGCCGGAGGGACCTGTGTCCTACTGCCCAGAGACCCACCGGCGCCACACACTCTTCTGTGGGACCCTCGTCCTGCAGGCCCGGGCGTTCGTCGGACCCCACGTCCTGGCAGTGGTGACTCAGACAGGTGGGAAGCAGGGAGGCAGGAGGGGATGCTGGGCTCATGCCACCGGGTCGGGCAGGGGCCATCTCTGCCGCTGTCCTACTGGGGGACCCTGGGCAAGTCCCCCACACCTCCAGCATGCGTGCGGTCGGCTGACGTGCGCAGGGCTGTGGCCAGCAAGCAGGAGCCCACCCCTTAGGAAGGGAACAGCCCTGTACGACGCCGGCAGGCTCTTGTCACGTGGGAACTGGCCCTAGCGTCACCAGACTTGAGTTTTTCACTAAGAGCCACATATCCGGATTTTTAAAAAGTGAAACCGCCCACTTCATAGATACCGTCCACTCGTTCCATTTTCGCTAAGCCCCATGAGGGCCGGCAAGACCCGTGGGCCGTCACGAGTCACCCCACACTGGGTGATGCCTCCTCCCAGGAGCAGCAGGTCTCACAGCCCCCAGTGTGGTGCGGGAAGGCAGGGGCCGGGAGGGCCTGTCCTGACCCTCGCCACCCCCACCCCCCGGTTGCTCCCAGGGTTCTGCACAGCAAAAGGGGGCCTGGTGAGCTCCATCTTGCATCCCCGGCCCATCGACTTCAAGTTCTACAAACACAGCATGAAGTTTGTGGCTGCTCTCTCTGTCCTGGGTGAGTGACCCCCTGCACTGCCTTCTGCTGGTGCCCCTCTCCCCCAAGCCCTATCCCAAATCCCGCTGAGCCCTTGCTGTCTCCCCAGCTCTCCTCGGCACCGTCTACAGCATCTTCATCCTCCACCGCAACCGGGTGAGCCTCGGGGACCGGGCAGGGGCGGCCGGCGGGGACCCGGGGCCAGCCTGGCCCCTGGAGTCACGGTGCCTCCCGCCAGGTGCCTCTGAATGAGATCGTGATCCGGGCTCTGGACCTGGTGACGGTGGTGGTGCCACCCGCGCTGCCCGCTGCCATGACCGTGTGCACACTCTATGCCCAGAGCCGGCTGCGGAGCCAGGGCATCTTCTGCATCCACCCGCTGCGCATCAATCTGGGGGGCAAGCTCCAGCTCGTGTGTTTTGACAAGGTGGGGGCCGCGGGGCGGGGGCCGCGGGCGCCCCAGCCAGGCCTCCATGCCTGCATTCCTCAGTCAGCAACGCAGGCTGCTGCCTGGTGCCAGGTCCTGTCCTGGAGCCGGAAACGCCCAGAGACCCCGCACCCCCCGGCCAGCTCCCACACACGCCCGGCTCCCAGTCTGGCAGGCAAGACCGTCTGAGGTCACTTAGTCGTTCCCTGGTGCTGCTCTTGGCGCCGAGACCCAGCAGAGACCCCCCCACCCCCCAAGAATAAGCGGATCAGGGCCCACAAAGAGCCGCAGGTGGTGATGGCTTTGGGGGAGGACTTGAACTGGGTAACGTGATAGGTGGGACGTGGGGGTCATTCCCTCAGGGAATGCTCCTCTTTGACCTCAATGATGGGGGGAACCCGAAGACGGGAGGCAGGGCAGGCGGGGGCCGGGGAGCAGTCAGCTCCTCGGAGGAACAGACGGGGTGCCTGGGCACTGGGAACAGTGGGGACTCGGGCGGGACGGGGGGGCTGGGCAGCCCCATTGGCGAGGTTGGACGTTAATTATTCTGAGGGCCCTGGGGGCCCCAGTGAGTCTTGAAACTGAGTAGTGGGGCCTGATCGGGTCCTCGGAGCCCCCAGGCTGGCGAAGGAGCCGGACGTGTACCTGGGCAGCTGCATCCGAGCGTGGGGAACGCGGGCGCTCACTCGCTCGCCCGTTCAGCACGCACACCGTGCGCCGGGTGTGGCCAGGCCCTCTTCCTGGCCCCGTGACAAACAAGTGATAGGGTCGCGAAGTGGTCGTGGGTGGGAGCCCGAGGCAGGGGCCACCTGACCTGCCGTAGGGTGAAGGAAGACTTCCTGGAGGCAGCGGTGCCGGACAGAGGAATCGGGGGTTGGGGGGAGCGGCCCTGGCAGAGGGACCGCCTCTGGCTCCTGCTCTGGCTCCCGGGATTCCCAGGGGCCCCCGCTGGCCCGGGGTGTGGGCGCCCAGCGCAGCCGCACACAGCTCCTCCCGGGACTCATCACTGGCCCGCCCCTTGCCCCCTGCAGACGGGCACCCTCACGGAGGACGGCTTGGATGTGATGGGTGTGGTGCCCCTAAAAGGGCAGGCGTTCCTGCCTCTGGTCCCAGAGCCCCGCCGCCTGCCCGTGGGGCCCCTGCTCCGAGCGCTGGCCACCTGCCATGCCCTCAGCCGGCTCCAGGACACCCCCGTGGGCGACCCCATGGACCTCAAGATGGTGGAATCTACTGGCTGGGTGAGGAGGCCGAGCAGGTCAGCCCCTGCCTCTGGGCAGCTGGGCTCTAACCAACCCCGCCTGGTCTTCATTCCAGGACTTCGGGTGGCATCCATTGTGCCACCATCATTAATAATGGCCGAGGCCACGTGCGAGCACCCACTTTGTGCCAGCACCCCGCGGCCCGGGCCTTGGCTCGTGCTCCTCCTGTAGCCCAGGAAGGAAGCTTCCAAACCTGCCTCGCAGGGAGGAAGCCCAGGCCGAGGGAGATTTGGAATAACTTGTCCAAGGTCACCCTGCAACTTGTAAGTGGCAAAGCCAGGGTTTGGACTTGGGTCCATCCGACTCCAAAGCCCATGTTCTTGACTTCCATCTGGTCTCCCGTGAAGGAAGTCTTCCACGAGTCTAACTTGCCTCTGCCGCCGCCTCCCTCCGGGGGCCGAGGATGGGCTGCCCGGGGCCAAGCCAGTGCCCGGCCCGACGGAGGCCAACCTTCCCTGCCTGCCTCCCAGGTCCTGGAGGAGGGGCCGGCTGCAGACTCCGCGTTCGGGGACCAGGTCTTGGCGGTGATGAGACCCCCGCTTCAGGAGGCCCAGCTGCAGGGCAGGGTGAGTGGCGGGGGCCGGGGAGCAGTGGCTGGGGAGGGGGGCTCCACAGGCCGGCCCTTCAGCTGCCCCTCCGTCTCCCTGCAGGAGGAGCCCCCGGTACCCGTGAGCATCCTCAACCGCTTCCCCTTCTCGTCAGCCCTGCAGCGCATGAACGTGGTGGTGGCGTGGCCGGGAGCTGCTCAGCCGGAGGCCTACGTCAAGGGCTCCCCGGAGCTGGTGGCAGGCCTCTGCAACCCGGAGACAGGTGGATGGGGGGGCCGCGGCCCAGATGGGGGTGGGCCCCCAGCCTCCCACCCCCTCGTCCCAGCGACCCCTTGCCTCTCCCTGGCAGTGCCTGCAGACTTCGCCCAGATGCTGCAGAGCTACACGGCCGCCGGCTACCGCGTCGTGGCCCTTGCCAGCAAGCCGCTGCCCATCGTGCCCAGCCTGGAGGCCGCTCAGCAGCTGAGCAGGTGGGCTGGCCCTGCCCCAGCCCCTGGGACTGTGCCTCGGGCCCTCTGCAGGCAGAGCCCTGGGCAGATGTCCTTGCCCGTGGCTGGGGGGGGGGGCCTTGGCCGCTGCATGCCCTCTGACCCGGTCTGCCCACCCTCCAGGGATGCCGTGGAGCGGGAGCTGACCCTCCTGGGGCTGCTGGTCATGAGGAACCTGCTGAAGCCCCAGACCACACCGGTCATCCAGGCTCTGCGGAGGACCCGCATCCGCACCGTCATGGTGACAGGTGCCCCTGGCCACGGGGCCGGGGTCAGGAGGGCAGAGGGAAGGGCACGCAGCACCCCTTCTTTTCGGGCCCCTGCTTCAGGCCAGGCCCCTTTCACACGTTTCTCGGTCTTCACAGTGTCCCTCCTAAGTGGAAATCATCCTTCCACTTGCCCAGGGTGGAAGGTGAGGCCCGGAGGAGTAGAACGACCTCCAGAGGCCCTGCGGGTGGTGCTGACCTGCCTGGGTTCCGGCTCTGTGCCCGCTGGGCCACTTCTCCGCGTTTCAGCTCCCCCTAGAGGAGATGGGGGATTATGTCACCCTGGAAAGTGGTGATAGTTTCATGGAGCAAGAGAAGATTCTAGCCAGGGCAACACGGGGAGGGGCCCAGTAGGTCTGTGTCCTCCTCGTCCTCCCCGTCCCTGCGTGCACAGACGCACACACGCACACACCCTTCCCAGCGAAGTCCATACCACTAAGTGGTATGTGTGGGACATTGGCCCAGGTCCCCACTGTCCCCTAAGACCTTCATAGGTTTCATAGGTGAGGAAGGCGGGGCTCAGAGACCTTGATGAACCTGCCTGAGCTCACCCCACCAGGCGCGGCACACAGACCGCGTCTGGCCTCTGTCTCATCTGTGAGGGTGGCCCCCCGGGCCGCCGCTGGGCTCTCACCTTGCCCCCACATTCCTAGGGGACAACCTGCAGACGGCAGTCACCGTGGCCCAGGGCTGCGGCATGGTGGGCCCCCAGGAGCGTCTGGTCATCATCCACGCCACCCCCCCTGAGCGGGGCCAGCCTGCCTCCCTCGAGCTCCTGCCGTTGGAATCCCCTGCAGCCGTGAACGGGGCTAAGGTGAGGCTGAACCGGGGCTCCAGCCGCGAACCCCACTGATGACCCCGCCCTGTGTCACCTGACCCAGGCCCCAGCTCTCTCGGGGGTGGGCAGGGGAAGCTGAGCTGAGCTTCCCGGGCCCCCAGGATCCCGACCAGGCCGCAAGCTACACCATGGAGCCAGACCCCCGATCCAGCCACCTGGCCCTCAGCGGGTCCACCTTTGGTGTCCTTATGAAGCACTTCCCCAAGCTGCTGCCCAAGGTAGGGCTGCCCCTGAGCCCCTCTGGTGGCTCGAAGCCGCCCCCGCGCCCCGCTCCCTCCTCGTGGCTCTCCCGCCCCGACCCTGCCACTGCCTCAGTCTCCCCTGTCTCCCTGTGCTCTCAGATCCTGGTCCAGGGCACTGTCTTTGCCCGCATGGCTCCCGAGCAGAAGACAGAGCTGGTTTGTGAGCTCCAGAAGCTCCAGTGAGTAGCAGGCGAAGGACCTGCAGGGGGCAAGCCAATCCCTGGCGGCGGCTGCGGTGCGTGGCATCATGATGCATGAGCCCCCCGCCCCCCCCACCCCCCCCCGGCAGGCGTTAGGAGTCATCATCACCTTCTGGGAGAACCCAGACAGGCTCTTCTGGGTCCCTCACACCAAAAGTAGTCATTGCCTCAGTTTACTGAGCACCCGGGATGTCCCAGGCACAAAGGCCAGCAGGGCCCCAGCCCTTCCCACATGCGGGCAGAGGGGTGGCTGCACAGACGGGAGGCGCCTCACGGGCTCCAGCCAGGCCCCCTCTGTGCAGGTACTGCGTGGGCATGTGCGGGGACGGCGCCAATGACTGCGGGGCCCTGAAGGCAGCCGACGTGGGCATCTCGCTCTCCCAGGCTGAGGCCTCGGTGGTCTCGCCCTTCACCTCCAGCACGGCCAGCATCGAGTGTGTGCCCATGGTCATCAGGTGAGGCGGGCAGGGGCCGGAGGGGCGCCCCTCAGGGCCCGCCAGCCAGCCTGGGCGCCCGTAACGCCCCTACCCTGCTCCCAGGGAAGGCCGGTGTTCCCTCGACACCTCGTTCAGCGTCTTCAAGTACATGGCTCTGTACAGCCTGACCCAGTTCATCTCCGTCCTGATCCTCTACACGGTGAGTGGGCCAGAGCCCGCTGCCGGGAGCAGGCCCAGAGCCAGGACGCTCAGCAGCGTGGCCTCAGCCCAGCGGGTTCTGAGATGCATGGCGTGGCCTCAGACCCCACCCTGCCGCTTTCTAGCCGGGTGGCTTGGGCGACTCCTGAACCTCGGGTGGCGAGGCGCCGAGCACAGTGCCTCATGCACACAGTAGGTCCTCAGAAGTGGGGCAGCTGTCCTGTGCTAACATGTCCCTGTCCTCCGGGAGCTCCCGTCTGCAGGGGAGACTGAGGCAGAGCCCACGCAGGGCCGGAGACAGGATGCACCCATTGCCCTGCTCGCCTGGCTCAGACCTTGGCCATGTCACAGCAGTTTAGAGGGCACCTCCCTGGCTCCGCTCTGAGCACATGCGCCTTCTCCCCCCGCCCCCCCGGGAAGCCAGGCGACACAGTGGGGCAGCGCCGATCTCATGCTAGTATCTGTCCCTGCATCCACCGAGAACCGTGGTGTCTTCTGGCGACCGAGGGGTTTGGCGGGGGCTAAGCGCCCCCCAGCCTGGGAGCTTCCTGTGGGCAGGAGGAAGCCACCCCATCACTTTCAGGCCTCCTCCCTCAGACTGGAGGAGGGACACCCTGAAGGCAGGGCAGCGGCTTCCCCATCAGACTGGGAGTTCCCCAGAGCTAGGAGGCTGCTGCCCCCACCCTCAGGCCGCAGGGCAAGAGCCACACCTCCCCCCTCCCGCCACCTCCTGAGGGCCCTCCAGGTGCCCCCTGCCATCCGCCCTCTGCCCTCCCTCCCCTGCCGGCAGATCAACACCAACCTGGGTGACGTGCAGTTTCTGGCCATCGACCTGGTCATCACCACCACGGTGGCGGTGCTCATGAGCCGCACGGGGCCGGCGCTGGCGCTGGGGCGGGCACGACCCCCGGGGGCCCTGCTCAGCGTCCCTGTGCTGAGCAGCCTCCTGCTGCACGTGGTGCTGGTGGCCGGCGTGCAGCTGGGAGGCTACTTCCTGACCGTGGCCCAACCCTGGTGAGTCGGGGGCCGCCCGCGGAGCCCACCCCTGCCCTCCGCAGGCCCGTTCGCGACCCCGGGTCTTCGTGCCGCCAGGTTCGTGCCTCTGAACAAGACCGTGCCCGCGCCCGACAACCTGCCCAACTATGAGAACACCGTGGTCTTCTCCCTGTCTGGCTTCCAGTACCTCATCCTGGCCGCAGCCGTGTCCAAGGGGGCGCCCTTCCGCCGGCCTCTCTACACCAACGGTACCGCTGCTGCCCGGCAGGCCGGGTGCGGGGGGAGGGACGGGCTGGGGGGTCTGGCGCCCGTGGGGGGCCCCCCTGGACTCATGCCGCCCTCGCCCCCAGTGCCCTTCCTGCTGGCCCTGGCGCTCCTGGGCTCCATCCTGGCGGGCCTCCTCCTGGTCCCTGGCCTCCTGCAGGGCCCACTGGCGCTGAGGAACATCGCCGACACCTGCTTCAAGCTGCTGCTGCTGGGCCTGGTGGCCTTTAACTTTGTGGCGGCCTTCGTGCTGGAGGTGGGGCTCGCCCTGGGTTGGGGGACAGAGGGGCCCTGGGGGGTGGCCTCAGTCACAGCTGCCCCTCTGCGCCCTCCCCGTCCTCCGCAGAGTGTGCTGGACCAGTGCCTCCCGGCCTGCCTGCGGCGGCTCCGGCCCAAAAAGGCCTCAAAGAAGCGCTTCAAGCAGCTGGAGCGGGAGTTGGCCGAGCAGCCCTGGCCGCCGCCCACCGGGCCCGTGAGGTAGCGCGGCCTGGCCACCCCGGACGCCCGATCTCCCTGCCTCTGAGCCACCGACTGGGACCCACCTCCAGAGACAGCCACCGCCCGGAGGTTGGCAGATGTCCTGCTCCTGTCCCGCATCTGCCCGCCCCGGCCCCCCTGCCCTCAGCTGGAGAAATAATATTGTCCCCCCACTTCAGACATCCTGTGTAGACGACAGCCCCCCGCCCCCCCCGGAGCCGCTGTCAGTGTAGCAAATAAAGTCATGATATTTTCCTGGCGCAGCCTGTCTCCTATGTGGCACCACGAATGGGTGTCCAGCTGGTAGCCCCTAGCATGGGTCTGCTCCTGGCACCCCTGATTTTTGAGATCACATTGGGCGACTCCCCTCTCTGGGCCTCCGTTTGTTCATCTGACAGGAACGATATTTGCGGGTTGAGCCCATGGCTCGTGTTCCCTTTAGCACCTCACGTGTGTCGTCGTTCAGTCCTTGCCGCTGTGGAGTCTCGTCCCCGTTCTCCAGATAGAGAAACTGAGGCTTAAGAGGCCACGTGCGTAGTCAGAGGTGGGGCCAGCTGGCTCGGACTCCAGCATCCACACTCTTACTCCTGCCTTCCTGTGGGGGCAGCAGGAGAACAGACTTGTGTCCCCCAAGAGCCAGCGGCTCCGAGACATTGAACGGGACCACTTCCCTTCGGCCCCCACCCCCCCGCACCCCATGATGAGTTTGTGGCCCAGTTACCCTCTCGGATGAAAGTCCAGGCTCCAAGCCCACATCTCTCTCAGCCCGAGCCACGTGCACTGTCCCCCCGGGGAAGGTGGGTGCTTCTGACCTCATCCCACTAGCGGGACACTGGCCAAGCCCTGCCCTGGAGAGGCCACACGGTCATCCGGCCCGTCTGCGCTGGGCAGGAGTGAGCAGGAAAGCAGGACTGCCTCCTGCCCCCCCCCCCAGCCCCACCTGGCTCCCCTGGCGGGAGGGAGCTCCGTAAGTGTGGAGTCAAACTGAGAAGGTGGGGTGAGGGGTGTGAAAAAGCAGCTTCCAATAAGGGGCGCAGCCGTAGGCCCACACTGGGCACAGAGGCACCGGGCAGCCCAGTTTGGGGTGGTCGGTGTGTGAGCGGCCAGCAGGGAAGGAGCAAATCTCCAGGGTCGTGGGGAGAAGAGTGTCTGCACCCACTACACCCTCCCCAAAGAGCTGCCGCCCCCTGCTCAGGTCCTCAGGGTCAGGGGAGGGGCTCGAAGCCCCGGAGAGGATCTGGGGGCCTGGCCCCGGGAGTGGGAAGCTGTGGGGCTCCGTTGCCCCCTCTGTGGAGCGCAGGGGACAGCGTGACTGCCAGGTGCGTCCTCCTCCCCTAGTGGAATTAACCTAGAAAGCGCAGGGAGGGCGCCAGGTGTCCAGACTCTGCTCTTGGGCGGCAGACCCCGGGGAGGGCCCGGCTGGTGTCCATTCCTTCCTTCCTTCCTTCATTCATCCCTTTAACACACCAGCACCAGGGAACAAATGATGCATGGGACTTACGGAGTTTCTGCCTAATAGGACTCGGAGTTCAAGGAACAGGCAGTTGCGGGGTGCGTGACTGGGGGAAGGGAGATCCCCGGGCTCCCCGGCCCAGGCAGGAGCCCACACCCCAGCCAGCCAGCCTCTCCCGGGAGAACTGAGCGCACGTTCATCCTTCCATTGACGTTTACTGAACGGCTGCTCCGAGCCTGGCACTGGGCCTAATGAGCCTAAACGGGGGGATGAGCAAAAACAGACTCGTTTGCTGTCTCCACGCGGATCGCAAGCTCGCGGGCTCACGTGGGAGAGGAGCCGGATTCAAACGGTCGGTTGGTCGCACACGCAGGCCAACAGGACAGCTGTGAGCAGCGGAGCAGAAGGGCCTGGGGCGCCGGGAGAAAGGGAAGGAGGGAGGCTTGGTCTTTAACCCCAAGGAGGGGGCCCCCCAAGGGGCCAGCAGGAAGGAGCAGCCAGCAGGCACCGGCGGAGGAAGGGGTTCAGTGAGAGTGCCCAAAGGCCCTTGGGCTTCGGGGAGCTCTGAGCCAGACCCAGATGAAGGGCAGGGTCCTGGGGGGCAGGGTGGGGGGGCACGGGCAGCCTTAGCTTCCTTCCCCTGGGAACCCAGCAAAAGGCCTTATGGAGGAAGGGGCCAGCGGCCGAGGTGGGCCCGGGAGGGCAGGGCCCACAGGGAAGGCCCCGTGAGGGGCTATTACACAGGCCGGGCGGGAGCCCACGTGGCTTACACCGCAGAGGGGGCCGTGCACGGGCTCCAGAAACATCTGGAAGCAGGATCGGCGGCTGGGTGCTGGGCTGGACACAGGGCGAGCGAGGGAGGTGGCCTGAGCCATGGACGGCGGCGCCCTTGCCCAGGGTGACCTCCTGGATGCGCGTCCTGCTCGAGGCCTTGCTGCCCTTGGGACATACGTGGGGGCCTGTGGTCCAGGGGCTGAGGGCAGTGCTGGTTCTGGAAGCCAGGCCCCCCCTGGAGCTGGCCGGGATGGAGGCTGTCCCGGGGCCAGAGGGGCCAGAGCCGAGCGGGCCCCTTAGGAGCCTCGGTCTTCTCCTCCGCGCAATGGGGTGGCCCGTCCTGCACAGCCCACCTCCCCGCAGACAGCAGCCCAGACGCGGCGGGGCGGCCGGGCGTTGTGGGGCCCGCGGTCCGCGCGAGGCGCGGGGCCGGGGCGCCTCCCCCAGGGCCTCCCCCAGGGCCTCCCCGGGCGGCGGCGGCGGCGGCGGCGGGCGGGGCGCGCGTTAGGACCCAGCGGCTCCGGGGCTGGAGGGCGGGCGCCGGCCCGTCGGGGGCCCGGAGGGGGGCTCGGCGCGGGCGGAGGGGCGGCTCCGGGCGCACTCGGCGGGCGGCGCAGGGACCCGACCAGGTAGGCGCGGGCCGGGCGGCGGGGTGCGGGGTGCGGGGTGCGGGGTGCGGGGCGCGGGGCCCGGGCGGGGGCCCTCCTGACCCCGGGCCGTCCGAGCAGATGCTGGGGGGCACCTGGGGGGCCGGGGGTCGTTGGAGGGGGCCCGAGTTTGGGGGAGCCAGAGGAGGGGGCGGCGGGGCGGCGGCCGGAGCCGGAGCGGAGACAAAGGGACCCCGGGACCGGGAGGGCGCGGGAGGGCGCGGGAGGGCGCGGGGAGCCGAGGGAGCCGGCTGATGGCTCCCAGCTGCGCGGCCACATCTGGTCCCCCCCCCCCCGCCGGCCTCCCGGGCAGCCTGGGCTCCTAGGCCCGCTCGCCCCCTGCCCCCATCCCTGCATCGCCTGCGGTGGGATCCGGCCCGCCGGGAGGGGGCAGGCAGGGGAGGCGCCGCCACATCCGACGTCTAGACGGCCTTGGGGATGTGACCCCGCACTCCTGCCCCTGGGGGCCCCTCTCCCCGCGGGCCTGGGCCTGGGTGCCAGACCTCCTGAGGAAGGGAGGAAGACGCCATGCAGGGGGCCGGGAGGCCTAGGAGGGGTTTGGGGGGCACACGGCCCCCGCCCCACTTCTTAAGGCCCCTTAGGCCCCAACTCAGGGCCTGCTCCGGAGTGATGACAGGTCCAGCTGGCCTAGCTGCCACCAGCCCTGGGGGACGAGGACGGGATAGGGAGGCTTTGTGGGGAGTTGCAAGGAAAGAGCTCCGGGTGTTTCCGTCCCTCCTGCCAGGAGAAGGCCAAGGGTTTTCAGAATGTGGGGAACCAGATGTCCCCTGCCTCTGGGGCAGCTTGAGTCATGGGGCTCATCTCCACCCCACCCCACCCACCTCAGTAAGGAAGGGAGGTGGTGAGTGGAGGAGCCAGGCCGGGGTCCCCAAAGGCTGTGGACTGGGAGGGAGGAGGGGGAGGGACGGATGCCCACAGGCCCACGTCCCTTCGCCTTCGCCCTAGACGCCGGCAGCAGCGGGCAGTTGGGCGGTTGGGTCTGGGTTCACTGCCTAGCTGGGCGCAGGAGCTCCCTTCGCCGCGGTGGGAGGGGCCCTCCTGGACGGCTGAGCCCTGGACGCTGGCCCGGACTCCCGGCAAAGGATGACAGTCTTGAGACTGCCTCCCACTGAGCTGGGACTGCGCACGGGGACCCGCAGAGCCTGCTAAGGCCACTGCGCGGCCAAAGACGGCAGTTCTTGGACTTCGGGAGCCTGGTGAAGGCTGCGGACCACTGGGCCCTCCCCGCAGAATGACCCGCACAGCGCTTGTCAGGCAGAGTTGGGGGGCTCAGGAGCCCCGGGCCGGGTGACATCACGGTCCCTCCAGCGCTGCCCTTCTAGGATCCAGAGCAGCTCTCCTCAGACTCCACCCTAAGTGTTTCCTGCTGCTCCAGACAAATAGACCTTAGTCTCGTGAGTCTGTGATGGAGACAGCCAGGTCTTAGGAGCCCGGAGGCCTGGCAGAAGAGGAATCTTCTGGGGGTGGGAGCCCTGCCCAGGCCTGGCTGCCCTTCGGCCCCCGGGGCCCATGCATGCATGCGGTTTCCTGCAGAGCAAGACACTCAGGGCCCGGGGGCTAATTGGGAACAGGTGGTGGGTTTGGCAGCCGCGAGGCAGCGGTGATGGTGGCAGAGCAGGGTCCTGAGGACGGGCCTGGGTCAGGGGTCCATGCGGTCAGTGCATGACACCCCAGGAGGCGCTGCTTCAGGAGGGCCTGGCTGTGGGCGAGGGGAGCAGAGTCAAGGCTAGTGGGGAGCCAGAAACACCCCCTCGGTGAGAAGGGCAGGCTGAGTTCTGTCCGTTTGCAAGGCTGGAGGCCTTGTTCCGCGGGACCTGAACGCCCGCTGGGCCATGGGGGACAGCAGATGTCCCTCCGAAGTAGCCCCTGCCACGCCCCGCCGGCCCCCTGGCTTCTATTCTGGGGCCTCCTTCTCCGGGCTGGATGTGGGGGAGCAGAGGTGGGCTCGGCGCCCCCACCGGAGCCGCAGCTTGCCCCTCCTCTTCCTCCAGCTGTCCTGACACCAGCCCAGACGGCCTCACCCCGGAGCCATGAGAGCTGCCTACCTCTTCCTGCTGTTCCTGCCTGGTGAGTGGCTCCTGTTCCTGCCTGGGGAGCTCCCAGGTGTGGCCGGAGGGCAGCTGGGCCCAACCTTTATTGTGCCCTGGGGCCAGAGCTCAGCTCCCGGGGTTCCTGGGCCACAGACTGGACTGGCCAACCCCTCCCAGCCCCTGACCCCAGGCCTCCGCAGCAGCAGCAGCAGCCAGGCCGGGGCTCTGGAGAGTGGGTGCACACGCGGGCACTGGGAGCCCCTGCTCTTCCTCCCTGCCGGGAGCCCAAGTGTAGGAGGGAGAGGCACAGGGCAAGGAGTCTGTAGGTGTGGGTCCTAGACCCGGTTGGGAACCAGCCACCCTACACAACCTTGACCGGGGCCTGATCCCTCTCGGTCAAATGAGGAGTTGTCTGTGGGGGTGAAGGGCCGGCCGGGTCTAACGTGTCATGTGACAGCTACTTGCCGCGCTCCTACTATGTGCCAGGCCCTGGGCCAGCCCCCGGGGAGACGCATCCCTGCCCTCGGGCTGCTACATCAGGTGCATGTGATAAATGTCAGCAAGAAACGAGGGAGGGGGTGGAGAGGGTGGTTGGGCCAGGGAGGGCCTTTTGGCGGGACTGACCTTGACTTTTTTGTTGAGACGTGAAGGAAGTTGGGCCTAGGGAAAAGTTGAGGGCAAAGGCCCTGGGGCAGACAGGAGTGTGCTGAGTTCCAGGAATAGCCAGGACGCTAGCATGGGGGTGACAGGCCAGCAAAGGTCAGCGGGGTGACACAGATGCAGGGAATGTGAGGGCCTTTACCGTCGAGGAAGGAGTTTGGGCCCCTTGGATTTGAGAGTCTGGTTGTAGAATCTCCGGGTCTCGCGGGTGGCCCTTGGGACCTCTGCGTCTCCTCCCCAGAAGTGCTCCGGGGCCCCCGCAGGGCACCCCGTCATGCTTTGCCTCCTCACAGCTGGCCTGCTAGCTCAGGGCCAATACGACCTCGACCCACTGCCTCCGTTCCCGGACCACGTCCAGTACACCCACTACAGTGACCAGATAGGTAAGGGCCTCACCCTGCGCGGGTCTCCCCACGCCCCGCCACGTCAAGGCCTGGCCCCCCGTGTGCATGACCAGCCGGGGCCCAGGGGTTAGGGCAGTGGGAGTCAGAGGGGGCGGTGGTCCTGGGCTTTGCCCAGACCTCCTTGGCCCCCGGGACCAAGAGCTCACCTGCCCCCCGACGGCTCCGTATCCGTCTTTGTTCACAGACAACCCGGACTACTATGATTATCAAGGTAAAGGGCTGGGGCGGGAGGTGGGCAGCTGGGGGCTGGGGTGGAGAGGACGGAGTGGACCCCCTATCGTCCCGTCTCAGAGGTGACTCCTCGGCCCCCCGCGGAGCAGTTCCAGTTCCAGTCCCAGCAGCAAGTCCCACAGGAAGTCATCCCGGCCCCCACCGTAGGTAGGCAGCCGGCTCCTGTCCACCCTGGGAGCGGGGCCCTGCCAGGGCGGGACAGGTGCCCGGAACAGACCCCCTCAGTGATCTCTGCCTGCCCCTCTCCCAACACCAGCGCCTGGAAGCGTGGAGACAGAGCCCACGGAGCCTGGGCCTCTGGGTAAGAGCTCCCCCGACAGCTGGAGAAAACGGGAGCACGGGCCCAGAAATCGGGGTCACGTGGGCGCGGCGCTCTTGGGACGGAGATAGCCGGGCCTTTTGTTTTTGCTGGGTGGCTGTCGGGTCAGGGGCTTGCAAACCTGCCCCTGCTTTAGGCCAGCAACCCCATGGCCCCCCAGGCAGCTCTGGGGGATCCCCTCCTCCTGGGCTTGGCTGTGGGCTCAAGAAGGGCCCTCTACCCCCAGACACTGGGAAGGGGAAGGGAGATGCTGGGGCTTCCTGCCTGCCAGCCAGCAGGACTGGGTGGTGCCCGCGGCAGGTGACACAAAGGGGACCAGCAGCCCAGGCCAACAGAGCTGCCCCAGAAGCCCGAGAGCCAGACTGAGGGCTGCTCTCACCGCGAGCTCAGTGCTCGGGGGTGCTCTGGTGAGCGTGCCCAGCCCTGCACATGCCCGCGTGGCAGGGGTGGCAGTGGGTTGCCATCAGTTACCAATATGTGCTTCCGAGTGCGGTTGCGAGTCCATGCACGTATTATACACCATGTAAAAGCGGGCAGCTCGGGAGGGCCAACAAGTCGGTGGGCGACCTGGGTGCCACCCGCCAGCCCCGCATCTGATCCCGCCTGTCACGCAGACTGCCGCGAGGAGCAGTACCCCTGCACCCGCCTCTACTCCATCCACAAGCCCTGCAAGCAGTGTCTCAATGAGGTCTGCTTCTACAGGTGAGCAGGGGTGGGGCGGGGGATGGGGTGCAGGGCGGGGGCCAGCCCAGGTGGGCTTTAGGGACGCGGGGAATCCTGAAGTGGAACCCCACCCTGGTCGAGCCCAGATGTAGGGGGCGGGATGCGTGGGCTCCCCCTGAGGGGCTGGGTGAGGTTGGGGTGACACCACCATCCTCTCTGCACCCCCAGCCTCCGCCGCGTGTACGTGGTAAACAAGGAGATCTGTGTCCGCACAGTCTGTGCTCACGAGGAGCTCCTCCGAGGTAGGAGGGCCTGCACCCCGAGACCCCTCCTGCTCCCCACCCCCTCAGCATCCCTTCCCCTGCCCACCTGGTCCTGCGCTCCCTCCTGGCCGCTTAGCCTCAGAACATTCCCAGTCCCAGGGCTAAGAAGGGGGCTGGTTCTCCATCATCTCCCCCACCCTGACCCCACTCCTTGCCCCCACCACAGCTGACCTGTGTCGGGACAAGTTCTCCAAATGTGGCGTGATGGCCAGCAGCGGCCTGTGCCAGTCTGTGGCGGCCTCCTGTGCCAGGAGCTGCGGGGGCTGCTAGGGCGGAGCTGGCACCCCAAGCCCTGGGCCTTTCTCGGATCCGGGGCCCTCAGGCCCTGCCTGACCTGGTGCTTTTCTCCCCGGCCTGACATTCCTTTTATTCCGTAAGAAGTTAGTGGACTATGGCCCCGGGGGGGTTGGTCTCGGGCCCCTCTCCCAGCCTGTGGCCACCCGGGGACCCAAGGGGGGCTCTCCTCCACTGCCCAGGGCTCACCCCCTGATGAGGGGCATCCGGGCCTCTGATGTGCCTTCTCTGTCCCCCTGCCCCCAGCCCCTCCAGGTAGGCTGTGCCCCTCACACCCCAGCTGGTCCACTAGGACTTCGTACAGCTCCCGGGCATAGACCACCCTTGTTTTATACAAAATTAAAATGGTTTTTACAAAAGATTCGGTCATTTTTCGGGCAGGAGCCAGAGTGGTGGCCAGCGGCCTCCCACTACACCTGTCCTCACCCAGAGGCTGCCTGGCCCCCTGGGGAGAAGGTGACCTGTGGTCTTGCCTCCCGATCCTGAGCAGTTCGGGTCACAGTCCCATCTGTTACCCAGGGACCTCCCTGTGCCGACATCCCGGGAGGCTGGGAATGCCAGGGCCCTCCATGAGCCGCCCCCTCCCCCTGCGCGCCCCCGGCCGCCCGCCCCGTCCCTCCTGGCCCAGGCCCCGCTGTCTCCCTGGCACCACTTCTCTCAGGCGCAGGAGTACAGGAGGGACCCAAGTAGCAGGACACGTCTGTACAAACCGTTTTTAGAAAATGAGGTCTCCTTGCTACAAAAAACACAACCGTTCTGAACAGTTAACACTGTAAAAAGGTATAAAAATACAAGGACTCTGGACTCTGAGGAATTTCCTGACAAACACGCTGAACTAAGGCGGAGAGAGCTCTGGAAAGCCAGGGGCGGGCCTGGGTCTCTGCCTCCCAGGCTCCCCCGCCTTCCCGGGAGCCCATGCTCCAGGCCAACCAGAGGCAGGGGGGTCCAGGAGACCCCCAGCTTCGGCTCAGCCGCTCGGGAGGCTCATCCCCGGGAGGGACCAGACCGGGGGCCCACGGATGACGCGAGAAGCTGCTGCTGGAGTCCCCGGCCCTCGGCCCTGCCACCCGGCCCCTCCCCGCCCCCGGCCGAGCTCCGGTGGCCGGGACAGGCCAGGGCCTGGGCGGGCCGAGTGAGAGGGGGCTGCCGTCCTGCCCGGGCCGCAGCCGTCTCCAGGATGCCAGCGAGGAAGGGGCTCACTGCCCTGCGGGGCCGGACGCGGGGGGGAAGGACGCTGAAGTCCTCCGGAGCTCCTGGTGCAACTGCCCCTTCAGCGTGGACACCTGGAGGAGAGAGAGGAGGTGGGGCCGCGGCCCAGGCACCCAGCCTGGTGTCGGAGGAGGGGGGCAGCTGCCACTGGGGCCCCACAAGGGACCCCATCCTGCCTGTCCCAGGAAAAAACGGACTTCATGAAGCACCAGGGTGCTTCCTTCCCCTCCTGTGCATCCCACGGGGCAGCTGGCTGTCTTCTGGCCATTCCTCCCATCTCTTCAGGGGGCCCCCGGTCCCCACACTCATCGTTAGGCCTACTGCCAGTCCGACGGGGGACCCGTGACCCAGGGCTGGCCTACCTGTGCACAGGTCAGGTCAGGGACGGGTGGGAAGGGGAGTGGGATCCACGCTGGCCAGTACGGGTCCTCCCCAGCCCCTGTGCTATTGCTCCCAGGAAAAAGGCCCCCTTTCCTCTAGGATAACCCAGGCTGGGGCCCGCTCAGGCCACCTGCAGTGCTCAGGGGACAGCCACGAGGACAGCAGAGCCACGCCAAGGGGACTGAGTCCCAGTGACAACACTGGAGCCCCAGCATTAGGTCACAACCAACACGAGCGTGGGTGCACCAAGCCGCTTGGGTCATGGGTGCCGCTGAGGGCTCCTACCAGGGCTCGAGGCTGGCCCTGCGCCCCCCGCCCCGCCCCCGACCCCACACACTTCCACCCCGGCCCGGCTTCCTGAGGGAACGTCCTGCTGCTTCTGCTGCGTCCTGCGGAGGGGCCCGAGCGCAGCCCGGCCGAGTACCTGCTCCTCCAGCCCGCGCACCCGCTGCCGGTGGGCCCGCTCCCGCGCCTCCAGGGTGCGCTCCGTCCGCACCTGGGCACTGCGCAGGCGCTCCACCTCCTGCTGCAGCTCCAGCTGCCGCTGCTCGTCCGCCTCCAGCCGGCCTGGGCTCTGGTCCTGCTCCAGTGCCACCACCTGGGCCTGCAGGAGGGGCGGCTTGTCGGGGGTCGGCCCTACATGTGTGCGCAGGCACGCGTGTGCAAGGGGATGTCAGGCACCTCCCAGGAGCCTCAAGGCCCCTCAAGACCAAGTCCGTGCAGGCAGGAGGTACAGCAGAGATCCTTGTCTGTCTCCCCTGTTCCTGGCCCACCTGGTCTGTGGATCCTGGGTCGGGGGACCTAGTGAGCCCCACTGACAGGCATGCACACTCATGCACACACATGCACACACGCACAGGGATACAGTCCAACAGAGACCGGCCCACACACACACAGGCACAAAAGCAAGCATGTCAATACTTACCGTGTTCACACGGATACATGCGTATGTGCAAAAGCCCAACACTACACACACCTACATACATGAAGACATCTGTACAGAGAGACACACACATAAAACATATTCCTAATACTTAGGTTAGCGTGTACAAGATTCATGCTACATGCACAAGAATACTCCCCGGCACACTCACGCCTCTACATGTCCACACACACACCCACACAGGCTCACATGCTAAGGGGCATCTTGGCTCCACGCTGGGGAGGACCCCTCCCTCTGGGACCTGGCTCTGGGCTGCCCCCTCCAAGGGTCCGACTTGTGGGTTATGAAGGCTGAGGACCCTGGGCTGCTGAGCACTCAGGCCGAGGGCAGGGGCGGGGGGTGGGGTCCGGGGCTAGGGAGAGAGAAGGTGGCCAGGGGCTGTACCTCCAGCAGCTGGATCTGCCTCTGGGCCTCAGCCAGCTCCAGCTCGGCCCCCGTGAGCGTGCGGTCCAGGCGGCCCCTCTCCGCATTCAGCCGTACTGTGTCCTCGTGGCTGCGAAGCTTCTCCCGCTCCACCTGGGCGGGGACAGCAGGAGGGCATCAGGATGCCCGAAGGGAGGGGGGCTCAGAGAGGGGTGGCAGCTTTGAAGCAGCAAGACCAGGGACCGGGGGCACCCGAGGCCCCCAGACCCTGCAGACACAGGGCCGAGAGCAGGGCTAGGACCCAGAGGAGGGGAGGGGAGGGCCCCGAGGCGCAGCCCACCTTGTCCAGCATCCTCTTGAGGGCCACCCGGTCCTTCTCCAGCCGCAGCGCTGACCGCTCCACCTCCCGCTTCTCGGCCTCCCGCTGGGCGAGGGCACCCTGCAGGCTGTCCAGGCGCTCCTGCAGCAGCCGCCGCTCGTCCCGCAGCTTCTGGACCGTGTGCAGGGCCGCAGCCTCACCCTCCTGGCGCTGCCGCAGCACCTGCAGAAGCCAGGGAGCCCCTAACGCCGCCGCCGGGCCTCGAAGTGCACCCTTGAAGCGTGGCCACGGTGATGCCGGCCTCGGCTCGGCAGGGCGGCTGTGAGGCCCATGCCAGACAACATCACCCGAGGCCACCTCTCTGGGCCTCAGCTTCTCCAACTGTGTAACTGGGCTGTGGGATGAATGGACCACGCTTCCCCACGGGAGGCTGAGCCTGGGGTTGGGATAAGGTTGGGTAAGGAAGGTCCCACTCCACCCGAGGGCCTCGGCGTTCTGGGGACAGAGGGGCCCCCCGCAGCCCTCACCTCCTGGAGCTGTTGCAGCTGGCCCTCTGCCTCCGCCCGCTGCAGCTCCAGGTCCGCCAGCTCGCCCCGCATCGTCTGCACCTGCTCACCCAGGGAGCTGCTCTGCTTCCGAGCCTCGGACAACGCCTGCCGGGCGGCCTCCAGCCGTTCCTGGGGGACAGGGGCTGATGGGGCCAGGAGGAAGCGAAGGCTCCCCTCTACTCTGTATCTCTGGGTCAGGGTCACAGCCCACAAAACAGCTCAAAGACCTTATCTGGAGGGCGAGGAAGACGGTGGGCCTGGCCCACTGACCTTCAACACGTGGGGACCCCCCCCAGACCCCAACTCTGCCCACAACCCTGCCTCTGGGTCCCTCTAAGCCTCTACGAGTAGGCTGATTCTTACTGCCCCCCCCGCAAGTCTCCTATTGGCAGATGCTTTTACTGGGCCCACCCCCCTCAAAGCCTCCCTGCCTGGCTCCCTAGGGTGCCCAACGGCCCTGCTGCCTGGCTCCCTATCAGGGCCCCTCCAGGCCTGCCCTCGGGGGCTGACTCTCAGAGCCCACTCCCAGCCAGGCCCGGAACCCCCATACCTGGAGCACTTGGCGGTCATGTTCACAGGCGGTGAGGGCCTTCTGCAGGTGCAGGTTCTTGTCCTGGCTGCTGGTAAGGCTGGCGCTATTCTGGGCCAGGGCTTCTGTAAGGCCCTGCACCTTGTCCCGCAGGAGCCCCTCGCTCTCCTCCACCTTGACCAGGGCCCCGCTCAGCCGTTCCACTGTCAGCTGCAGGGTCCCTGCCTTCACCTCACTGTCCGCCACCTGGCAGGGAGACACGCAGGATGGTAAAGTGGCTCTGCTCCCGCCACAGCCTCCAGCAGGGAGGTCGAGCCCAAGCCCAGCTCCTCCCACCTCATCCCTGATGCTCACCGTTCCCATGTGCTCCCAGTGACTCAGCCCACTGCATCCTGGGCCCTGTCCCACTGCTAGTTAACTACCCTCACGGGGAGTGCCACCCCCCTGGTTGTCTCAGACCCCACGGCCTTCTCCCTGTCCTCATTCCCCTCTCCTCCCTGCTATGGAGGAGAAAGAGTAACCACACAACCTGGAAATGTTCTGCTCTTGGCCTTGGTGGCTGACCATGCAGGGCTAGCAGAGCCACTGAACATTCTAGTTAAAGCTGAGCTTCTGGGGATCCCTGGGTGACTCAGCGGTTTAGTGCCTGCCTTTGGCCCAGGACGTGATCCTGGAGACCTGGGATCGAGTCCCACATCGGGCTCCCTGCATGGAGCCTGCTTTTCCCTCTGACTGTGTCTCTGTCTCTCTGTGTCTCTCATGAATAAAAAAATAAAATCTCTAAAAAAATAAGTAAATAAAGCTGAGCTTCCTGGCAGCCAAGGCAAAAAGGGGCAGGAGTGAAATCTACATCTCTAACTTGTCCCACAGGCTTCCTGTGAGCACAGATTCTGTTAGAGTCATGAACTCTAATTTTGTCTGTGTCTCTTATTAGCTATGTGATCTTGGGTGATGGCATCACCTCTGAGCCTCTGTCATCCATGAAAGGAGTAGGGTGCTTGCCCCGCAGGGTTGTTGGGAGTATGATGTAGTCTCCATAAAGCACTTAGCACTGGGCTCCAGATGAGGAGCCCGCAGATGGTACTGGGGACCCACCTGCCTCTGCAGGGAGGCCACCCGGTCCTGGAGGGCTTGGGCCTGGGCCTCGCGGTCACTCAGGCCCAGGCGGCTGCGCTGCAGCTCCCCCTCGAGCGAGCGTCGCTGCAGCTCAAGCTTGATGGTGCGGCCCTCGGAGGCGTCCAGCACCTCCTTCAGGCGGCGCTTGTCGTTCTCCAGCCTTCCCTCGTTGGCCTTCATCTTGCTGATCTTCTCCTGTGGGTGTGGAGGGATCAGGCCCCCGCTGCCCAGCCACCCCCCAACCCCACTCCCCCTCAGGACCCTCAGCCTTGAGGTGGCCGGTCCAACCACTCCCTGGGTGACCAGTGCCTCCTGACCCTCAGACTCCCGCTGTGTTCGCAGGATGGGTTGACCCGAGGATCCCAGAGCATGTTCTGGTTTTGGCTGGGTCTAACAGGCTTTAGGACCCAGGATCCTCTCCTTCTGCTCTGAGGCCCAGTTTCACATCGGTATAGTGGGGGGACTGCCCTGGCCCAGGGGTACTAGGTGTTCACAGAGCCCTGGGGGGCGGGGGGAGGGCCAGAATGCAGATTCCAGGGCTCCCCTGCTGTCGCGTCTCTCTCCAGAGGCGGGTCCAGAAGCTGGTTGTGTGACCTGAGCTGAGCTGCGTGGGAGCCGGGGCTCTACCTGGTTTTGGGGGGTGATGTTCTTCCTCCCTCACAAGGGGTCAGACAGCAAAGGAAGCTTGAGGAGTGGGGAGAGGACAGGAAGACAGACTGGGGCCCCTCCGCTCCCGCCACCGTCCTCTTACATCGAGGTCAACCCTTCCCCAGGTCTGGCCCCTCTGCCGCCGTGCTCAGCCCCAACACTGCCATGTCTGGGTCTGGCAGTCCCACTCTGGCCCCTGCCCAGCTTTGTTCCTGGCCTCCTCCCGCGGCCCCTGCGGCTGGGCCCGAGGCCAGAGCTGGAACCACAGACATAACAATCCAGCTCAAACTTGACCTGGAGCCAGAGGCAGGGGGTGGGCTACGGGGGCGATGCTGGAGGGCCAGGGAGGAAGGGGGGAGGGAGCGGGGGATCTGAGGCGGTGTGAAAGGCTGTCAGTCCCCCAGGTGGACTGTCACCACCAGGGCCAAGGTGTCCTGTCCCAGACACACACACACGCACACATGTCCCCCAAACACACAGAGAACCCCCAGAGCGCCGCTCGTGCGGCTACACAGAGACCAAGGAAACTGAGGTCCCCTGAACACATGTTAAGACCATTCGTGCATCGTCTCTGGGGGACAATCGCGGTGCTCCCCTCATACAGAGGAGGAAAACGAGCAGCAGGCCCAGGACTGAACCTGGGCCCTTTCCCATCAGGCTCACAAGCCCAGGCTTTTCCTTCTACAGCCTGGTGACCTCAGGAAGGGACGAGAGGGTGGATTCTGAATGTGCTTCTGGACAGTCACATGCTGGTGGTCGCTTTGGTGGGTGCGGCACCCAGGCAGACGGCAACAGAGATGCACACAGTAGGACTCACAGCAACCACTGGGGCACACGTGGACACCCCCTGCCCTCGCTGTGGCCCGCGGCTCCCACCTACCTGGCTAGCCCGCAGCTCACTCTCCGTGGCCTGCAGGCTCCTCTCCAGGGTGGCCACCTGGTCCAGGGCGGCCCGGCGCTCCCGCTCACTACGCCGCACGCTCTCCTCCTGCAGCGCCAGCTGGGCCTGGGCCCCACTCAGCCGCGCATCCACACCACGCCGGGCTGCAGCACCCCAGCCCCGTCAGGCCTGGCCAGGCGCAGCCTCAAGACCTGAACCAGGGTGCCCGGCCTGCCCTCCACCCACCACAGGGCCCTTGAGGGTCTGTTGGTCTGGACACCTGGAGTGGGGCTAATTAGGGAGGGTCCCCCAGAGGAGATAGCCCCCAACTCAGGTCACGGTGGCCAGGGCAGGGACACAGGAGCCATTCGGGCCAATCCCACAGGTCCCACTGCCGCTGCTAGAAGCACAGAGAACAGAGCAAGGACCCGGGGGGGTCACACTCACCTTCTTCACTCTCGGCCACGGCCTTCTGCAGCTGCCTCACCCGTGATGTTGCATTGTCCCGCTCAGCCTCCAACTCAGCCAGCTGGCGACTCAGGGCGCTCATCTGGGCCCGAAGTTCATCCTGAGACCCCAACGTCCGGGGAAAAGGAAGACCTCTGCTCTGACAACCCGCGGCACCCCCCTGGGCCACCCGGTTCCCTCTCCAGCCATTCATACCCAGCCTCACCCGCTGTCTCTGGGTGCTCCGCAGCTCCTGCAGGAACTCCCGGAGGGCCCCCCGCACTGCCTCCGGGTCCAGGTCTGGAGAGGCCGGGGAGGTGGTGGGTCCTGGGGATGGCGGCTCACAGCCAGGGCTGCGTTCCAAGGGGCTGGGGCTCCTGAGCCCTTCGCCGCTTCCTAAGGGAGGAGGCCTGCTTAGGGGTGCAGGAGCCCCAGCCTCCCCTGCCTGAATGGGGCCTGCAGGCTCCTCATGTACCACTTCACCCACCCTGCCACACCCAGCGGCTTGCATGAGCTTCCCGCAGCATGCTGGGGCCCTCACCCTCTTGCGGAACCCTTCCCCAGCCCCCACAACCCTCAGAATGGAACCCAATGTCCTTGCCATCACACAGAGGCTCTTTTGCTCACCCTAGAACAGCCCTCTCACCTTTTACAAGCTATCCATTCCACATCACACTCAGGTCCCAAATTCTAGAACATTCCCTCTTCCAGCACCAGGGCCCTCATGCATGCTGTTCCCTTCTCTTTCCATGGGTTCTCTGCCTGGCCCGTTCCTTTAGGCCTGTTCCACAGAGGTGTCCTGCCCCCAGGCTGGGGTGGGGTGAGCTCATCCCTAGACCAGGAGCACTGTGAGGGCTGCAACCCCAGGGCCCAGGCCAAAGGTGGACACCACCACCTCCACATCTCCCTGCACTGAGTGCTTCCCATGGGCCAGGCACTGGGCTTCCGGACATCCTATTCCACTTTCATAATAATTGTCTGAGAAGTAAAGACCCATGTCCCAACTTCACGGCCTGGACGGGCTCAAAGCAATTAGGGGACTTGGTTGGCCTCAAAGCTGGGAAGATCCCGAGCTGAGATGTGGAACCAGGTAGCCCTATTTCCCGGCAGAAAAATGAACTTTGCTTGAAGAGGTGGGAGGGGCGGTGCGCAGAGACAGCGCGGCGCCTGAAGGTCAGCGTCGGAACTGCAGGGCGGGGGGTCAGCCTGGGCCAAGTGACCCCCAAGCTGCCCCCCAGCTCCCACCAGCACCCATGGGACCCAGAGCGGGACATCTACCCACGGCCCCTAAGAGCTCCCACCTCCATCTTCACGGGGGCCTGCAAGGATTACCCAAGCAAATCCTGTCGCCACGTCTCCTCCCATTCTCCACACCTTGCTCCCTGCCCTCCCGCCGCTCTGTCCTTTGCTGCTCACCAGACAGCGGACCTGCCACTCAGGACCTCCCACTTGTCCACAGTCTCTTCTCCTACCCATCCTACCTACCACCTCCCCAGTGGGGCTCCCCATCTCCCATACAAAGACCCCTGCCCCCGCCCCTGCCCTTGCTGCATCTTTATAAAGTGCCTTTACTGCAGGGTGCCTGGGCGGCTCAGTCTGTTGAGTGTCCAAGTCTCCATTTCAGCTCAGGTCATGACCTTGGGGTCCTGGGAATGAGCCCTAAGTTGGGCTCCACGCTCAGCGGGGAGTCTGCTTCTCCCTCTGCCCCTCCCCCTGCTCCTTCTCTCTCTCTCAAATAAGTAATCTTAAAAAAAAAAAAAAGGAGAAAATGTGGACACACACACAAGAAGGCCATGTGAAGGCTAGAGCTCTGCTGCCACAAGCCTTGGAACTACAAGCAGCCAGGAGAGGCCTGGGACACATCCTTCCCTAGCGACTTCAGAGGGAGCATGGCCCTGCCAACACCTTGATCTCAGACTTCTGGCCTCCAGAACAGTGAGACACAAATTTCTGTTGCTTAAACACTCAGTTTACAGTACTTTGCGTTGGCAGCCCCGAGCAAATTACGATGTACAACCTCAAACAGAAACTCTGCGCCCACTAAACAATAGCTCCCCATTTTCCCTCCCCCAAGCCCCTGGGAACCCCTAATCTGTAGGCATTTCATATAAAGTTAGCTCATACTATACTTGTCCTTTTATGACTGGCTTCTTTCACTTAACATAACGTTATCAAGACTCATCCACGTTGTAACGTTGTAACGTGTGTCAGAATGTCAGTGTCTTTTTTTTTTTTTTTTTTTTTTGAGAGTGTGAGTTGGGGGGTACTGAGAGAGGGAGAGAGAGAGAACCCCAGGCAGACTCTGTGCTCAGTGCAGGCCCTGACACAGGGCTCGATCTCATGACCCTGAGATCATGACCTGAGCTGAAGTCAAGAGTCTGAAGCTTAAGCGACTGAGCCACCCAGGTGCCCCAGAATGTCACTGCTTTTTAAAGCTGAGTAACATTGCTCTGTATGGATACACCATATTTTACTTATCTATTTATCTGTCGGTGGAGAGGTTGATTCCGCCCTTTGGCTACCGTGAATAATGCTGCTATGGACACTAGTGTACACATATCTGTTCCAGTCCCCTTTTTCAGTTCTTTTGGTTTTATACCTAGAACTGGAACTGCTGGGGCACATGGTAATTCTAAGTTTTTTGAGGAGCTGCCAAGTATTTTCTACAGCAGGGGTGCTGTTTTATATTCTCACTAGCAATGCCCTTGGATGCGTTTTTTCCTTGCCTATTTTCCAGGCCTTATGTTCTCTATTTCATTTATATACCACTTTTACTGTCTGCTACTCCTATCCCTACACTATAAACTCCGTAAGAGCAAAAATGCTAGTCAGTTTTGTTTACTGCTCCAACCAACTGCATCCAGCACATAGTAGGTGCTTCATAAACATTGAATAACTGAGTGAATGTGATCCTGGGGTTAAATCTGCAGATTTGAAGAGGCAACGAATGCCTCAATATCCCATACTGAATTGCCAGCTGTGCTAAGATTCCACGGGTTCTAGTCTAGGCCCTAGGAATCAAGATTATCAGGGTGAGTCAAGGTGGATGCTCTGGACAGGTGTGCTCACACCCCCTGAAGCACAGGGCTGACTTCCCCGGGGTCATCCATCGGGCCTCAGGAGCAGCTGGAAGGGGTCTTAGGCTGGGTGTGTATCTGTCTGGCCGTGACACTGGGGTCACAAGCCTAGTATGGAGGGGTATCAAGCTAGGAGTGGGAGACTGAGGAGGATGGGGTGCTGATGGAGAGGAGTGGTGAGCACCGACTATAGTAGATGGAGCCTCAAAGCCTGGGCAGAGTCAGGGACATTAAGAAGCAGCACCATCACCCCCTTGAAGATGAAGCAACCAAGGGAGCACGGATCAGCAGAGGGGAGGAGCCTCGGCAGGCTCCCCAGAGGGAAGGGCAGTGACATGGGGTTGGGGTCTCAACTCCTCATCAAAGGAGAGGTGCAGCCCCCTGGAGCGGACCTAGGCAGGGGCCCGGCCAGGGATGGGGACCCTGCTCTGCTCACCTCCGGCCGGTGCACTCCGGGTCGGGGAGCTGGGCGAGGGCAGCGGGGCCGGGCTGGGGGAGCGCCCGAGGCCCAGGCCCCGGCGCAGGGCTGAGCGCAGGCCGCCCAGCTGGACCTCAGCCGCACGCCGCTGCGCCTCCACCCGGGCCAGCTCGGCCTCCAGGCCTTGCCCCCGGCCCTCAGCTGCGCTCAGCCGCAGCCCCAGCTCCGCGATCTCGGCCCGCGCCGCCTCCAGCTTCAGCTCCAGGCTGCGGGCGTGGTCCAGCTGCTGCTTCTCCGCGCCGCGCGCCTCCTCCAGGGAGCCCAGCAGGCCTCGCTCGCGGGCCCGGAACTCGCCCTCTTGCTCCTGCAGCTTCCTCTGGGCCCCCTGGAGCTGGGGCGGGCCACGCGGGGAGGTGGGAGTCAGCAAGGCCGCCCCCAACCCAACACCCCACCTCCCAGACCCAGCCTGGGGCCCCTCCCCAAAAGCAGCTTGCACGAGACCCGAGTTTTAGCGGTCCCCACACCCAGGCAAGATGTGCAGGAACAGCCACGGGAGTGTGGGAGTTAACTACTAGAATCTGCTTTCTCTCTTCCGTGTATAACGCCCCGTAGTATTAGCAATAAACTAACAACCAACACCTACTTGGATAGGACTTATCAGGGCCAGGTACTAAGTACTTTTAAAAAAACTCAACTCTACCACTATGAATCATCTCCGTTTTACAGATGAGGAAACTGAGGCACACAGCAATGGCATGACTTACTCAAGGCCACATAGCTACTACGTTGAGAGCCAGGATTCAAACCCAGGCCCCCCGGCTCCAGAGACTCTTCTTTTAACTACTGAGTTGTACTGCCTCTCAGTGCACATAATTTATCAATATATCACACAACGGGGCATGTGCTAAAAAATTACGTTCTGATGGAGTGCATGGTCACACACATACCCCTCTGGTCTAGAGAATAAGTCACCCCCTCGTGGTCACCAGTTTCACTAGAAACCACCATCTATGGAGGACCTGGGAGCCAAGACCTATGGCAGGGCCCCCATCCCATGAATGCTCCGATGCAAGGAGAGGTCAAGTGACATAGTCAAGGTCGCAGTAGATTCACTACAGTGAAACAGCCAGAAAAGCAGAATGGAAAGAGAGCAGGCTCTGGAGTCAGATCTGAGCGGCTGTGTCACCTTGATAGACCCCTTGACCTCTCTGAGCCTAAGTGTCTGATTCTCTGTGTAAAAGGGGGTTAAGCGTACCTACCTCATGAGGCTGCCGGGAGAATCAAACACGGTTATGCCTACAGAGCTTCCCCTCACCCCCCACCCCCACCCCCGCTACACAGTTCTTGCGGTTGTTATTACTATCACACCCGGGGAAGAGTCTCACAGAGTGGGGGACAGGGACGAGTCCTAGGGAGTGATCTCTCAGAATGACTCCAGCACTGGAGTCCCCCTGCTTCTTGCTGGTGAGAGAAAGCACAGGGCACCCCAGCTGTCTCCTGAGACCCTCCCCATCCACACAGCCCGCCCACCCGGGTTACCTCCTGCCGCACGGCCTCCATGCTGGCCTCGCCCTTCAGCAGCTTCTGTCGGAGGCCCAGGGCCTCCCGCCGGCCCTCCTTCTCTGTCCGCTCGCCCAGCGTCAGGCGGCCTTGCAACTCCACTAGCTCCCGGCCCAGCCTGGCGTTCTCACTGTCCAGCATCTTCATCTGGGGGAGACAGTGGACACAGGTAGGACCTCAGACCCTTCTCAGCATCCACAGCCCCTTCTAGCCCAAGGTGCTGAGGGCCTCTTCAGTTCTGCCCCATACCTTGCCTGGCCCGGGCACACGTGCACTCAGGACCCACTGATCTAGGGACAGGAACACCGACCACCACCTCAAACCCACGGGGAACCTGCCCCAGACACCGAGCTCCAGCCATGCCAGGCCCTGGGGGCCAGGACCCCCACTGGCCACCTCATCGTAACCACTCATCATGGGGAGTGGTGAACCCCCCATCAGAAGAGGAAGAGGAACTATAGGGCAGGAACCACAGCTTCCCAGCCACCTTTCTCTCTGGGTATGCCTGACTTTTTTCTTTTTTTTTTGTATGCCTGACTTTTATGGGGTACTTACCAGGTGTCCATCCCTGTTCTAAGTACTTCAATTGTATGAGCTCATTCATCTTTACACAAGTCTATAGGGGCAGGTACTAACATCATCCTTGTTTAACAGATGAGAAAACTGAAGCTCAGAGAAGTGACTTGTCCAAAGTCACACAGCACACAAGCCGCAGACTGGAAGTCAATCTCAGACATGCGGAATGCAAAGGTGCGTCCTAAGCCCCTAGTTCCCCAGGGGAGGAGGTGGGGGGTAAGACCAACTACCCCACAGCGCTGGAGTGAGGGAGGAACACAGATCATCATGCTGTTGCACGAAAAGCGCCCAGCAAGAGCCTGGCACAGAAATGTGACTTCCTTTCAGGGACTCCTGTGGTTTCCCAGGACTTCAACCCAACAGGAAGGGGCTTGAAGTGTTTGTAAACGGGGCTACTGGTGGGAGATAAAGAGGATTAGGTATTCAGGCTGTGATATCTCTGGGCAAGGCAAAGCCTCGGAACCCAATGGGGCTGTCGCCTGTTCTGCGAGTCTTCTGGGAAAGCCTGAGCCGACGATGGTTTTTATATTTTTAAACAGTTGGAAATGGTTTCTTTTTAAATGGCTGGAAGAAGATCCAAGAAGAGCAACATTTCTTACATGTGAAAAATGATATAAAACTCAAATTTCAGTGTCCATAAACAAAGTTTTAATGGAACACATGCCCACGCATTTATATACCGTGTGGGGCTGCTTTCTCACTATAATGAGAGTTGGGGAGTTGCGACAGACTGTATGGCCTGCAAAGCTACAAATATTTACTGTTGGGCTCTTTATAGAAAATGTTTGCCAGCTCGTGATCCATCTCATGGGGGCTGCACCTCTTCTTGTTCACAGACTCCTCTGAGATTTGGACAAGAGCTCCAGACCCTCTTCTTGGAGAAATGTGAATGACTACATACATAACTGCGTACAAGTACACACACACACACACACACACACACACACACACACGTGCAGAGTTGCAGGGGTTCTTAAATTGAAAAGACTTGCTATATAGTTCAAAGCCTTGGGGGCCATGCAGGGGACCATGGAGGGAACCACACTCCATAAAAGCGTGGGGTGCTACTGGTCCAGCAGCAAGTGCCCAGCGAGGTGTAGCACCAGGGAGGGTACCTGCCGCCGGAGCTCCTGCAGCTCCCTGCGGGCCTCCAGCCGGGAGCGCTCCACCTCCTGCAGCCCAGCCCGCAGCTCCTCGGCCTCCTTGCCCACAGCCACCCGTGCCTCCGTGAGAAGCGCCAGCTTCTGCTCCTTGTCCTCATTGGCAAGCTTCAGGCTGGAGTGGGGAGAAGACAGAGGTCAGAGGCAGCCACAGGTCCTGAGAAGAGTACGCTGTGGGGCTCTACACAGAGGCCTGCTCCTCTAATCCTTCCAGTGGGTCCGGCCAGCTCTTGGCCTAGAGGTGCCCCACATGCTAAGTGACCACGTGGCCCCTCCTGAGCTAAGCCCTGTAGGGCTGGGGACCAGGCCCAAGGCCACAAGACACAGACTCCAAGGTCAGGACTAGTCTCCAGGGTGACACCCAGCAGGTGGGGTCAGAGTCTGGACCCAACCTTGCCTGCCATACCTTTCCCCTTTTTTCAGGTAGAAAAATCACCTAAAACTACCCCAAGCGCCCAGCTGTGGTTCAAGGGCAAAGACTCTCCCTATCTGTGTGATTTCTCCAGCATCTTGGGGGTGAAGGCAGCTTCTAGGGACAAGATCCAGTGTGAAGGATGCGCTTGGTGAAGGACTCAGAGCTGGTCCCCTCGCATCACCTCACCTGATCCGTTCGCTCTCAGCCTTCTTCACGGCCGCCCGCAGCTCCTCGTTGGTCCGCCGCAGGGCCTCGCGCTCCTGGACACCCTCGCTCAGGCTGCGCCGCAGCTCGCTGGCCTCCTGGCGCTGGGCCTCACGGCCATCCTGACCCTCCCGTACCTGGCGCTGGGCCTCCAGCAGCTCCCGCCGCAGCCCGTCCCGGGCATCCTCCAGCAGGCGCAGCTGCGTCCGAAGCTCTTCTGCCTGGGAGGGTGGCAGGTCATCACGGGACACGCGACAGGCCCCACTCCAGCTGGGACTTGGCAGAAACCAGCCCACATCCGAGTCCCCGGCCACAGGCACCTGCCCCCTCGCTCTCAGCAACTCAGACCACACGTGGGAGTTCTGATTTGGGGCACAGCATGCCGGAGTTGGTGGTATTAGGGCCTGAAATAATCATCCACCTAGACCTTTCTATGGAGGGACATCAAGAGGGCAGGGACCTCCCCAATGCCCTGAGTCCCAGATGTACACAACAAGGACTCAATAAATGCTTACTGCTTCCTTTCTGCGTTGGCTGTCCATTTGTTCTCACATGCAGGGACAGATCTGATGCTCTTCTTTCTGGGCCCCTAGCAGGCCAGGCCCCCAGTGGCATTTAGTGTGCTGCCCGGAGGAGGGGGGCGGACAGCTTACCTCACGCGTGGAGGATTCCCGCTGCCTCTCCAGGTTTCGGGCCTGTTCTTGTAGCCTCTTCACCTCCTGGGCATGTGTGTCTGCAGCCTCCTCCAGCTGGGCCCGTAGGTCCCGCAGCTCGGACGTCAGAGCATTCACGGTGCTCTAGGACAGGTGGACTCCTCAGATGTGGGGAGGAGTCCCACACCTGGCTCTTCAGTGGGGCCTGCCAGCTGTCCCCCTTCAGCCCCTCCTGCTGCCTGGCCAGGCCACCTGCTGATCCCCTGATGCCCAGTGAGTGCGGTCCCCGCACCATTCTCTGCCTCGGCTATGCCTCCTCCCTCTGATGGGGACTCCCAAGAAAGGGCTGAAGCTCCCCCACGGCCAGGAGCCTTCCCCAGGGCAGAGCCATGCCCCTTCCCCGCAGACGGGCTGAGCCTCCCGCTCACACAGAGCTGCCCTACCCGGTCCTGCTCCTGCCGGCTCTGAGCGTCTCTCTTCTGTCGCTCCATCTCCAGGGAGATGGCGGCCAGGCTGTGCTGTGTGCCCATCAGCTTCTCCGACAGTGCTGTCTTCTCGGACTCCTTTAGGGACAGGGCCTGGGCGGAGGCAGGGAGCCAAGGGGCTTGGGGGCTCGGTGGGTCACAGGGCCATGCTCGGGCTTCCTACCCCCCGCCCTGGGGAAGGTGCCCACTGGGGGCTCAGGACCTTGTCTGGGTCACCGCAGCGGGCCACAGGGCTGCGGTGCAGATTCACCCCCTCTGTAGCCCCAGAAAAGGCCACGGCAGCCCTAACAGTAAGTCTGGACAGGGACGCAACCTCGAAATCTTGCTAATGTGTCACAACAATCCTTGCCCTTCCTTATTCTCCTTTTACAGATGAGGAAACAGACTCAAGAGGTAAAGTGACTTGCTCAGGGTGACAGCTGGCGAGGAGACGGACGCAGTCCAGCCTGACTCCATTACATTACAGGCAAGTCAGGAGTTAGCTCTTTTGAGGGGGGTCACGGGGACGGCTCAGAAGGCAGTCCTGGGGGCTCCACGGCCAGCCCCTGGGGGCGGAACTGATGACAGACCCTGGGCCAGCTTTCCCGGCCCCGGCGCTCATGTATCATGAATGCGGCTGCCACTCAGGGAGTTCCCACCACGTAGAGGCATGGCTTGCTGAACATGGGTCTCAGCAATGCTTCACATATGACCTTTGGACCCCCTCATCCTGCAGGGGATGACGGTGTGCTCCAGAGAGGGCCTCGTAGCTCCTAGCTCCTAGCTGCTGGGTGGCTGACCAAGGACCAGCCCGGAACAGGGGCCCCTCAGGCAGCAGCAGAGGCCACACCAGGGCTCACGTACCTGTTGCTTCTCGCTCTCGGCCAGGAGGAGGCCCTCATCACGCTCCTGCTGCAGGGTGGCGATCTCTTCACTCAGCTCTTCCTTCTCGGCCTCCAGTCGTGCCAGCAGCTCCTCCCGCTCCCGCTGCAGCTGACTCTGCAGCTGGGCCCGCTCGGCCTCCAGCTCCCGCCAGGCAGCCTCCTGCAGGCCAGGCAAGGGCACGTGTGACCCACGAGGCTGGGCCCAGACAGCAACTTCAGGGCCGCAAGAGCCACTCGCAGCCCAGACCCTGAGGGGCAGGGCAGGTGACCAGGTAACTACGAGGTGGGGTGAGTGATAAGGACTGTGACGGGGACACGCCGGAGCTGTGCAGGCCCCAGGGAGTGGCGGCAGCCTGGCCTGGGGGTCAGAGAACATTTCCCAAGGGAGAGATGGGCAGCAGTTAGCCAGGTCAAGACAGAAAAGCAACAGAAGCCCGGGCCCAGAGTCCAGCCCCAGAGATGGCCTGGAGGATAGAGAAAACCCGGCACGCCATTTAAGGTCCCCGGAGCTTGGATGACAAGGGGGACATGGTGAGCAAAGGAACCAGAGTCCCACGCCTTAGCCGGGCCAGGCCCTAAGGGCTGCAGGGAGGGCCGGGCTGATTCTGAGAATAGTCAGGGCAACAGAGAGCCTTAAGTCAGGGCGACAAGCAGTAATCTGAATTTGGGACTCAGGAGTTGTTCAAAGCTATGGAAGAAGGACCGGGATTGGGGCTCGGGTAGAGAGGGGCTGGGCGGGCTGTGAGGGACCAAGGGGGGCGGGGGAGGCAGAGCAGATGGACGGAAGAGCACAGATTTGGTGACAAAGAGGCCAAGTCAGAAGGTGCAGGAGGAGTCAGAGAGGACACGGGAGTTTGAATCCCTGGGGACTGGGGGGTGGGCGGTTAGATCCACAGGGCAAGAACGGCGCCTTCGGGGTCCCTCGGGGTCCCACAGGGACCGGGCCCCAGCGCCAGGCCTAGCAACTTTGGGAGGAGGCACAAGTGCTCCTTCTTCAAATGCTTTGCTGCCACCTGCTGGAGAAGTGAGACCCTAGCTCCCCAAAGCCAAGAAGACTAGGCGGGGATGTGGTGCCCCACTGGTCACAGAGCGACAGCCCGGACCTCTGTCAGAGGCAGCCCTGTCCCACATGGGTGCCTTGGGTCCCTTGCCCTGAGGCCTGCTCTGGACAGTAACTCAGTGCCATAGCAAGAGTGGAGCACTTAGGAAGTGCCAGTCATTACGCTAAACCCTTTATACAGATTATCTCGCCTCATCCTCTCCCCGTCATCACAGACAGGGAAATGAAGGCACTTTAGGTAACCTAACCAGGACGTGGCCAAGATCAGGTCCAAACCCAGGCAACGAAATTCTAGAACAAGTGTTCTTAGATAGCTCTGTTTTGGCTTCTAGTAACCTGGCTCTATGCCTTTCATGTGCTCAGGTCCCAGAGGGGTCTTTCATATGCAAACAGTACATCTTAGCAAATGAAAACGCTTCCCTACTATACATTAAATTAGACCAGCATTTCCCAAATGTCTGGACCTTGTAATCAAAATCACTAGGACTGAACCAGATTTGGGGCCTGGGAATCCATATGTTTGATAAAGCATCCCCAGTGGATCTCAGCTGCCCTTAGGGTCTCTGGAACAGAGATGAAGTTCCATTTCACAGATTTGGAGACTGATGCAGAGTGAGAAGGATGAGTTCTCTGAGGTCACATTGGAGACACTGGTTCAGAGCCCTGCCTGCCCCAACCAGCTACCCGAACCTTCTCTTGCTGGAGTCGCTGCAAGTCCTCCTCGTGAGCCACCCGCTGCTCCCGCAGAGAGGCCTGGGCCTCCCGCTCAGCCTGCACCAGCTTCTGAGCCATCAGCTCCTTGTCCAGAGCTGCCTTCTCCTCCGTGGTTGTCACCTGTTGCCGTAGGCCCACCAGCTCTCCTGCACAGGAAGGATAGGAGGAGGGGACAGGCTTGGGCCAGGACATCCCCACGGGGCAGCATCTTCAAACCAGACGAGCCACGTGGGTACGATCCCAGAGAGGAGAGCGGGGGATCTAGGCTGCGTTCTCTTGGAGAAGCTTCTTGCCCTCCCTGGGCCTATTCCCCCATCTGCCACATGATCCCACTGGCCCTGTCCCCCTCCCCATCTACCTGGAATGGCGTTCAAAGGAATGAAATGACATGAGGAAGACCCCCCAGATGGGGAGGTTAGCCAAAGAGAACAACCCACATTATGGATTGAGTGCTTAGTAGGGGTCCGACTCCTGGCTGAGCACGCGAGAGATCTACTCTCACTACAGCCTCACTATAACACACAGGTAGCTTATCTCGTACCCAGTCTACAGAGGAGGAAATGGAGGCTCAGAGGAGACAGGGAATTCCCCAAAGCTGCACAGTTTTCCAAAAGGCATTTCCTCTAATGACTGATTGTCATAAACACGCTTGCTGGGCTGTCAGCACTAAAGGACGTGACGACGGGGAAGCTACACCCCACTGTGGACAATCCAAAAGCCATCTCCTGGGTCAGAAGCCCGCCAGAGACCGTCAGCATTTCCCCTCCTGGTTCTGTCCGGCTCAGGTAGACGCGGACAGGAAAGTTCATTTCCATGGCCCAAGTAGACGCCTAGTCAATGCTTGTTGAGCAAGAGGAACCCCCCTAAGTTCAGACATTGGGCGGGGAACGTGGAGGGAAGCGGGGCTGGGAGCGTGGGGCTGAGAGAGTCCACGGCTGTGCAGAGAACTCAGACCACGCTCAGTGCCCTGGTGACGAGAAACAGCCACCGCTGGCTGAACCAGGCACTGGGCCAAGGTCCTCACGTGCCCTTCTCGCCTCATCCTGGCAACAGCCTTAGAAGGTGAGCATTATCACCTCTGTCGGATGAGGAACCTGTGGTCCAGAGCGGGAAGGGGCTTGCTTGAGAAAGCTCGGATCTAAGTGGCAGTAGCAGCGCTGGGACTCAGGTCAGCCAGACTCCAAAGCCAGTGCTCCCAACATCCGGAGACCCCAGAAAGCGACAGGTTACAGCCTGGGCTGGAGTTCCCTACCCCCAACCCAGGCCCCCCATACCAGTCAGGGCCTCCTTGGTCAGCAGCAGGGCCTGCCCATCGGCTTCCAGCTGCTCCCGGCGGGCTTCGAGCTGCGCCAGCTGCCGCCGCACCTCAAACAGGCTACCCTCCAGGGCTTCCTTCTCCAGGCTGCAGCACACACGATCCCTGAGGCCTTGGGACTCAGCCTCCCGGGCCCCAGGAAACTGTGACTCCCAGGGCGGGGCCAGCCGTGGGCCGGGCGCCAGCCTACCTGCTCAGCCGGGCCCACGCTCCCTGGGGATGCCTGGGCCCTCGCTAGGACTTGCCGGCAAGCCTGGCTCCTAAGTAACTGTCCCGGTGGACCAATGCCAGGGTGTGGCTGGTCACCGTGTGGCCCCGAGCAGACCCCGCCCCCCACCCCAGGGTGGGCTGGGCAGAGCCTGAGGCCTTACCGTAAGCGCGTGGCCTCCTCCGACAGGGTCCGGCCCTCGCGCTCAGCTGCCGCCAGCTGCACCGCCAGGCCGGCCCGCTCCCTGGCCAGCGCCTCCTTCTCCCGGGATGCCCGGTCCAATGCCTCCACCTGCCGTTGCGTCTCCCTCCGTGCCTGCTCCAGCTCTTGTTCCCGCCCGCTTAGCTGCCGGGAGAGCTGGCCCCCACCCAGGCATTGTGAGCACCACTCCCCAAATCTCCCGGCTGCTCACCAAGCAGCACCCCAACCCTGAGCCCAACCCAGGCCTGGCCGGGCAGGTGGGAGACCTGGGTTCAAGCTCAGACTCTGCCCCGATGTGCTATGTGTACTTGGGACAAATCACAGGCTCCTCTGGACCTGCACTGTACACACATACAAAAATAAGTGTCCTCCCACAGTTTAGGGAGTAGCTTTCTGCACCCTAAGACTTTCAGAGGAGCTTAACATACAAAACAGACTCAGAGTGAAGACCTGGAGCCCTGCTCCCTATGCCTCATGGCCCACCCCCCAGAGCCCCTTCCCAGGAGCCCAGGCCCTCTAGGACAGACACTGTATGAAGGTTCCTGGATCCCTAAAACCCTAAGGCACCTTCCAGCTATGTCCTAAAAAGTCTGAAATTCTAACGCAAAATTTATCTGGTATCATATGAATTTTTACTGAGCGCCCATTCATCTACCAAGGGCTTACACGGGTGTACTCTTCAGAACAATGTTTTGCGATAAGAACTAGCCTCGCATTACAAACAGGACAACTGAGGCATCGGGAGGTTGGGTAGCCCGCCCAAGGCTCCCAGCTAGCAAAGGGAGGGCTGGATTTAAACCCCGAATCAGGCTCCCAGGCCCGGGAGTTACGCCAGGACAGGATGCGGGAGGCTGGAGCCCCCCCACCCCGTACACCCACCTGCGCCAGCTGCTCCTGGAGCCTGCAGCGCTCCTGGCGCAGTGTGGGAAGCTGGTCCTCCAGGGCCTCCCGGGCCTGCTCTGCCACCCGGAGGGAGCCCTCCAGGCCCTGCTGCTCCACCTCTTGCTCCAGCCTCAGCTGCTCCAGCCGCTCCTGCTCCTCCCGCGCCAAGGAGGCCTCCTGTTCCACCTGCCGCTGCCGGCCCAGCAGGGCTGCCTTTTCCTCTTCTAGCTGAGGCAGCCAGGGGGAAGCCAAGGAGCGTCGGCTCAGCCCCTCCACCTGCGGTAGGGGGTCCCACCCAGGACCAAGGATGCCCCCTCCCCTCACCCCGCCCACCCATCCCAGCCAGCCCGGGCGAGGCTCCCTGGGGTAAGGGGCAGTCCCTTGGGCGTGTGGACACTGAGGAGGGGGCAGTACAGAGGAGGGCTCAGGGAGCTGCTTCCTCTCACGTGGAGTCAGGACAGAACAGAGACAGAAAGAGAGGCAGCGGCCAAGACAGGGCCAGGGCCAGAGGTGTACAGGGAGCTGTGCACCGAGGCAGGGGTCGGGGCTGGGGCTGGCCCCAGGGCACCTCGGCCAGTGCGGCTTCTGAGTGGGGAGGGCAGGGCCCGGGGCAGGTGGGCCCGCTGGCACCCGGCATACCTGGGCGACAAGGCGGTTCAGACCCAGCTTGTCCTGGGCAAGGCTCTCATTGAGGGCGCTCAGCTTGGACAAGGAGTCCCGCAGAGAGGCCTCCTCCACCCTCAGCTTGGTCATTGAGAGCTCGAGCTCCACGCGGCCAGCCTCTGCCTGTGGGGCCAGGGTGGCCAGAGACGGTCAGATGGAGAGACAGGGAGGGGAGAGCCAGGGAGAGGCAGGAAAAGATATGCGGAGACACGGAGATGGGAGAAGGCAGAGAGATGGAGGCAGGGGGCAAGGAGAAAAAAGAGGCAGAGAGATGAGCCCCTCAGAGATGGGGGGGGCGGTGCAGAGGACACAAAGTGAGGCAGAAAACCGGCTGCCTATGAAGCTATCAGAAGCCGCCCGGGGCAGGGCTGGGCAGGAGCAGGAGAACCCAGCTCTCGCAGGGCAGGGCCAGGCTCACAGGGCCTCCAGAGTGGTGTGGGAGGGCACCGCTCAGGACCCAGATCTCAGGGCTGGGGCAGGCACCTCTCACAGACCCCACGGAACCTGTGTCCAGAGATCGGACGGGATAACCTGAACGACAGGCACTGCCCCAGGAGCATCTGGAAAAGCAAGGACGTGACCACTAATAGAGGTCAGTTCACCTATGGCTGGGGTCAGAGGTCAGCCTACGGTCTGGGTGGAAGGGGTCAGCGGCCACCCCGACACCGGGGTCAGTCTGTGGCCAGAGCTAGAGGGCCTGGGGCCTAGGGCACAGGCAGGTTTGTGGCTGTGCAGCACATGGGGTCCCACCTTGCTCAGCGCCTCAGCCACCTCGGCCTTCTCAGCCTCCAGCACGTCCCGCTGCAGCGTGGCACAGCTCAGCGCCTCCCTCACCTCCACCAGCTCCTTCGCCAGCCCTGAGCGCCTCACTTCCAGCTGCTCTAGTTGTCTGTGGCTGTGGACAGAGGGTGGGTGGTGGGCGCCCTGCATCACTTCCCTGCCCAGAGTCTCCCGCAGCCAGACAACGTTGGCGTGGGCCAGGGACCAGGCCTGAGAGAGGAGCCTTGGAGGCCAGGGCCTCCCTCATAAGGACAGCCAAGCCCTCCACTTTTGGCTCTGTGACTCTGGGCCTCAGTTTTCATATCTGCAAAATGGGGTAACAGCTGCCTCATGAGGCTGTTCTAAGGATACGTGACCTACTGAACACGAAGTGCTTAAAACAGTGCGTGACCGATCTCCCCAACAGTCTGCAGAAACAAGAATACCCACCACCGACATACTAAACACCACCATGACTTATGCCTCAGAGGAGAAAGGGGTGCAGCAGTTAAGAGGTTAACTCTGAAGGCAGAACGCTTGGGTTCAAATCCTGGCTCTTCTAATAATGAGCTGCGTGACCTTAGTCAAATCGCATGACCCTTCTGTGCCTGTCTCACCATCCACAAGATGTGGACAGTGACAGGTCCCACATCAGAGTCATACCTTGAGGGCCGAACAAGAGAATCTCAGTGCTTGCGATGGTGTTCGGCACTTGGTCACATTACAATTAAAATTATTACTGTTAATTTTCCATTTAAAAAATAATATCAGGGGCAGCCCGGGTGGCTCAGCGGTTTGGCACCGCCTTCAGCCCAGGGCCTGATCCTGGGGATCCGGGATCGAGTCCCACGTCGGGCTCCCTGCATGGAGCCTGCTTCTCCCTCTGCCTGTGTCTCTGGCTCTCTCTCTCTCTGTCTCTACTAAATAAATAATTTTTTTTAAAGAAAAAAAAAGAAATAAAAAATAATATTAGGGCAGCCCGGGTGGCTCAGCGGTTTAGCGCCGCCTTCAGCCCAGGGCCTGATCCTGGAATCCCGGGATCGAGTCCCACGTCGGGCTCCCTGCATGGAGCCTGCTTCTCCCTCTGCCTGTGTCTCTGGCTCTCTTTCTCTCTCTGTTGTCTCTCATGAATAAGTGAATAAAATTTAAAAAAATAATAATGATATTAATATTACTACTGTTGCTTTAATTTTTCTTGTCACCAGCCATACCCCTACCTCATGGCACTCCTCTGACCCCTGGGAAGTGACAATACCTCTCTGAGCCTGTTTCCTCAAAGGGCCAGGTTGGAAGATTTGGAAGATCTTACATCAGAGGAGTGCTGTGAAGATTCCTCGAGATGGCAGGATGCTGTGGGGAGCCCCAGGGTACATTTCAGTGGCCCTGGCAGAGAGGCCAGAAGCCACTCACCTGCGCTCGAGCTCCCTGCGAGTCCGTGCACTGTCCTGGGCCGTGGCCTCCCGCTCCTCCTCCAGCTGGTCCCGCTGGCGCCGCAGCTCCTCCTGAGCCGCCTGCAGCTTCTCCCGCTCCTGCTGTAGCTCCTCGGCCTGCTGCTGGGCTGCCTGCAGGCTGCAGGCCAGGCTGTCCTTCTCCCTGCAGGACCAGGGGAGGGGAGGCTGAAGGCGATGCTGGGGCTGTTCTCCCCAGAGATGAGGACCGTGCTGCTGTCCTAGCAGGAGCCACATCCTCCGGCCTCTAAGGCACTTGCCTCCAGGAAGCCTTCCTGCCTCCCCCCATGGGTGACTCACTTCATCCACATCTCCCTGGAGCTGACCCCTCCCAGCAGAGGACACCCAGCTTTCCTTCTCCCCCAACCCACCCACCGACTTGGAGGCCCCATGAGATGGATAGAGACACTGGCATTATTTCCAACCACCCCACCAGGTTGAAGAGGCCAGGCTAGGCTCCTCTGCTGCTAGCTCTGCTAGTCCATAGGACCAGGAAATGCCCCTCAGCACCCCGAGCCCCTCAATTCTGGAAGATAGAGCTGGGTGTGCCCAGATGGCAGCTTCCTGCTGCACAGACCGGCAGCACGTGGGAGCCAGAGGGGGAGGGAGGGGGCAACTGGGAACTCTGGAGATTTTCAGCATGCTGCCTTCCCCCCACTTTCAGCAGTCACAGCAAAGGAGGGGGGCATGTGTGTTTGTCACCCCTCCTTCCAAGCCAGCTAGGGTTTTTGGCTGAAGCTAAGGGCTGATCGCTGCCATCGCCTCCGCAGCCCCACCTCTTCACTCGAAGTGGCAACCCAGATGTACACTAGACGCTAAGGCTGGCAGTAGGTGGGAAAAACCATACAGCACGACAGGAAGTAAGAACAGCACGATGCAAAGTGAGGTGTTCACTGTGTACACAGTGACCTAAAACCCCTCCTTCCAAGGCATGGAAAGCACTGGTCTTGCTGTCAGATGGACCTGAATTCCAATTCCTACCCATGGCCACACTGTTGTGTCCGCTTGGACAAGTCTCTCAAGCTCAGGACTGTCACAGCTCTGAACTGCCTGAGCGTGATGGGAAGACTAACTGAGCCTGGCACACGGCAGGTGTACAAGAAGCCTCTTCAGCCTCACCGCCAGGAAGCACCGTGGGAAGCAGAACCAGCGAGTTAACTGTGGTTAGGCTGTGACAAGGTCCCGCCCTTTTATTTCCACCTTCAATTTTCCAACTGTTTATTCTGCTGTTACATTTACGAAAAAAAAAAAAAAAAAGACGGCAAACAACAACAACAAAAATAACCAGGCATCTAAGAGTAGATAATTTCTTGTCTCCAAGGTCTCCAAGAAACGGTCTAGAATAGCACTGTCAACAGAACTCTCTGAGATGACAGAGATGTTCTCTGGCCATCTGTGGCTACCAAGCACTTAAAATGTGGTGAGGATAACAGAAAGACAGAATTTATACTTTTTTAAATGCTTAATTAATTTAAAGATTTTATTTATTTGACAGAGAGAGAGAACATGAACAGGGGCAAAGGCAGAGGGAGAAGCAGACTCCCTGACAAGCAGGGGCTCAATTCCAGGACCCCAGGATCATGATCTGGGCAGAAGGTAGATGCTTAACCAACCAAGCCACCCAGGCACCCTGATAATGCTTAATTAATTTAAATGTTAACAGACATTCTAGGCCAGTGATGAGCATGTCAGTGCAATCCACATGCTTATGGGCTCGGGCTGGCATTAGACCCAGGCCCCCACCCCGACCTCTCAGGCACCTGCTCAGGAGGCCGATGGTGCTCCGCAGACGCTGGGCCTCACGCTGGGCGTCCTCATGAGCCTGGGTGGCCCCGTCAGTCTTGTCCCGCAGACGCTGCAGCTGTTCCTCCAGGCTGCGGCGCTCACCCTCGCTGTCACTGAGCTGCTTCCGCAGGGTGCCCAGGAGGTCCTGGCTGGCCTCATAGCGCCCACGCATGTCCTGTGGCATGGGAACCACTGAGTCTGGGGGAGCCCTAGGAAGCTCCCAGAGCGTCCCCTACTCTCTGCTCGTTCCGAGATGTACACCAGCCTACTCTGCGGCCGAGGCCTGGAGCAGGAGAGAGGAGCTAGCCCCCCAGACAAGGTTTCCACTCCTGTTCACTGTCCCGACCACCTGTCTGAGCACTCGGCTAGGGCTCTGAGCCTCCATTTCCTCGGCCGCTCCGACCTAGGCCCCAGACAAACCAACAAGCACACTCGTTCCTCTCCTGGATTCTGACTACCCCAGGGCTCCTCCCCTTTGCACCCAGGTTGACTCTCCCCCAGACTCTTCGATGCCCCTAGATCCCCAGTTCCTCCCATCCTAGATTGATTCCAACACCCCCTCCAACACCTCCCAGCCTTTCCCAGGCTCCTGGCTCCCGCGGTAGGGCACTCTCCTCTCCTACACCAGGACTCTAGCTCTGCCCCGGCTCCTCTGGCCCCAGGCTCCGCCCCCAGCTGCCCAAGCACCTCGCCCTCTGGGCTCAGACCTGCCCCAGCGCTCTCAGCCGCCTCCGTGGGTCCTGACTCAGTGGCTCTTTCTCGGGGCTCTGGATCCCCTCCAGGACCCAGCCACTCTCAGGCCCCAGGCCCGGGCTCCTCCCGCGGAACCCCGGCCCCGCCCCCGCGGCGCTGGCCCCGCCCCCACGGCGCTGGCCCCGCCCCGAGTGGCCCAAGCGCGACCCCGGGCCTGGAGGCCGCCCCTGAGGCCGCTGGGGCCTCCCACCTGGATCTGCAGCTGGCGCTTGTGCAGGGCCGAGTGGATGAGGGCGAGCGTGGAGGAGTCGGAGCAGGCCGGGGATGGGCCTCGGCGCGGGGAGCGGCCGCGGCCGGGCGAGGCGCGGCGCGGCGGGGAGGGCGTCCGGGGGCCCGAGAGCCCCCGCAGGCTGCCGTCCGAAGCGTCGGCCGTGCGCTCGGAGCCGCTTAGCTGGACGCCGCTGTCCACGTCCGACAGGACGGCCTGCGGAGGGGGGCGGGGAGGCGGGGCCGCGGGTTGGCTGGGCAGGACCAGGGGCCACGCGTCGGCCTGCCCCCACACTGGGCGCACGCTCCTAGCTCGCTTCCCACAGGCCCCCCTGATTCCATCTGCCCTGGCCCAGCCCTCGGCGCCGGTGAGGTCTCCCCTATGCTGCCAAGACATAAATCGGGCATTTCCCACAGGTGGGCCTGGAACGTGCAGCGCCTCCCCTCAGGCTGGGGCTCCCCTGGGGCAGAGGCCAGGCTCAGCTAGCAGGGGCCTCCAGCAGCAGCCTGGGGTCCCCGCGCCAGCCACTAGCGGCCCAGCTCCAGGCCACCTGGCCCCGCCCGGCACAGGGCTCCCGCCCACCTCACACCTGTGCCAGGTCTCTCAGGGTCTGCTGCAGCCCCTCTCCGTCCTCTGTCTCCACGGCCGCCTGCTCCTGGAGCCGCAGGGATTCCTGGCATGATGTTGGGGAGACAAAGAGTGGTCAGGGTTTCTACCCTAGCCTGAAACTCCACCTTCATCTCCCTCCTCGGGCCCTGCCCAACAGGTGGCCGCTAAAGCCATGCCCACAGGCCAAACGCTTGGTAGACCCCAGAGCAGCCCCAGTGCCCTCACTGACCGACCAGGCCCAGAGAAGCACAGTGTCACTATACAGGTCACACGGTCTGTTGGAGGAGGGCGGGACATAGAACCCAGGCCAGGCCCCACACAGAAGGATGACCAACCCAGGCAGTACCCTTGAAGGGGGTCCCTCTTGGAGGGAGGCAGCTAAGCTCCAAGAGAAGGAGCTCTGGGCTAGCAGGGCACAGGCATCTCAGTTTGGGCCTGTTTCCTCATCCGTGTAATGGGACTCAGGCTACATACAGGGCTGCTGAAAGGATGAAATACGATAAAGTAGGTGCACGTACTTACCACTAAGCCGGGCACACACCAGGTACTCACACTAGGCCTGGCACACAGTAGGTGCTCAATGAATGAGGGGTAAAACTGAGTCTAAATGGGATGCTAGAGGGATCCCTGGGTGGCTCAGCAGTTTAGCACCTGCCTTTGGCCCAGGGCAGGATCCTGGAGTCCCAGGATCGAGTCCCCCATCAGGCTCCCTGCATGGAGCCTGCTTCTCCCTCTGCCTGTGTCTCTGCCTCTCTCTGTCTCTCATGAATAAATAAATTAAAATCTTTTATAAAATCTTTTATGAATAAATAGGATGATGCTAGGGGTACCTGGGTGGCTCAGTGGGTCAAGCATCTGCTTTTGGCTCAAGTCATGATCTTGGGGTCCTGAGATCAGGCCCCAAGTCAGGCTCCCTACTTAGTGGGGAGTCTGCTTCTCCCTCTGTCCCTCCCCCTGTGTGTGCATACACACACACACTTATAAATAAATAAATAAATAAATAATAAAAAGAGCAAGCAAGCAAGCAATAAATGGAATGCTAAGGGTGGCCCAAGCAAGCACAGCCCTCATCCACAGATCTGTTCTGTCTCCCAATCCCCCCCATGTCTCAGGGGCAACTGCATCTCACCAGGGCCTCAAGCTTCTCAGTAAGGACCTTGTTGACCTGATCCTTCTCCAGATTCTGGTTCTGAAGGCGCTCCACGGTCAGGGCCAGCTCTGTCACTCTGGCAGAAGGGCAGTTACAGACATGAAGGGGAGACCCACCCACCTCAGACCCACCAGCTCTATGACTTTCATGCTTTCCCAGACCTCAGGAAGGGACCCTAGCCTCCACCTCCCTAGCTGTGTGACCTTCAGCAAGTCACTTCTCTCTGGACTTCAGACTACTCATCTGTAAGAGAAGAGTGAGGCTGCCACTTGCTTTCCCTCATGGGAAGACACCCTGGGACTCATCCAGGTCACAGGAGCTCGGAATGGAAGTTCTAGCATCAGTGGTTAAATCGTTCATAACGTGCCCTGAACAAGAGCCCCCTGAACCTCAGTCCCCCGCCTCTGTCACACACAGTGTCTATGAAGACTAGCTGAGCTCACACAGGGGGAGGGCCCATCCCCAGTGAACAGACACTCGTTCCTCCCTGAATCCCCAGATGCACACTCTACAGGGAAGCCTGCCTCCTGTGCTGCCTACCAGGTACCCACCTGGCACTGAGATTGGCCTTGTCCAGGTTGCTCTGCACCTTCAGCTGGGCGAGGTCCTTCTCCTGGAGCACCTTGTCCCGCAGCTGCTCCTCCAGCTGGGTCTGCAGCAGTGCCTGCTTCTCCAGGGCTGCCTCAGCCCGGCTCTCAGCCAGCCGCAGGCCTGCACTCAGCCCCAGGTCCGCCTCCTGGATGGCTCTTGAGGCCCGGGCCAGCTCTCCTCCCAAATGCAGCAGATCTCTGGTGGAGAGAACAGAGGATAGAGACAGGACAGGGGCAGGGTCCCAAGTATAAATTAAAACTATCCCAGGATGGTATAGTTTTATAGGTATATAGTGACAGCGATGTCACTGTCAGATTGGCAACAAAACAAAACAAAACACAACGTCACATAAAACACAATGTAGGCAAGGCTATGGAGAAACAGGCCCTCCGCTGCACTGCTGGCATGAGGTAAGTAGGTGTAACCATGACACAGGGCAATTAGAGCTCTGAAAATTATAAATGGATAGGTTCTTTTTTTTTTTTAAGATTTTTATTTATTTATTCATGAGAGACAGAGAGAGAGAGAGAGAGAGAGAGAGAGAGAGAGGCAGAGACACAGGCAGAGGGAGAAGCAGGCTCCATGCAGGGAACCTGACATGGAACTCGATCCCGGGCCTCCAGGATCACGTCCTGGGCTGAAGGCGGCGCTAAACCGCTGAGCCACCCAGGCTGCCCAAATGGATAGGTTCTTTGACCTACTGACTACACCCCTAAGAGTTTATCCTATAGATTGGCCCAATGCAAGGAAAGTGACCTGTCTATGTGATCCACTGCAGCATTGCTCATGTAAGAAATACTGGTAACAATCTAAATGTGCATCAAAAGAGGGCTACCATTAAATAAATCTGGTATATCCATTCAGTGGAATACTCTTCTCCAGATCCTGGTTCTGAAGGCGCTCTGCGCTTGGCACAGAATCCACTTGGGATTCGCTTTCTCCCTCTCCCCATCTCTCTCTCTCAAATAAATAAATAAATATTTTAAATAAATAAATAAAACATATTTAGGGGTACCTGGCTGGGTCACTTGTCAGAGCATGCAGCTCTCGATCTCAGGGTTGTAAGTTCAAGCCCCATGTTGGATGTAGAGAAGCTCTCCCCAAAGCCTCACCTGCTCAAAGATCAAGCAGGACCACGCTCCCCTGCTCACATGGGCCTTGGGGGCTCTCACAGCCTGACCCCCCTTCCTGCCTTTTGCTTCAACCCCACTGACTGCCATGTCCTCCTACCTCCGAGCCTTCGCTCACACTCTTCCCTCTGCCTGGAGTGCCCCTGGCTCTGCTGGTTAAAATCCTACCCAGCCCTTGAGGTCGGTGCAAATTCCACCTCTCCTATGAAGTGTTTCTCTAACCTCCCCGACCCTCCCATCCTCTGAGAATCTGTGGTATTCTCTCTATTTCCATGCCACTCACCACTCACTTCCTCAGTCTAGAATTTTGAGGGTCCATATCTTTTCATCACTAGAGCTTGCAAGGTCCTGTAGCAGAAGCTGAACATTCTAAGGGATTAAATGCAGGAGCTTATATCCTGTCTCAGCCACTTACTTTCTTCTGTGTGACCTTGGGAAGGTCACTCTACCTCTCTGAGCCTCAGTCCCCTCACCTGTAAAATGGGAATTATAATTCCCACCTCATAGGGACGTTGTAGATACCAGAAGAAATAAAATGGGGCAGCCCCAGTGGCTCAGAGGTTTAGCGCCACCTTCAGCCCAGGACGTGATCCTGGAAACCTGGGATGGAGTCCCACATCAGGCTACCTGCATGGAGCCTGCTTCTCCCTCTGCCTCTGTGTGTGTGTGTGTGTGTGTGTGTGTGTGTCTCATGAATAAATAATATTTTTTTTAAAAAAGAAGAAATAGGGATCCCTGGGTGGCGCAGCGGTTTGGCGCCTGCCTTTGGCCCGGGGCGCGATCCTGGAGACCCGGGATCGAATCCCACGTCGGGCTCCCGGTGCATGGAGCCTGCTTCTCCCTCTGCCTGTGTCTCTGCGCCTGTCTCTCTCTCTCTGTGACTATCATAAATAAATAAAAATTTAAAAAAAAAAAATAAAAAAAAAAATAAAAAAAAATAAAAATAAAAAAAATAAAAAAGAAGAAATAAAATGGCCAAAGAGCCTAGCTCAGAGTAACACCTGGTAAATGCTGACTTCCCTGATGGTGCCAGAAGCTATTTCTGCCTCTCCACAGAGCCTACACACAGTAGGTGTGCTGGGTTGGACTGACATTCAACTGAGTTGAGCTGAATTCAACTTAAAAAGAGGGGCTAGGGGATCCCTGGGTGGCTCAGTGGTTTAGCACCTGCCTTCCGCTCAGGGTGTGATCCTGGAGACCAGGGATCGAGTCCACATCAGGCTCCCTGCATGGAGCCTGCTTCTCCCTCTGCCTGTGTCTCTGCCTCTCTCTCTCTCTCTGTGTCTCTCATGAATAAATAAATAAATAAAATCTTTAAAAAAAAAAAGAGGGGCTAGAGCACCTGGGCGGCTGAGTCAGTTAAGTGTCTGCCTTCAGCCCAGGTCATGATCCCCGGGTTCTGGGATCCACCTGCATCCGCTCCCTGCGGAGTCTGCTTCTCCCTCTCCCTCTGCCCTTCCCCTGCTCCTCTCTCTCTCTTTCTCTCAAAAATAAAATATTTGAAAAAAAAAAAGAGGCTGTCCAGCAGATGCAGCAGCGTCTCCGCAGGCCGCCCCTCTGGCAGCCGGGCCTCCCTCACCTCTCGGTGGACATCTTCACCTCGCTGACCAGCCGACGCACTCCCACAACCTGCCTCCAGAGGAGGAGCAGGCGGCTGTGCTCATTGGTGATGTAGCTGTTGAAGGACTGGACAAGGCGGGTGAGTGAGGGCCGGCCCGCCCCCGCCCCAGCCCCGCCCCCGCCCCCCAACTCCGAGGGTCCTGCGAGGCGGGGTCGCCCAGGAAGTGGGTCCTCCCCTGGGCCAGCGCCCAGCCTGCGTCCAGGGCTGGAGGGAGGTGTCCCGCTCAGAATCTCCAGCCTCCCTCCCTCAGGGAACTGGGCTGCACTGAGGCAGCGGAAGGTCAGAAAGTGCTGGAGGCCCAGGTTTGCATCCCAGCTGCCAGCTGCATCACCTGTGTGGGCAGGTTACTTAACTTCTCTTTAAAATGTGCATGACAGCACCTACCACACAGTTATTATGAGGAACAGGGTCGGGGCTAAGCAACTATTTACCTCTCCTAAGGGACTCACAGGCCAGCACGGCCTCCCTCTCCTTCTCCTGACCCCTTTGTCCTGCCCCTCGGGTCAGGCTGGGCCCCTGAGACCCCACCAGCCTCGCAGCACCCCTGTGCCCACCTCCTCCTCACGCCTCCACGCCGCCTCCCGCTGCTCCAGCTCCTTACGGCAGCGTGTCCAGTCGGTAGTCACCTTGCGGATGTCCTCACTCAGAGCCTGGTTAGCCGAGCTCGCCTGGTCCAGCTGCTCTCGGAGCATGGAGTTCACCTGGGCCAAGCTGGCACTCCTGGGGGTACGAAAGGGACCGGTGTGCACATGGCAGGAGAGGACAACCCTGCCAGCCCTGCACCCTCCTGCCGCACCCCCACCTCTGCTGCTCCTCCTCCAGGCGGACGAGGGCGCTCTCCAAGTCATGGCTGTGCTCTGTGTCCTGGGCGGGAGAAGTGGGGCATCAGCCTGGGCAGGCAGAGGGAAGGGCCTGCCCTGCCCCACCCTGGCACCCACCCGCAGCCGCTGTCGCTCCAGCTCTGTGGATCTCTCTACCAGCTGCTGCTCCAGCTCCGAGCACTTCTTCTTGTACTGGAGAGTCTGTGGATGGGTGGGGAGTGGAAGATTAGCCCTAGGTGGGGGGGTGGGGCAAAGCGAGTACAGGGGGGAACGGGAGGAGTGGGTGGCCCTGACCTTGGCCTGCAGCCGCTGCACCAGCTGGGCCTGCCGCTGCTGGCCTTCCTGGTAGGCCTGCAGCTTGCGCCGGTAGGAGGCCTGCTCCTCCTGCAGCTGCCTCCGCAGCTCCACGCTCTGCCGCACCAGCCCCCTGGGCTCTGGCGTTTCCAGCTCCCCAGACTCCAGCCGCACAGCCTGCTCCAGCTGCAGGGAAGGTCCCTGGGTGAGAGGCCCGGGCCTCCCGGGAAGGCAGCACAGAACTCTGCAGAGGGTGCCAGGCTGGGCCTGGACCCACAATGCCTTGCAGGCATACACGGGCAAGCCCAGGATGCAGTGCATGGGTGCAGAGGGTAATGCAGCTGTGCACAGACACAGACTGAGCATGCATGGACACACAGACAAGGCATGGGTGGACACATGCAGGTGGGCCCACAAACACGTGCATGCAAGGCACAAAGCTGCACGAGGGGTTGGGGGTAAATCTTACAGGCCCTTTGTGTGCTCGCATGGGTACACCATGTGCCTCTCCTCCAAACACCCAGTGCAGCTGTGGTTGATTATTAGCAACATGCCCATGTCTCCCCGCCCCCACCCAAGGTGAGCTCAGGAAACGTAGATTTTTGCTCTCCACTGCCTCTTAGCCCCAGAAGAGTGGGAGCAGCAAATTGGTTGAGATCGTGAATTAATCGCATGAGCGCATGTGAATCCATTCAAACAGAGGCAAAATACACACGCGCATATCTGGGCTGAGAGACATGCACACACATAAGGCACACTGGCAATCTCAAACATCCCCAGGGGGACGCAGAGGAGCCCCCGGCCCGCCCCCACGCCTCACATACACCGCGCTCTGAAAGAGGCACCAAGTCTCTAACATCAGGCCTGCTTATTAATACCCTCCCATCCCTGCCGAGCCCTGGCTTGTCCCCCTCCCACCTTACGGGAAGCTTCTGTGGGCACCCTGCTCCACCCCCAGGCAGCTGGCAGTCCCTTCATTGTCAGTCCCTGTGAGCTCAGGCAGGATGCCTGCGTTGTCATCACCATGGTTGCTCTGGCTGAGCCTCCTAACCCTTTAGGCACCTGCTGGTCCCAGAGGCCCTTCAGCTTCCTCAAGCTGCCAAGGAAGGGAGGAGGGAACAGGAATGACGAGAGGAGTGACAGGGCCCAGAGAGAACCAAGGGGAAGACAGCCCCGCCTGGCTGAGCCTGACCCAGGCCCACACTCGCCATCTACCTCCCCAGTGCCTGGCCCGCTAGCCCAGGCATGGCATTCACATGCCCTGCACACCAGGTGCCAGGGAAGCCGACAACAAGGGCAACTGCTCTCACCCTGGCTACATAATGGGACCAGGCCAGGCCAGGCCAGGCCAGCCCTCTGGGCCTACATTCTCCCAGCAAGCCTGGGAGCCACACAAGGAACCACCGACAACGCCTGCTCCCTACCCTCTCTGACCTTCCCCTCCCCATGGGCTAGGGTCAGTGCTGGGGCAGGGCGACAGTGGCCACTGGGGTGCCACCCATAAAGAAGGGTCAGCGGGGACTGCTTGGGGGCTTCTGCCTGGAAGGCAGGCTGCAGGCCCATGACCAGTGTCTGCGTGGAGTCGACCTAAGTCAGGTGACAGGCGAGTGTCTCCATCTGAGCGTGGTGGCACTGAGATACCATGTGTGTTGTGCATCGATGTGGGTGTACCTCACTGGCTGTGGCTGGGCTTTTTGTCATTTGTCCCCATAGGGGACCCTCTTTGTGTCTCGGCCTTCGCAGGGACCTCAGTGAGGTGGCATCTGTGGCCACAGGACTACGCTGCGGTGCAAGCATTGGGGACGTCTGTGGGTGCCCATGTGTTCACGTGTTTTTATGTCTACATGCAGGCCTGCAAGTGGGTGGGGCTGGGGAGCGTGTCTGAGCTCCACGTGTGTCTGTGGCATGCGTATCAGCAACTCTATGCAAAGTGCAGGTATGCATCACAGCTTTGGCTGTGTCGGTCCACGAGACGTGAGACCACGTATTGTGTTGTCTGCAGGATGGGATATCTTGGTGTACGGCTGTGCGTCTAGGTGGTGAACCAGGGGGACTGTGTGGTACCTGGCTGTGGGTGTGACTTACGCTGTGTCCAGTCCATGAATGGGAGTGTATCACTAAGGGGACTTGTGTTTCCGAGTGACTCATCTTGTGCATCTGTGTGTGTCTCCATGAGGTCTGATCAGGGCCCCTGCTCTGCATGTTTTGCACATCTGTGTGAACCAGGTGCTATTTGCTGCTGTGATTTAGAAGGGTTCAGGCAGTTGGTGGGTGCTCCACCGACTTCCCCAGTGCTCCCAGCCGGCCCGGGACCACTCCCAGCCACACCTCACCCCCTTCTGTAAACTTCACCCCTCACAAAACAGCCTTTCAGTTTAACTTGTAATTCAAAAGGAAAAGAGGCGGGTCACCAAGCTGAGGATGAAAGAAGTTTACTGTCTCCCCTAGCAACCACTGCCCTACTACCCGCCATTCATTCAGTCCAGGTTGCCATGGAACTGGGGGAGCCCAGGGGGTCAGTCCTGTGGAGCCCAGGGGGCGTGGCCATGCCTTCCCATTCCCAGCTGCCTTGCCCAACACCTGCTAGTCAGGGACAGGAAGATGGGAGGGGGGGGTGGCCTCCAAAGGGACCATGAGGTCCTCCTTCTGATCTGGGAGGTGGCCACAGGGAGCCCCTGCCTCAGTTTCCCTACATGCAGTCAACAGAATACAGATCCTGATCTTGCTTCCACTTCTTTTTCCCAGGGATGCCGTGGGGTTTAAAGGATCAGAACAACCTCACGGGCCTCCAAAACAGCCCACATGTATGACCAGAGGGGCAGGCCTGGCCACCTGTACTGTGGGAACACGTTGGCAGCAGGGACAAAGTCCCACAGAACTGACTGCAGAGCCCTGGACCAGGGGTCTTTCTTTTTCCTTAAGATTTTATTTATTTGAGGGTGAGCAGGGGGGGAAGGGCAGAGGGAGAGGGAGAAGCAGACCCCTGCTGAGCAGAGTCTGACATGGGGCTCGATCCCAGGACCCCCAGGACCCCGGGGTCAGGACCAGAGCTGGAAGCAGATGCTTAACCCACTGAGCCACCTAAGCACCCCTGGACCAGGGCTCTTAACCCAGCTCCACCAATGACCTCGGCCAAGCCCCTGATCTGGGCCTGCTTCCCCATCTGTGATAAGGCGATCTCCAGACTCTGATGTTCTCTGGGAGCCCACACCCCAGGACCGGCCTGGAGGCCATTCTCGTCCAAACCCTGCCTGCAGGTGGGGGGGCTTCACTCACACCACCTGACACAGAGAAAAGTGAAACACCCAGCTCCCTCTACACGCTATTCAAGGGCCTCCCCAGCCACATGGGGGAATCTTCTAGACTAATGCAGCCCGCCACCCCAACGCCTTGGGCCTCCAGCCTCAGCAGCTGTGTCTTGGTAGAAAAAAAACCTGCCACCTTCCACATCTCCTCTCCTTCCCCTGCCAGCTAGGGGGGCCGCACCAGCTTCATTATCAGTCAGAAGCTGGCATTTAAGAGGCAGCCCCTAGGGGCCTGGCACTGTGCCAGTGGCTAAAAGATGAGAGGGTGCTAAACTGGGAAGAAAGCTGGCTCAAGGCCTCGTCACCCCCAACAATGGGGGACTCGGGCCAGCCCACCCTCCACACCCCCTGCAAACCCTGGAAAACTAGCTCTGCACTGTCCCCAGCACTAGGGGCGACCATGCCCCCCCACAACGCCCTGCTCCTCTGCAAGTCTCAACAAGTCGGGGGCCTGTCCAGGCGAGCCAATACCAGGACACTGGCATACCCCACAACCACACACATAAACGCATATCCCTCTTCCCAACATGACCATGCAGCCCCTGCGTGGACAGGCCGAGCCCAGGGATCCTCGGCTAACCTGGCTCTGCCTAGCACACGGGGGGCTCTGGGCCGGCTTCCGGCTCTGGCCTTCAGTCTCCCATTTGTTACCACGAGAGGGTCATGTCTGAGGTCCTTCCAGCTTTCCAACCGCCCCCCCTCCCCCGGAACTCCTGACACAGTTGTCTCTTCCTACACCCAGAAAACAAAACGGCAATGCACAGCCCTGGGCCGGGGGTCGAGAGCCCAGCCTTCACTGGCTGTGTGACCCCAAGCCTGGTGCTGTCCCTCTCGGAGCCTGCTATCCCCTCTATTAAATATCATAACGGTCCCGCAACCTTGATGCATCCGATGTGAAGCACCCTGCCAAGTGCCAGGCACCCAGTAAGCACTCAACAAACAGTAGTTACTGTGACGACTGCTGTTACCACCCGCAAGCCTCCCCACCAGACACTCCCTCCCTCCTGCCACTCCCAGACTTCCAGCCCCCCTCAACTCCCTAGCGTCACCTCTCACGTGCCTGGAGGCCCAAAGGAGACAGTGCACCAGAAACCACGTGCACTCGGGGCCCAGGCCCTGGGAGCCCCACGAGCCTGCAGCACAGGTCCCGGGGCAGCGTGAATCCTGTCTGGACTCGGAGGCCGGCCTGGCTGCTCCTCCTTCCTCGGCGAGGCCTCACGCCCATGGAGAGTGGCCACAGGGCTGCCCCGGAAGGTCCCGCGGAATGCTGCCCATGCCTACTCCAGCCTGCCTGCCTCAGTCTCAGCCGCCGCTGGCCGGACCCCAAGACCCACGGACGTGGGAGCACAGAGACGTCCAGACACTCGAGGGGCAGCAGGGGCCTCTAGGGGTCCTACTCTCTGTGTTCCCCACCCCAAGCAGGAGACAGATAGGAATGAAATACTCTGGGGACTGGCACTTGATCCCACCACCTCATTGACTCCTCACCAGCCCACGTCACACTAGCATCCCCACGACAGAAAACAGACGTGGAGGGCACAGTGATTTGCTGAAGGCCACGCATGTTGGCAGGGCCACAATCGACACCCAGGCCAGCTCAACTCCGGGCCCACCTTCAGCCCAGGGCCCAGGTCCAGCCTGGCTGTCTCCTGCCCTCGCATCAGGGGAGCACCCTGGCCCAGCTCTTGGCCCTCAGGCAGCACCCACCCTCTCGCTGACCGCGTTGTACTTGATGGCCAGCTCATCACGCTCCGCGCGGCTCTGCGCCAGCAGGTCCTCCACGCGGGACAGCTCCTGCTGCAGCAGCTGGTTCTCCTCCTGCAGTGACAGCACGGAGGCCATCTCTGTGGCTGGCAGCGGGGCTGGAGAGGGACAGCAGGCACGAGGTTGGCTTCCCCCCAGGTCCAGGGGGACATCCTCCCCCCACCGGTGCTCTAGACACATCACTGGAGGCAGGAAGAGGGACCGGGCCCCTGAGCGTGGATGTATCACGGGCCACGCAAACACACAGCAGGACGGGGGGTAGGCAGAGACGGGCCTAGAGCTAGACTCGGAGTGGACACAACCACAGCTGAAGGGTGGCCCCAGCAGGCCCAGAACGTGCGGGCGGGGGGCTCGGTCCTGGAGGCAGGGACTAGACCTGAGTTCTAGCTCCTTCCTTCTCCAACTATGACTCCTCCCTGGGCCTCACTTTTGCTGCTCTGTAAACGAGCGGAAGGGCAGCCAGGCCCGACCCGGAGGGCAGGGAGGCCTCACTTAAGGGAAGGGCTTCGTGTCACTTCTGAAGCCAGAGCTTAAGACAGCACAGGTCATGCTGGGAGGAGAAGGAGGCAGAGGAGGAGGGGGAAAAGGCCAAAGGGAGAAGTGTCCCCTGTCCTGTGGGCTCCCCTTCCACCCCAGGAGACTGGACACACCCCGCAGGCCTCTAGGCTCTCCCAGCCTGAGGTGAGGGTTCTCTACGTCTCTCCTCGCCTGGGGCTCCGAGGGGCCCCACATCCCTGGGCCTCCCAAGGAGGCTGAGGTTGGACAACTGAGGCCAGGGTACCAGAAACACCACGAAGGAAAGCTGCAAATACGCCAGCTATGACGGACTGTGCCCTTCCCAGACTCTCAAGCCACATGTGAGGCTGTGGGTGCCCCCCCAAGGAGGCACAGGGGCCCATCAGCCTCTCTGCCCGGGCGGGGAATGGTCAGTACCACCCCTGGACTTCTGCAGCGCCCTGAGCTAAGCTGAGCTGCCCTCCCCCTGTAACCTCGGGTTCAGGCAGCTCCCACCTGCCCTGGGAGAGAATGTGGTGTTTGGGTCTAAGTCTCGGCTGCAGGCTGCTGGACGGGGTGCTCAGCCCCTGTGGAGCGGCACCACACGGAGAACAACTCTGGGCAAAAGTACCTCTGAGCCTCCATTTCCTCATCTGTAAAATGGGTCCCTCCACCATTGGGTTGTGCCTGCCTCACGGTGAGTCACTACTGTCACTGACCATGGAAAAAGGGGATGTGAGGAGGGGTGAGGTGCAGGCAGGGTCTGTGGAAGGTGAAAGAAGAGTAGCACCTTGGCTGTCAGGCTGGGAGAGGTTGCGGGTGACAATCTCCCTGATGCGGGCGGGCAGGCCGGCGGTCCTGGGGGCGTCCTGGGCTGGGTCCTGCGCGCTCAGGCCCTCCTCCTGGCCAGCTCTCAGGACGCTGCTCTCCAGTGTCTGGTAGGGCGGTGATGGGGAGAGAGAGCCTCTGAAGGGACCTGGGACCCTGGGCTCCCTGGCCCGGGTGGGTGAGGAACAAAGTCCTGCCGCCCAAGATGTGGGTGCCCAGGAGACCCTCAGGAAATCCCCCAAATGGAGGGAAGCCTGGGAGTTAGTATGGCAAAGAGCCCCATGGGAAGACACTCTGTGGGCCCCCTGCCCGGGGAAGGAGGCCCCACCGAGGACCAGAGAAGTGAACCCAACGGCATGGCCTGCTCACAAACCCCATCCGGGCAGCGCAGCGTCGGGGGCCCAGGCCAGCTCCCACGCCACGTGGTGAGGATTCCACTGTGCTAGCAGAGGTCACCTCAACCCTTAAACCTGGGAGCAGGGATCCCCTTTTCCCATGGGGCACTAGGATAAGGGAGCCGTAGCAGTTGAGCCCTGAGCATCCGCTCTACCCCTCATCCGGCTGGGAGCTGTAAGCGGGGACCCTGTGCACCCCACCACCCACCTCTCCCACCCCATGACCCCGAGATTCACCTACTACTCATCTATTCCCGCTAGACCCACACTCCCCTGCCCTGGACAGGGTGGGCCCAGGCCTCAGGACCCACCTGGATAACAGTCTCCAGTGTCGGCTGGGCCTCCGACGATTCCTCCAGCCCCAAGCTCATGGGGGGAGGCTGGGGGCACCCCCCTCCAGGGCCCCTGAGATCAGCTCAGCTCGCCCACCCCACAGCCAGCCAGACCGCTGTGCTGAGCACTGTGCAGATTAGGCTTAAATCCGGCGGGGGCCCCATGTGACCGCGGGGTGGGCCGGGCTGAGGGACGGGGAGGGGCCGGGAGGGGAGAGGAGGGGAGGGCAGAGAGGGAAGAGGAGGGGGGAGGGAGAGGAGGAATGGAGGGGGGAGGGGAGGGAGAGGGGAGGAGTGGGGAGAAAGGGAGAGGATAGAGAGAGGGAGCAAGAGGGCCTGAGACCGGGACCCTCCACGCCGCCCCCCAAACTGTCCTCCCTCCCCAGCTGCTGGGTCCTAGAGCCGCCAAGCCCAGGGGGTGGGGTCAGCCAGTCTCTGACCTTCTTTGCTGACCCAGGCGGGGGTCACGTGGTTTGCTAAGACTGTTCACAGGGTGCTGGGATGACGCTTTCCCACATCAGGTTCAGGGCAACCACGGAAGGTGTGGGATGGCCCACCCCAAGCGATCTGGACCCCGTCATCCCCTCGCCCCCACTTCCAGCCCCACACAGGCCGTGTGCTTCTGAAGAAGCAGCTCTGCCCCTCTGGGTCTCCTTGTCCGCTTGTAAGATGCGGATAATACTGGCACCCACTCAGGGAGTAGTCTGGGAGAGCGACCCAAAAACCGCGTGGGCACAACGATCGTGTGAAATACCGATTTCACTCATTTGAGAATCCAAAATGGACAGTCCCTGTACCCCAGGGCCAGAGGCCCACCCCCCACCTCCCACTGTTCCCGCCCGGCCGCTGGGAGGCTCCCGAAGCAGTGAGGCCCCAAACTCTGGACTGAGCCGCACACCTGCGGTCACATGGGAGCCCAGCTCTCCCGCTCCTTGGCAGCATGACCTCGGACAAGGTACCTCTCTGAGCTCCGTACCCTCATCTCTAAGATGGGATTGAGAGCAGCTATGACACAGCGTCTCTGAGGATCCAGTGAGCTGAAAGGTAGAGGGGGTTGGAACCCAGAGGGCTTGGGGTGAGCAATGAGGAGCGGAGGCTGCTCTTCTGTTTTCATTAGCAGGAGTGTCCCTCCTGCTTCCGGGGCCCCTCTGAGCGCCGGATCCCATAGGAGGCATATTGGCTCATCTCACTAGCTCCCCACCTCAACTCATTCCAGATGAGAAAACCAAGGCTTAGAGAGGTTAGAGCTCTCCCCTATTCAAAGTGATGCCGCAGGGGAGTGGTAAGCCCAAAGCTCATTTCTTTTGGGCCAGGCAGCCCCCCAGTAAGTGCTTCCAGGCGGGGCCAGGTATTTTCCCTTTAAGGTTATACCACATGGGGATCCCTGGGTGGCTCAGTGGTTTAGCCCCTGCCTTTGGCCCAGGGCATGATCCTGGAGGCCCAGGATCGAGTTCCCCATCAGTCTCCCTGCATGGAGCCTGCTTCTCCCTCTGCCTGTGTCTCTGCCTCTCTCTCTTTCTCTCTCTCTCTGTCTTTAAAAAAATAAAAATATAAAAATAAATAAAAAGACTACCACGTATCTAAGTCACACCGAGGAATGCAGCAGGTTCTGCACAAATGCACCTCAGTCAAGCTGGACCCCTCACACTCAACTAGGAAATCTGTTCTGCAGATGGAAAACCAGGAAACAGGGCACTCCAGGTCAAAAAGGTAAGTGCCATCAAGATGCCACGGCAACCAAGGCCAAATCTAGGCAAAAGTGAACTCAGCCAGGGGCAGAGAGCTGTCAGTACAAAACTCTGGGACTCTCGTTTTCCCACCTCCAGATACCCTCCAGAAGTCCCCTCTACAGGCTCCATACCCATAACCAGAGCAGAGGGTAGGTCACAAACACCCCTCGGCCAGGGTCTGCACCCCCGCTTGCCCAGCTTGGCACAGAGGCGGCCCCACATGTGCTTGGTGAACTGAATTATTCTGTGCCTTCCCCCAGCAGTGCCCTAAGGGATCAGGGGAAGGGAACAGGATGCCAGAACCCTTGGCTATGCCCAAAGTTCTCCCCTTGAGTCTGACCATGTTCTCTAGATCCCAAGAAATCACATCTAAACTCTGTGTGTCCATGCAGTTCTCCAACATCTGCAGCCAAATCTCAAAATAATGGAATTCTTCAGAGGAAAAGTCTGGATGTGAGAGCTTCAGCATCAGACTCCAATCTTGGCTATGCCTCCCCACCAGCTGTGTGACCTGGGCCACTGACTTCGCCCCTCTGAGCCTCAGTTTCCCTGTCTGTAAAATGGGATGATAATGATTGTTTCTATCATGAGGATCCAGTAAGGCGATCCATGCTTAGCTGTGTGCTTGGATGTGGTGTGGCACAAACTGCTACGTGTAGGGGGATCCCTGGGTGGCTCAGAGGTTTTGCACCTGCCTTCAGCCCAGGGCGTGATCCTGGAGTCCGAGGATCGAGTCCCACATCGGGCTCCCCGCATGGAGCCTGCTTCTCCCTCTGCCTGTGTCTCTGCCTCTCTCTCTATGTGTGTCTCTCATGAATAAATAAATAAAATCTTAAAAAAAAAATAAAAAAAGAAACTGCTATGTGTTCACCAAAACATATTTCCGATTCTTCGTAGGAACTGGGACTCCCCTGCAGTCAGAGATGGCCATGTGATCATGTTCCGGCCAGTAGAATTAAGACAGAAAGAACGTGTGCCACTTCAGACCTGGCCCATAAAAGCCTCCCATGAGGAACTGTTGACCTCCTTCCCTATTCTCCAGCTGGAAGGAAAGAACGCTGAAGTCCTAGGGGATGCGAGAGCCACAAGCTGGAAGGGTCTGGGTCCGTGGGTCGCCATGTAGAAAGCCACCTGTCAAACACCCAACAGGACTTGCCATGAATGAGAAATAAACTTCTGTTAGGCCTCTGAGATTTCAGGGTTTCACTGTCACATCAGCTAGTACTACCCTAATGATTACGCACTGTTAAATAAGGCCTAAGTGTTGGCTCCTACCAGCGCTATTATTACTATCGACTGTTACGGGCTCTTCGCAGTACCCCTTCTAGAACCCTGAGCCTGGCACACAGGGGCACGCTTCAGCCATTGTTTGGAGAATAAATACAGAGGAGACACTCTGCACTCGTTCTCTCCCACTCTTTGCACTTGTTCTCTGGCCCACCCTCCCAGCCTGCTTGGCCTTGCCCACCGTCCAAGCCTGCTGTTTGCCAGATTTAGTGCCAGGAACCAGCCAAAAAGCCCCTCAGAGATGACTCATGAGTTTCAAACACACCCGTGTCCTTGCCCACTTATGCCTTTTTTTTTTTTAAGATTTTTAATTTATTTATTCATGAGACACACACACACAGAGGCAGAGACACAGGCAGAGGGAGAAGCTCCCTACAGCGAGCCCGATGCAGGACTTGATCCCAGGTCTCTAGGATCACGCCCTGCGCTGAAGACGGCGCTAAACCGCGGAGCCACCCGGGCTGCCCACACTTATGCCCTTCTTTATTCTCTACTGCTGACTAGGAATTATAACAAAAACATTGAACCGACCACAAGCCTGGCCCTCTGCCCATCACTCTGCATCTGCACCTCATCTCTTTTAACCTTCTTGACAGCCCTGTGATGGCAGCACTGTTCTACCCACTTTACAGATGACGACACTAAGGCTCTGTGAGGTTAAATAACTTGCTCAAAGCTCCCCAGCCTGAAGAGCTGAAGCCACATGTGAGACCCAGACATGCCTGGTTCCAAAGTTTTGAGCAATCATAGCAACAGCTGCCATTACATAGCATGTACTGTGTGCACCACCCTCGCATGCGTATTATATAAGCCACTGCTATCTTTTGCTTGCACTGCTGAGATGGTCCCTCGATTCTAGTCTATTCTCACACAATGGAAATCACCTCCCGCTTCTGCTCAATGCCCCCCCCCCACACACACACATACACACTGCGTCCTGTCACAATCAAAATAAAATAGCAAAATTCAAGCACATGAGGTTTGCCACCCCGGACCCCAGTCAACTTCTCGCACCTCATCATCCCCTTCTCTATCCCCCCGTGCTCAGTGCTCATATCACTCCAGCCACGCTGGCCTTGATTCTCATCAAAACACATCAGGCATGCTCCCACCCCAGGACCTTTGCACTTGCTGCTTTCTCTGCCTGCAGTGCTGTTCCCTCTTTTGCATGGCTGCTTCCTGCCTGTCAACCAGATCTTGACTCAAAAAAATATCACCCACTGAGAGAGCGAACCCTGACCCCCAGCTAAAGTGGTCCCTGACCAGAGGCACACGGTTTTCTCTAACATGTATGTTGTCTATCTCCTCCAAGGACAGGGACCAAGTTGGCCTTGTTCAATGCTGTCTGCACAGCCAAAGCTCCACAAACTGCTGTAGAATGAGTGAATGAATGAATGAATGAATGCAAAGAGACAAGTAAGAATATAGGGAGCTAAATGAAACAAATTGAAAAAAAAAAAGAAACAATTTCCCTGAGCTTTGGTTCGGGTCACATCAGGCAAGTTCTGGCCTTAGATGACATCACCCACAGGCCGGGATCCCAGAAGGACCCCCAGGGAACACATGGCAGCACCTGCTGCATCCCAGGAGCTGGGGGAGGGGGGACCTGACATTATCAGGGGACCCCTGAGTGGGAAGGGTGCCTGGTGTCCAGGCGGGCCCTCACCCCCAGGGCTTGAGACAGCCTGGGGAGAGGAGGAGCCAAGTCAGGCAAAGCCTCCAGATCCATGGGCTGTGGCTGCTTCGGGTCTTTTCTGAGCCCAGCTGCTGCCTAAGGAGACCGGGCTGGCTTCAGCCCCGGATGGCTTGTTTATTTACTAAGCACCTGCTGAGAGCCCAGCTTGGGGAAAGAGTTAATGAACACGGGCAGAAGGTACCACATGGACCCCCCCAGTCCCCCAGGCAAGGCCCAGGCCCAGGGGGCGCCGGGGAGACGGGCCACCGCGGTGCAGACCTCGGCCCAGGGCACAGTCCTCGGGGGTTTGCAGGGAAATCACGACGGAGCCCAGCCCAGCCCAGCCCGGCAGCAGGCCCCAGGACGAGCAGCCCCAGGGGGCCCGGATCCCGCCCCGGCTGCGCCCCTGCGGCAACTGAGCAGCACCCAGCGGGCGGGGGCGGCGGGGGCCGGGGCGGGCGGGGGCGCAGGAAGCCGCAGCGCGGAGCTGCCGTTAGTGGGGACGCCGGGGAAGGGCCTCCCGCCGCGGGCTCGGGCCGCCCAGCCCCGCAGGCCCCCGCCCCCGCCCGCGAGCGTCGGGAGCAGCGTCGGGAGCAGCGTCGGGAGCAGCGTCGGGGGCGGGGGTGGGGGCAGGGGCGGGGGTGCAGGCAGGACGCCCGCCGAGCGGGGGTGCGGGGCTGCGGGGGCGCGGCGAGGGCGCGGGGTGCCCCGGGGCGCGGGGACTGCCGCTCCGGCCCGCCCCCTGGCGCGCGCCCGCCTTCCCGCCCGCGCGCGCCGCCGCCTCGCCCCGCGGCCTCCGCCCGCCCGAGCGCGCGCCCGCGGCCTCCTACCTTCGCGCGCCGCCGCCGCCGCCGCCAGGGCCGCCGCACGGGCCGGGCGGGGCGGGGCGTGCTCGGGGGCGGGGCGTGCTCGGGGGCGGGGCCACGAGGGGGCGGAGCATCCCCTGGGCGTGGCTACCGGGGCGGAGCGTGCTCGGGGGCGTGGCTACCCGGAGGCGTGGCTACCGGGGCGGGGCGTGTCCTGGGGCGGGCCTGCCCGGGAGGCCGCTTCGGGGGCGGGGCCTGCGTTCCCGCGTAGCCCCGGGCGAAGCGCGCGGGACCCCGGGGCCGCCCCCGGCTGTCGCGCGCTCGCGAGGGGCGGGTCCCCGGGGAGGCTTTTCCAACACGCCGCCTTTTGTCTCTCCGGACGGCCCAGCAAACGGGGGCCATCCGCTCCTCGTGCATAAGGGGCAGTTGAAGATTAAGCAAGTCCCAAGGTCGCCACGCTGCAAGGAGGCGGAGTAGAATCGGAGCCCACGCCCAGCTGCAGTCCCGGGCTCTCGTCCGTGCTCCCTGACCCGGCCGGCCGGAGGGTCGTTCCCCGCCCGCTGAGGCTCGGTGACTGCGGCCCGGAGAACGTCTTCCCGATTGCCCTGCAACCTGCCGGAGCACTCTGGCCTCAGTTCGTTCGTCTGTGAAGCGCCCGAACCCCATCGGCTGCCCGTGCCCACTCTCTCACAAACTCATGCGCCTTCTCCCCAAATGGGATAAGGATTAGATCCTAGAGGAAGCCAGGCTTTTTCTTTTCTTTTAGAGTAATCCCTGCACCCAACGAGGGGCTCGAACTCACAACCCGGAGGTGGGGTCAAGAGTCTCAAGCTCCACGGGCTGAGCCAGCCAGGCGCTCCGAGAAACCATGCTTTCGGAAGCAAATAGTGATCTGTCCGTTCGTGTTGTATCAGTAAATTAGATTGTACCCACCCACGGGGCCTCAATCTCCCTGTTCTCCAAAGCATTGAATCAAATCATCCGTTTTCAAAGGGGGAGGCAGGTCTGAATCTCTAGAGCAGAAAGAGGGGGTGTGCTTGGTCTGAAAACACATGTTTAATTTTATGGTTTTTTAAAAAGATTGAATTATTTGACACAGAGAGCACACACAAACAGGGGGCGAGGCGGAGGCAGGAGAAGCCGACTCCAGCTCTATCCCAGGGCCCCCGGATCATGACCTGAGCCCAAAGCAGACGCTCAACCACTCAACCACGGAGCCACCCAGGCGGCCCTAATTTTATATTTGGAAAACAGTCAATAGATGGGTAGAAAGGGGAGTGGGAGTTTCCTCTTTCTCAAAGGAGAGCCTGGGTTTTATATTCAAGTCCTGACACCCTGGGATGGCACAGGCAAGGCTGTAGCCTGGGCCAGGGCTCAGAGTATTGGTCAAGAAAGGTTTGGGTCAGTCCCTGGGGTTTGGGGACAGAGAGGCAGAGCTGTAAGGTAGAGAGGAGAAGGCACAACTTCCCAAGGGAGGGCTGTCTGACATTGGCCAGTAACCACACCTGGCCCCCAGGTACCGTGGCATGGCCCAGGTCTGTGTCACCCTTCCCGGGGTCCCCAGACTTGCTGGGTCCCCAGCCAGGCCCTGACAGGCTCATGGCCTCACCAGTCCACAGCTGACCCTGCAGGTCCCTACAAGAGCACTCACTCCAGAAAGCTCCTCCCAACACCAGAGTTGGGGTTCAGCCCCCATCCCTGTCCCTCCCTCCAGCAGACCTGCCTGTGGCCTCCACCACGTATCCCTTTACAGTTCCTGTACCCCAAGGCAGCCCACACTGGCTGCGCACCACACTGTCCTGGCTGCTTCCTCTTACGTTTTCTCATTCTATCCTCAGCCCCTTTTAAACACTCTGTGAAACAGGATCTAGGCTGCGAAGTAGGTTCTAGGATTATTTCTATTTTACAGATGAGGAAACTGAGACTCAGAGAGGTACAGTCACTCGCCCAAGGATACACGGCAGGGAGTTCAGTGGCTTTCAATCCCTCCTTTCCTCTACACCACACTACCTCATATGAGACTTTGGGAGGGACAGCAAACCCAGTGACTCTCTCCTGACCCTCTTACCCCAGAGCCCACATGACCCTTCTGGGGAGGGGGGTCACATACTTACCCCAGGCCTCCTCAGGAGGCCTCGGGCTCCCCTCTGTGAAGAGGCTGGGTGCCCTGCTGTGCTGAATCTGTGGCTCTGCTCAGCTCAGCCTGGCCAGTGGTCATTTGAATCCCAGAACTGCTGCCCACTGGTCACCCTGCCCCATAACCAGATGGTGCTCAGCCCGGAGACCCTAGGACCAGCCACCAGAAGGGAGTTATGCCAGGGCCTCACCTGCTCCCTGCAGAGGGTTCTAAATCTGCAGCTCAGGTCACAGGAAAACAAGTGACTGGAATTACCACCCCAGGGTTGCTAGGGCCAAATGCCTGCCAAATCCAGGTGCTAGGCTGGGTTGGACTCTGGCCACCATGCACAAAACCACATTACCAGGAGGCTTAGAGAATGGGCGTTCTGATTAGCCGGGTTCACTGGATATCTTAAGGTAACATGCAAAGTCTTTTTTATTTTATTTTATTTTATTTATTATTTATTATTTATTTATTATTTTTTTGCGAAGTCTTTCTGTAATGTCCGCTTGAATAGCAAAAAAATTAGAAAGGGTTATTCATTTAATGAAAAACTATGAGGTCATTCCAAATGTTATACAACATTCAATGCCTGGAGAAATAGAAGTTAGTAAGTGAAACGTTCCAGAACATTGGACAGAATATAAGCCCATATTCTTTAAGTAAAATTTATTTACTGTTTATATGTAACAAGATGAAGACACTAAAATGCTCACTCTGTTCTGTATCTTTGGGTATGGATATGACAGATGACACTTATTTATTTAATTTATTTATTCACGAGAGACACAGAGAGAGAGGCAGAAACGCAGGCAGAGGGAGAAGCAGGCTCCCTGTGGGGAGCCCGATGCGGTACTCGATCCCAGGACCCCCGGGGTCACCCCAAGCTGGCTCAGCCGCTGAGCCACTCAGGTGTCCGGAGAGATGACCTTTTAAATGTAGATTTTCTTTCTTTGACAAGATAGTACATTGGGGAGCCTGGGTGGCTCAGTGGTTGAGCATCTGCCTTTGGCTCAGGTCGTGATTCCGGGGTCCTGGGACCTGTGGGGTGCCATTTCCTGTATATCTTTCTAGAGATACTTTATGCACATAAAATATCTTTCCCTTCCCATTTACCTAAAAAAGCATATTCTATCTACACCTTATTTTGTACCTGGCTGCCGGCCCTTGATAAAGCGCAATGATAGCTCCTTACCGCTATAGAAATAGCTTTTCCATTCTGTTTTTCGCCAAAAATCTAGTATTCTGCTATATGGACGTATCTAAATTCATAAAACCCATCCCTTACTGATGGATCGTGTAGTGGGTAGACTGTGGTAAGTTGAATTGTGTCCCCCTAAAAGATATGTTCAAGTCCCAACCCCCAATACCTGTGAATGTGAACTTATTTGGAAATAGGGCCTTTGAAGATGTAATTAAGGATTTTGAGATAAAACTGTCCTGGGTTGAAGGTCCACCTAAGTCCAGGGGTGTAGCTCTAATTCAGTGCAGGGTGTCCTTATAAGGGGAGGGAACACACACAGACACAAGCCCACGTGAAGACAGAGGCAGAGATGAGGTCATGTTCCTACAATTCAAGCAGTGCTTGGGATGATCGTGAAGACTTTGTGGTTTTGTTTTCGTACCTGCATTACATTTGTAATCCAGAAGATTGATTACGATCTCTAAGTATCTGTCTACTTTCAAGCTGCAGTAGGGAAAAACTGGCCTTTCCCCAACTCCAGTCCATTCCATCCACAGGGCATGGCATCCTGTCACTCTGCTCAGAGAAATCAACAGCTATTGGGAGCCTACTAGAGAGCCTACTATGTGCCGTGATGCCGGCAGTGGCTTCTAATCTCCTAGGAGGCAAAGCCTCACCCCTGACCTGTCACTCGATACCTGCCATACTGCAGCTTCCTTGATCTACTAGGAGAACGGGAACTTCCATGGATTAACCAGGTCCTCGGTGCCAGTCCTGGAGGCAGCGCTGATTGAGCAGATCGACCTGATTAAAAGCATGGATGTGGGAGCCAGATGCCTGGGTTCCAGTCCCAGCTCTGCCACTTAGCAGCCATGTGACTCCAGGCAAACTAACCTAATCTCACTGCTTTGGTCTCATGATTTGTAAAACGGATGAGCACCTACCTTGCAGGGCTGCCGTGCTGGTGAATGGAGCTTGATGCCAAGCGCATGGAACAGCGCCCAGCGCAGAGTAAGCATCACTGAGCGACAGCTGCCGTCAACATGAAGGGGAAGGAAGGGACGAAAAGAGCATGTGAAGAGACCCCACACACACACCAAAACCACACATCTGTCCAGATGCTTTTCTCCAAGACTCGGACTTCAAACACACTTTGCTCACCTCTTGCCTTACTGATCTATTACTGTGTAACAGTATTACCACAGACCTGCAGCTGAAGACGTTCCCTGGCCGTTGCTGAGTTGGGAGTCTGGGCCTCTGCACAGCTGCAGTCAAGGCTTGGCCAGGGCTGGGGCTCATGTGAATGACCGACCAGCTTTCAAGCTCACGTGGTTTGGGCAGTGCTCCCTTCCTGGCTGACTGCCGGGACTAGGAGCTTTGGTCCCCCGTTGACCATCAGCCTGCAGCTGCCCTCCGTTCCTTGGCTCTTTGACCCTCCGACCAGGGCAGCACACACACGGCAGCTTGCTTCGCTAAAGCCAGTGAGAGGATCTCAGAGGGACAGAAGTGATGTTCTGTAACATAATCACGGAATCAACATCGTCGTGTCACCTTTGCCTTATTGCGTTGCTTAGAAGTCATTGGTCTAACCGACATTGGAAGGAAATGGCAGGTGTGCACACCCAGTGGTGGCAGTTGTGGGAGGCCACCTTCATCTTCGACTCCCCGCTCTGTAGAGCTCAGGCTGAGCCTCACACTTTCCCAACTGCACCCCAGCAATTTGGAAGCTCCATCAGGTGTCTAATTGAGAAGCCTGATTTGGTATGGGGGATTTTCTGGGGGACCCTGATCCCGTAGCAGGTTTTTTTTCCAGCCAGAATTTCCAGTTGGTGATGAAAAGGATCAATCTGGGTCTTACCCCATTCCCACCCCTCACAGATCTGCCAAGGTGTTTTTCAGGTTAGATCCCTGATGGCTGCCTCACCATCCCCATTATGAGTAATGGTTCCAGGTAAGTTACCTGATTCTAGAGGTAATTAAGGCCAAACTATGGGATGGGCACCTGCTAGCACATCTATGCCCCCTGTGAGTGACACTTGGGTTAAGGAAGGAGCCCGTGGTCACACACCTAACCAGGAGAGAGCCTAGATCCAAAGCCCAGGTCCATCTCCAGAACCCAAGAGCCCACCTCCAAGGGGAGGTACTTCTATTCAAGGGTTCCTTCAAGGTTAAGTTTCCTCTGTTCTAGCCTGCAAGCATTTAGGAAAAAAGATGGGAGGTAATGGGCAGGGATCCCTGGGTGGCGCAGCAGTTTGGCGCCTGCCTTTGGCCCAGGGCGCGATCCTGGAAACCTGATATCGAATCCCACGTCGGGCTCCCGGTGCATTGAGCCTGCTTCTCCCTCTGCCTATGTCTCTGCCTCTCTCTCTCTCTATCATAAATTTTAAAAAAAGGGGGGGGGGAGGTAATGGGCAACAGACAAAAAGTTTAATACTCCTGAGACTTCTTTGATGCAAATTCCTTACTCTTATTCAAAGGGCAGAGAACTCTCCATTCTAATTTTCTACGTTCCCCCCCTTATACGGTTTATTAGCAGAGTGGCCGTTTCCATAACTAACAACCACAGATTTCTTACCAAAGCCTCAGGCACAGAAGAGCTGTGGCCTTTGGTTTTCAGCTTCTGCATGCCTGTACACCCTTACTATTTAGGGGAATGCTTCCACAGTGAGGTCTTGTGGGGAGAGGTAGAGGCCCTCTCCCACATTACAAGCCAGAATGTCCCAGAATGACAAAAAGACTGTGCTCTTCTAGATGCACAGCAGAGAAGTTACTGGTTGCCTTAGGGCAGTAAGACGCAATTCTCTTATTTTGGCTAATCTGACACCCTGGCACCAGACTTTAAATCTGGACACACACGATCAGTGTAAGACGTGGCTGAGTGTCTAGCCATGGCACCCTGGTTTAGTGCCCATGCTGCCAAAAACATGTTCATCTCTGACATACATTGACAGAAGTAAAAATATTTATTTTATCATCTTCGGAATCTGGTCCCACAAAAAAGGCCAACAGTTTTTTCAGTTCATTGTCTTGACCCTTCGAAAAATAGATCTTTCAATTCAGAGGTAAGGTATGTTGATAAAAGCAAATTTAGAGGTGTGCTCAGATAAAATTATTTCTCATAAACCAGTAATACAGGCAACCCTAGGCTTCCAGTTCACTCAGAACTCCTTCTGTCATGTACAGTCTCTGAAGGAGAAAAGAAAGTAAGAGGTTGTCTGCAGACAAGGCACTTCAGAAACCACCACGGAGAAAACCCGAGTCCCCTGGGAACTGTGCTGACAGCCCCTGAGCCCAGACAGCTGTCAACAGACAGAAAAGCCGAACCCCCCACCTCCATGAGAACAGTTCCTCCGACTTTCCTGCTCAAACACTCTTCCACCTGGCTCCCAGAGCCTGCCTCAGCCCTGCATTGCCCACCTGGCCCACAAGACCCGGCAACCAGGCCACTTGGACGCCGCTTTCTGAAGCTCAGAGCAGTTCCTGCGGCAGACGGTGCGGAATGCTTTCAGAGGCCCCTGCTGGGCATCTTGCAGGAGCAGGCCCTTTTGCAAAGGCGAGTTAGTGCAGATCAGCACGTTAGCAAAGCAAATATTAAAATTTTTTAAAAAGCTAGTTAATACTCTTGATTTCCCTCCTGATTATCTGTTCGAGCTGCAGCCTATAAACCTGCCAGAAATCAGGAAGGAATCCCCCCGCTGAAGGCACCTTGAAGGAAGCGGCTACAGCCAGTGAGAGTGCAGAAAGCCTTCCTTCTGGACAGTGATCATGGGACACCTGTAACCACTGAGAAGGGCCCAGCTGAGGCCAGGCAGCACACTCAACCCCTTCTTTGGCTTTGGGGGCTTCTGTTTAATATGGATCGCAGTGATGGAAGCAGCAGTCTCAGAGTCTCTCATGTCAAGAGAGACAGGGACAGGGATACTGGAGCTTTTCTCCTCCTGTGTTCTGGCTGCACACTTGAATCCCAAGAAACACTGACATGGTGCCAATTTACTGCCTAACATGTCAATCTTTCAAGAAAGTCGGGTGAGGAGAGACAGTCACGCTCCAAACAGAAGCTGGCCAGGGAGTGCTTCGTCCTCCTTCCTTTGGCCCAGGTGAGGCGGCTCCTTTCCAGAAATTGTTATGAGGAAAAAGAAGGGTATGCTCAGATCAGAACTGGACCCAGCCTGTGCCTGGTTGAGTCTGACTGGAAGTCGACCTACAAAAGGAAAAAAAGGGAGAGGTGGGAGAGTTCAAATGCTTGAAAATACTAAGTCGATAAAACATGGCTTCTCTCTGGGCAGTAAGAGTTCCAAGAAGTCAGTCTCTGAATGTTCTAGAGCAGGGGTCAGCAAACTATAGCCCAGGAACCAAACCTAGTCCTCTGTTTCTGTAAATTAACTTTTTTTGGCACATATCCATGCCCATCCACTTACATACCACCTGAGGCTGCTTTTGAGCTATAAAAACAGAGTAGAGACCATAAGGTCTTTAGAGTCTAAATGATCTGCTAGCTGGTCCTCTACAGAAAACACATGCTGAGTCCTGTCCTACAGTCTATTCCTGTAAACAATGGTGCAGTAAGTTTCTAGCATCTCTTCACCTCAATTCCAAGGAAAGGCTTGAAATTTTATTGAGGCAGAGAAGGCAAGAGACCATGAGGCTGGACTAAGGCTAGAACCAAGATTAGCTCTCAGCCCGGTGTTCTGAGATAGCTGGGGCAAGAGTAAGGGACTGTGGGGTAGAGAAGAAGGGGGAGCTGCTACTGGGGACAAGCCAAAGGTGGCTGGAAGACCAGGAAGACTGACAGTGTACCCCAGGTCACCTAGCAGTAGAGATCGCAAAAAGCCTTCCGGAGAGAAGTATGGCACCCCAAGCAGGCACTGTGGGGCTCTGTCGCTGGCTGGCCTGAAAATATCCAAGTCAGAGCTGTGGCTCCAGACACCAGGAAAAAAGCATCTGGAGCAATCCCAGGTTTCTAGGGAAACCGCCCTGGCCCCAGTCCCACCACAAAAATGTGACCCTCCTCACCCTGCAGATTTGGTAAAGTCTCCCCAGATGTCGGTGGTGGCAGTAGTGGCAGGCTTGGGTTGTGGCCAGGACGTGGTGGCACCTCCTACTGATGTCCCCAAATCCGACGGTCAGAGAGAGAAGAAAAGGAGACACGGGAGTCAGAGATCTCTCTTTCTGGTGATCTCTGAAATCAGTCTCATGATTCCAGGTGGCTGAGAGAAACAGAGACCAGCTCTGGGACAAAAAACCCCAGTGAGCGGCCACATTTCTGCCATCTGCTCACGAGCCCTTGAGGGCTCCTGGAGAAAAGGGGAGGGGAGAGTGCCAGTAAGGATGAGTCCCACATCATTTGTCACTCATACCCGAAGCTGGCCTTGTAGTCCACTGCTCACGTTGGCAGTCTGTTTAAAATTTACTATCTCCTGCCCTGGCTCCTTGAATGGAGAATGCCCACCAACGATGCAAGGTCATCTTCACATAAAGCCCTCAATCCAGTGTCTGGATCAACTGAATGAAAAAGTTATGCTCCAGACATGTGCCAGGTGATGGGACCCAAGCTGGTAAGGGTTTGGGGAGAATCTCTTCATGGGGTGGAGGTGGGGCACAGTGGGACTGCTTCTGTGCTCCTCTGGCACCTCCCCCAGTGCCACATCCCTGGGAAAGGCCCTGTGCCCTCCGGCCTTCCACCAATTTGCTACTTCTAATCTGCTCTGGGCTGGGAGACCAGATAACATCAAGGCCCTCAAAGATTTAGTTTTACAGTTACCAAGTGCTTATCACTGTCTCATTCAGACCCGCTCACAGTCCCTGGGGGAGGACAGGCCAGGACCAACCACATGACTTCATGCGCTTCCCTCAAGTCTGTTTCCTTATCTCCCAAAAGGGGAGGATGACAGTGACTTCACAGAACCGGTTTATGCTATAGGAGTTAACAGTGGAATGCACGTGCCGGTGGGAATGGCCACATCAGTGTTACGACACCTGACAAACACTTAGTGTTTTAGTGTTAAACACTAAACACTCCTTAAGTGTTACCCACGGATGAGCTCATTTGATCCTCACCAGAAATCCACACTGTAGGTACCATGACTGCCCCCATCCTCCAGATGAGAACACTGAGCCACAGCGAAGCAGGCCCTCTTCTGCCTACCACACAACCGATAAGCTACAACCAGAACTCGCCCAGTCCAGTTTGAAAGCATATACGAAGCGCTCAATGAATGGTGCTCTTTGTGGCTCCTTATTTGACCCCGAAACACTAATTGCTTGTTTTGTACATTAAAATGTAAGCCCTTCAGTGGAGCCTGGGGGGCTCAGTCAGGTGTCAGTCCACAGGCTCAGGTCAAGATCTCAGGGTTCTCAGGGTTGAGATCCAGCCCCACATCAGGCTCTCCCCTCCAGGTGGAGTCTCTCTGAGAGTCTCCCACTGCCCCTGCCCATGCCTGATCTCTCAAAATAAAGAAATGAAATCTTAAAAAAAAAAAAAAAAAGAACGCAAGCCCTTGAGAGAACTTGTGCTGTACTTGCAGCTTTCCCAGGGCCTAAAACCTAAAACACTGCCTGGCACATAACAGATACTCTGTATTAGCTGTTAAACATGCACCAGCAACTGAGGGATGGCCTGAAATAGTGGCTCTCAGACCTTGGTGAGCTTACAAATAACATTAAAAACGCAGATTCCTGTCCATGTCCCTGGTGATGTCAAGGTAGGTGGGCCTGTTACCTCACTCTGAGAAGCAATGCTCAAAGAGCAGTTCCTGGTGCCAGGGTGCGGGCTCGCTGACTCCTACTCCTGCCCACTCGTGAGCGGGAATTCCCCACAGGGCTGAGGTTGGAAGCCTGACCTCCAGATGGGGAAGCCAATGTCCACACCCATAAGAGAAAGAAAGCAGGCTTCCTGCCTAGATCCTGACACACACCCCCAGAAACTGGTGAGACCGGTGTGGGGAAACTGGGGTGGCAACAAGCCCCCAGCCTAGGGAAGCCAAGGGAATGGGCTAGCTCCCCAGCACTATCAGTAGCTGGTACTGGGCACTGAGCTTCTGGAATCCCAGGGTCTCCAAAAGCTGTTTCTTACACCTCAGAACAAGCACCCAGCATAGTGTGCTGGGGGAGTGGCCTCTCAGCTCCCCAGCACCTTGCTAGGGAACTTGCTCCAACCTAAATTCCCCATTTTATTTCCCACTACCTAACTTGGCATACTTATGCTACATCCATTTCTCTACACACACCAGGTATTTAAAAATCTGAGCCTTATTCGAAATCTTCTGTCTGGAACACCAAACATCTTCTGCCCCAGTCTCCTTCCTTCTAGACCCACCTCAATGCCACCTTTTCCATGGAGCCTCCCCACAACATATTGGCTGGAAGTATATGGACCCATACATTTGGTCTTTGTGTCTAGGATCTGAGCAGACAGTGTCTCTATCACCCACCCTCTCAACCAACACTGAGCAGCCTCTGAGAACCAAAAACTCATGTGCTGATGATTTCGCAGCAAATCAGTGTCACAACAAAAAAGCCGCAGCCCCTGCCCATCAGGAGTTGACAGAGGCACTGAAGGGGTAAGTGGCAGGTATCAGGACACAGAGAAACCCCTGACCCAGTCTGGGCAGGATCACATACAGGTGCCAAATGATAGATAGTGTGAATGAAGGAGGGACCACCATGGGGCACCAGCTGCCAGCAGGGAGAAGAACCCACCACTGTGGGGTTAGCAGCAAGTATAGTCACTCCTGAGCACTGACCTGAACTGGGAGCAACTGCTGTCTGGACGACGGGGGCGCCCCCAGACAACTGCTCCCCAGGGGGAGGGATCAGGGTGGAGGTTTTCCCCCCTGGGGGCGGGGGAAGCAGGCTCAGTCCTCCTGTGCTTGCAGGCCGTGCTCGGGGAGTCCCAGCTGCTCCTTCCTTCTTCTTCATGTTCTGAAAAGAGAAAAGGAATGCAAACCAGTCAGTTCTGCTGGGGTCCCCATGCTTATCGGAAAGCCCCACAAAGAGGGCCAAGGTGGCCCTCAAGCCCCAAATATCTATATAACCATCTGGTCAAGAGCTATCCAGCACCCTCTCTGTGGTGAGCTGTGTTCAATACTTCACAATTCTAGAGCTACCCCAAATATATCTAATTTGAAAACTCAGCACTGGGTTCATTAATCATCAGGGAGATACAAATTGAACCACAAACGAAAACTAGTGCTATACCATTACACACCCACTAGAATGGCTACAAGCTAGATCATCAAGTACTGACAAGGAAGTAGAACCAGCACACTCACTCATGCGCTGCTGGTGGGAGTGTAAACAGGGAAAACTACTTGGAAAACTCTCTGGGAGAATCTAGAGCTGAACACGTGCACGAAAAGACATGCACTTGGGAGATTCACAGCCGCACCATTTGTCATAGCTCCAACCTTGCAATTACCCCAATGTCCATCGTTGCTTAAACAGTAACACGGGGGGACGACGACAAGCCTGGGTGGCTCAGCTGGTTAAGCGTTTGACTCTTGGATTCAGTTCAGGTTGTGGGCTCGAGCCCTGAGATGGGCTCCACGCTCAGTGTGGAGTCTCCTTAAGGATTCTCCCTCTGCCTCTACCCCTCCCCTGCCCTCAAATAAATCTTAAAAGAAAAAAGAAAAAAAACTAACACTGGGACACATTCTCATAATGAAATATGCCACCACAGTGACAATGGACAAACTAGATGCAACAAATCAGGAGCTCTCACAAATGCTACACTGGGTAAAGCAGCCATACACAGTAGAGTACAAACTGGCAGGATCCATTCATAAAAACTGAAAAACCAAATCTAGGGCATTCAACCTCAGGACCAGAATGGTGATAATCAATGCCTCTTGATCTGGGGGCTAGTTTGCATGGGTACATTTGGTTTTCAAAAATCCACAGATTTCTACATTTATACTGTGTGTACTTTTCTGTATGCATATTGTACTTCCATAAAACATTAAAACAAAACAAAACAAAACAAAAACAAAAACCTGAGCCCCAATGGGAAACCAGTGCAAGTTATAAAGATGAAGACACAGTTTCCACCTTGTAAGGAGCAGTAGCTTAATCCAATGTTAACGCCAGAGTCCTCAAGTCAGAAATCTCAAAACCCTCAGTGAGTCCAGCTGTGCTGGTTATTTCCAGCTCTACAACCTGGGCAAGTCCCTTAAACTCTCCAAGGCTCAATTTCCTATAAAGTGGCAGAATGTTCATAGAAGTGCCTAAAAATTCATAGAATTTATAGAAGTGCCTAAAAACACACTACCTGGCACACAGCTGATGCTCATTAAATGTTAGTTTCCTCCCAGCAAGAGAGGAATCACATCCCAACCAGTCCAGTGGACATGACCTGTATTTTCTCTTAAGGGCCAGTTGGCCAACGTCAAGGGTCCCAAATCACCAGCGTGAAGCAGAAAAGAGGAGAAAGAGATAGTAAATAAAGAGTAAGTAAAGAAGAAGAGCATTATATTAAGGTTACACAGTTTCTTCCAAAAACATTTCCATTTGGTCTTGGTTCCCCAAAATCACCTCCAACCCCATTCCCTGTAGCCAGGTGAGGACCAAGTTTTGGCCACCAGCCCAGCCCTACCTTTTCCCATTCTCAACAGGAACTGACAATGGGAAACCCAGATGCAGGGCAACTCAGGATGAAGACACGGGGTGTCAGGACACCACCAGCAGCAGCAAAAGCTGCCCATGACTCCCAGCACCCATCTCAATACCTTCTGGCCCAGAGCTCTCCCAAATCTTCCTTCCTCGAGATGCCAAGCCATGGGGCAGCTGATCCCCATTCTAACAGCCTGGTCAAAAACGCCAGCTCCGGCAACAAGCGAATAATGCTCCTTTTCAACTCAGAGAGGCTTTGCACATGCTGTTCCCTCTGCTTGACCACCCCCTTTCCAACTTCCTTACAGGTCACTTCTTCCAGGAACCCTTCCTTGCTTCCCCTGCGGGCTGCATGCCCCTCCTCTAGGAGCTCCCAGCACCGAGCGCATCCCCTCCCCTGCCAAGTTGTGGTCACATCTCGTCTCATCCATCTCTGTTTAACTCTGAGCTCCAAGAGAGTAGAGCTGTCTCATTCACCGCCAGCACGGGACCTGGCACGAGGCAGCTGCTCCACAAACATATGTTCAACTGATGGAACTGAACTGTGGGAAAGAGGGGTGAGCTCTGGGCCAGGCTTGGGTACTGGCTGACAAAGACAAGTGAGTATGGGACTCACCGCGATGTTGAGCTTGATAGTCTGGCCCTCTTTGAAGCCTAGGTCCAACTTGGGGCCCTGGTCTGGGTTCTGGGCTTGTTTTGCAAATTCACACTGCTGTTTCACCCACCTGAGAGGACAGGAAGAAAAAGGTGAGGATGAGGCCAGGTGCCCTGCATTCACCTCCCTCACTCCACCCCTACCTGCCATCGGTCCAGGACAAAGCATTTAAGTGGCAGAAAGAGCCCACGCAGGGGGCTTGAGTAGTGGGCCTGAATTCAAATTCTGACTTTGTGGGGATACCTGGGTGGCTCAGTGGTTTAGCGCCTGTCTTTGGCCCAGGGCATGATCCTGGAGTCCCGGGATCGAGTCCTGCATCAGGCTCCCTGCATGGAGCCTGCTTCTCCCTCTGCCTGTGTCTCTGCCTCTCTCATTCTCTCTCTCTCTCTCTCTCTCTCTCTCTTTCTCTGTCTCTCTCATTAATAAATAAAATCTTTAAAAACAAAAACAAATCCTGACTCTGACACTAACTAGCTGCACGCACATCAGTTTCCTCATCAACAAAATGGGATGGCAATTTTCTGTCTTAAAGACCGCTATGAAAATTCAGTGACCTCATTTATGTAAAAGAAGGTCCTGACACTGCTCTTCAGGAAATATGAGAACCTGGCCCTCTCCTCCTCAGCACCCGGCATGAGAACCAAGACAATGTATCCACATCCCGCACCTAAGGACTCATAAAGTAGATGGTGAGACAAGACAGATGTCCAGAAAGTAGAGGGCAACACAAAGGTTGTCCCCAACCCTCCAAACAATAGCCATCCAGGAGCCACCTGGGCGGGGATACCAGGCCAGGAAAGAGCCAGAGGTGTCCACGAGAGAGGCTGCACACTCTCCAACTTGCCAGCAGCCAGAAAGGGAGGCCTACAGGTGGCAAGGGGGCAGTCTCTCCTGCCCTGCCCCTTAGCTTTAGAAAGGACTCCCAGGACATCCGGATGGCAGGAGCAGCACCACTTATTGCATCACGGAGGAACAGGTTCAAGAAGGCCACATGTGCCTCCCACGGACTCTGGCTCCTCCAGTGCCTGGTAAGGGAAGAGGTATGGCACCTCAGAGGTTGGGCCAGCTGACCACTGAGAGATGGGTCCGGGGCAGAGAGGACTTGAAGGTAGAGAAGGCAGCCGGCCCCAAAGGAGCAGTGAGTTTCCCTGAGGCTGCTAGCAGACAAATCCCAAGCAGCCACCTGGGTAGCCTAGGCTGGGAAACCATTCCGTCCCTGGAAAGAAGGGAGGAGGCTTAAGCATGTGTCCTAGAACCACTCACTTGAAATGGTCCTGCAACGCAACATTGAAGTCAAAGGCATCGCCTCGGTCCCCGAAGCCAATTCCAATAAATGCCCGGCGTCCTGGAGGACAACACATGATTAATCCCATTTGCCAGAGGAAACCCTTCTCACCGAGGGGAACCACCACGCCTCACACGCACCATTTCCATCTTCGATGCGGATAACAAAGTATCTGCTGGAATCGGTCACGCTCTCCACAGCTGTGCCAGGAAACTGGTCCACCGGGGCCTGAGCAAAGAGCTCCCCTGGAAGCACAAGTTAGGGTGAGCCTTGAGCCCCCTTCCAGCTGAATTTTCTATCATACCACTGGGGCCTTTTCCCTGAAAGGCAGACAGGCAAACCTTACTCTGGGGTTCAAATCAAATCCATTCTGATGGACAGACCTATAACCTAAGAAAGGTTGAAGTCAGGGGGTGGCCTAGAAGTCAGATACAGTCCACTTTTAATATTCTTAACTTAATTGCCAAACTTTTCAAAATCAAATTACACGTAAAATAATCCAGATTTCTGGCTTCTCTTACAATCCAAAGCTCTAGCAATGCTGGAATTCCATTCCCCCGGGAGCACTGGGGTAGCGCCTACCTTCCTACACCCGAGAGCCCAGGAGCAGGCAGGCCCTGGTCCAGGTACCTGAGACAGGACTGTAGGGGAACCCAGTGGCACCCACAGAAGAATCTGAAGCAGCTGAGACAGGGCAAGAGGGCCAGTGGTTTTAAAAGGAGCCCCTGGCAAACACACCCCTTGCCACTCCAGCTCTCTATCCCCAGGACAGCACACACCCTTGGGAGCGTTCTAGACTCGCATCACTTCAGCAGGTGCTGACCTCTCTTCACGCTTTTAGTACTCGATCAAGGCTTCTCTACTCAATGCTGTGGTTCACAAGTGATTGTGCAATCGAGGCTGAACTGAATCCGAATCAGTGGCCCTACAGTCTATAGCCTCTTTTTTTTTTTTTAAAGATTTTATTTATTTATTCATGAGAGACACAGAGGGAGAAGCAGGCTCCCTGCAGGGAGCCCGATGGGGACTTGAACCCAGAACTCTGTGATCACGCCCTGAGCCAAAGGAAGATGCTCAACCCCTGAGCCACCCAGGCGTCCCAAGTCTAACGCTTCTTGATAATTTTTCTGCCCCACCCCCTTGTTTGGTCCCTGGGATTCTGGGACTCACCTGAATGCCTTTGGCCTAGAGCAGTGATTCTCAACCTGGGGCGATTTTGCTCCCTCTCCCCTCAAGGGACATGTGCCAACGTGTGGAGACATTTTTGGTTTTTGCAACTTGGGGGGCTGCTACTGGCATCTGGTAGATAGAGCCAGGAATGTTGCTACATATCTGAAATCTGACTTGACAGCCCACAATATTCCCCTGGCCCAAATGCCACTGGCACTAAAGCTGAGAAGCCCTGGCCAAGGAGTGCAGAGAGACAAACAAGACCGAGCAGGGATGACCCTGCGTGGAAAGCATCCCGGGGTGGCTCCTGCATGGCAGCTGTGGTTCTAACTAGGTGATCCCCTTTTTTTTTTTTTTTTTTTTTTTTAAAGTTTTGTTCTTTTTTATTTTTTATTTTTTAAATATTTTTTTTTCAATTTTTATTTATTTATGATAGTCACAGAGAGAGAGAGAGAGGCAGAGACATAGGCCGAGGGAGAAGCAGGCTCCATGCACCGGGAGCCTGATGTGGGATTCGATCCCGGGTCTCCAGGATCGCGCCCTGGGCCAAAGGCAGGCGCCAAACCGCTGCGCCACCCAGGGATCCCAGGTGATCCCCTTAAAGTCCACTTCCAAGGCCCCCAGAAAATAGGTGTTGCCATCCCATGTGAGATCCCCTGGGACACCCCAGCAAACCTCACAGCCAGGGTTCTCTGGCCTCATCATAGCAGCCAATACCCAGCCAGCCCCACACTGCAGAACAGATCGATGCTTTAGGTCACCTTGCAGTTCACAAAGCAACTGGATAAATGTGGGCTCACTTCGTATTTCCAACAATCTTGTGAAGTATGAACTCATATGATCCCCATTGCAAAAGGAGGCCGAGGCACTAGAGGTCATGTGGCTCGCCCCAGGTCTCACAGCTTGGACACAAGAGATGCAGTTCTAAGAGGCAGCCGGTTTTGCCTATGATGTGCTTCAACCAAGAAAATCTCTACATGTTAGAGAAAAATAAATGACCGAATGCCATAATGTCCAGCTCAGCAGGAGCTGTGTCCAATCCCTGCTCTGGGGGCGGGGGCTCTTTCAGGCCGCACTGCTCCCCACAGCTCACCAGAGGCCCTGGTGGCACATGACTTCCACACACATTTCCCCTAAGGTGACATCTGCCAGCTGACCCCAACACAGCCCAGCTTGGCTTGTCCTCTCACCAAAGAAAGAGCTGAGCAGGGCAGCTTCCAGCAGCTTCAGTTAATGGGTGTGGTCAGTCTGGGGAATTACATTTAGTTGATAAACAGAATTCCCGTTAAGAGGCAGAGCTCAAGAGCGGAGGGTTGTGCGTCTCCCTCCCCCACTCCCAGCTGATCTTCAAGGCAACTCTGGGGCTTCGTATCTGGGACCAACCTGCAGGTCTCCTCTCCCTGGATTCCAAAACTAGTATTTTCTTAAGCACGTCCCCCTCACCCCCCACCAAAGACAGGTGCTTGATAGGAAATACTCCCTTTTACACCTGAAGACAGTGCTTTCTACAATTAAAGGTGGGGGGAATGGAGGCAGCTTAGAGGTACAGTCAGGCCTTTCATTTCCAGGATCAGTTCCCATGACCCATATGGACAGGCCGGGGCTGCTGCCGCTCCCTTCACAAAGTAGGAGTTTGGCATCTCAGCCCCACAGGGGCCTCCCTTGCCTTTACCTGAGGTCCTGTCCTCCAGCTTGATGTAGGCCACCTGCCCTTTTGCAGTGATCCGCAGCCGGCCACTCCATGATGGCTGGTCCAGCTGCCACTCCGCGGCCCTAAGGGGACAAAAATCATTGAGCCTCTGCTAGAGGCTCCTGCTCCACCGCTCTAGCGCTGGGGATGGGAATGAGAAGGGCAAGTGGGCTGCTTGCTTGTGACCAGAGACTGGCAAACTTTCTCTGAAAAGGGCCATCCAACCTCAGTCACAACTGCGCACTCGGTTGTCGTAGAGTAAGGGCAGCCATTGACAGTACCTGCATGTGCTGGTGCTTCACATATTTTGACTGTTTTCTACTGAGTGTGACTATTTCAGTGCAACCTGCTGGACCCTAAAAACCTAAATTTCAAATAACCTTCACATTACGAAATGTCCCTTTTTTTAAATGCTCCCCAACTATTTAAAAACATAAAAACCATTCTTAGCTTGGGAGGCACACAAAAACAGGGTGGGTCACCGTTTGCCAACCCCAGTTCTAGACTACAGATACTTTTTCTCAAAAGTAGGACTTCCAGTTTTCTCCCAGTAAAAGCAGCAGCTCCTGGGCCTGCTGCTTAAGACGCTGCCAGGCTGCAGCGGCCGGAGTGACCATTTGACCAGAGACGATCTTCGAGGAAAAGTGGAGAGGGCGCAATCATTAGCAGAAAAGAGAAAAGGACAGCAACCATACGTGTGAGAAAAACGAATGGGTGTCCGAGAAATATAACCTCAAAGGTGCCCCAGGCCAAAAGAACCCCAGGAAACCACGGACTTATCACAAAAGCTTCTTTCGGGGCTTTTAAAGCAGTAACTTCACATTTTACTTCTAAGAAGCAGTTTGGCAAAACCCCCAACTGGCAAGAACCTTGGGTGTTTTCAAGAGGCTTTCCTTGGAAGTCCCTAAGCCTAAGTCAGGACGGCGAGCCATACCACTGGCTGTGGACGCAGGCTGTTTTCAAGGCCACACGAAGGCAGGCGCTCAAGTCACAAGTCAGCAGACTCAGTTTCAGTTCCTCTTACTGGGGCAACACAAGCCTTAGATCCAAGCTAAGAGGAGCTCTGGGGGTCAAGTGCTTCCTCTGTGGGAAACCAGCCGGCCCGGACACTTGGGAACCTCACCCTGAGCGGGGCCAGGAGGCACCAAACCCAGCCCACTGGCAGGGGTCATCGCAGTAGGCTGACCATCCCCGGTCTGGTGTCCCAGCTCCACCTTGCTAACTGTTTCTCTTGTCGCTTCCACACTACTCTTAAGTCACACCACGGGCGTAACAGGTGTTCACTGAAATAGTCTGTCTAGAAAATCAGCTATGGGTCTGTGTTAACAGGCCTGGAAAGTAACAAGAGGCCAGATGGGCGGATGTTGCACCTTCCTGCGGTGCGGGCCAATCCTGTATTTCCAAATGGCTGAGACGAATGGGGCTTTGGAGAGCAAACCCCCCCTCCATCCCCATCCCCACCACCCTCCATCCCCATCCTCCCTCCATCCCCATCCCCCTCCAGCCACCCCCCATCCCCACCCTCCACCCCATTCCCCCTCCATCCCCATCCCCACCCCCTCCATCCCCCCCTCCACCCCATCCCCATCATCCCAGCCACCCCCCATCCCCCTCCATCTCCATCCCCCCTCCATCTCCTTCCCCACCCCCATCATCCCAGCCACCCCCATCGCCCCTCCATCCCCCTCCATCTCCATCCCCCTCCATCTCATCCCCCCTCCATCTCCATCCCCACCCCCCACCCCCATCATCCCAGCCACCCCCATCCCCCCTCCATCCCCCTCCATCTCCACCCCCATCCCCACCCCTCCACCCCATCCCCTCTCCATCCCCACCCTCCACCCCCATCCCCATCATCCCCAGCCACCCCCATCCCCCCTCCATCCTCCCTCCATCCCCATCCCCCCCTCCCATCCCCCCTCCCTCCCCACCCTCCACCCCATCACCCCCATCCCCACCCTCCACCCCCATCTCCACTCCGACCCAGGGGCACAGAATAGCCACAGACCACGCCGTCTGTAACAGGTGCACCTCTTTCTCTCTTTCCCAACGCTTGGTGACAGAGGGCAGGCAGGACCGCAGGCAGCGCGCGGTGCGAGGCCGCGGCCTTGCGTCCCCAGGGCGCTCCCGCCCCGCCTCCTCCGGCTCCTCCGCCGGCTCCTCCGCCGGCTCCTCCGCGCGCACCTCCGCGCGCACCTCCGCGGGCACCTCCGCCGGCCTCGCGGGTCAACGGCCCCGGCAGCGGCGCCTCCCGGCTCGGGCCCTCCGCTCGCCGCCCCTGCGGCCGCTCCCCCGAGGCCGGCGGGTCTGGGTCTCCCTCCCCGCTCTGGCGTCGGGCCGGGCGCCGCCGTCCTCCCACGGTCACCTGTAGCCACGGTTGGTGGCCCGCGGCGGGATGCGGTAGACGTGCACCTCCGGCTTCACGCAGAGCACCGACTCGTACTCGCCCTCCTCCATCTCGACGCCGGGGCCGCCGGACTTCCGGCCCCTTCCCCCCGCGGGCCGGAAGCGCCGCCGCTCTGTGACCCGTCGGGCTAGAGCGGCGGCGAGCGGGCCTCGGCTGGCCGGCCTCCCGCGCGCCCCCTGCTGGCGGCTCCGGCGCAAGACACGCGGCGGCCGGACCGGACCCCGGAGGCCTGGGGTCCCCTGCACGCCTGCGCCTGCGCCCGGGGCCCAGCTGCATCCACCTGCAGCGCTCGCCCTGAAGCCACTGTCTCCTCCAGCCTGTGCTACCCTGGGCTCCACCTGAACGTCCTTCCTTCTCCCGACTCTATTTTCTTTCTTTTTTCCCTTTTTTCCTTTTTTTATTTCCTTATTTTTAATGATTTTATTTATTTATTCATGACAGATACATGGGGGGGGGGGGCAGAGACACAGGCAGAGGGAGAAGCAGGCTCCATGCAGGGAGCCCCACGTGGGACTCAATCCTGGATCTCCAGGATCACACCCTGGGCCACCCAGGGATCCCCAGCCTTCTCCTGACTCTAGAAGGTTCCACGAGACCATGTGTCCAGGGCACAGTGTGGCCTCGACTCAACAAAGAGCAAAGTCTACCAACATAAATCATGAAAAAAGAATCCCAGTCCTAACTTGGATTTGTCACAGGATGTCACGGGGGAGGCATTCTGTTCAACCACAGGGAAATTCCCAAAATCTCTTCTCCTGTACCATTCTCTCATTCATCCAGAACTTTTTTCATCGTCCCCAACAGGAACTCTGTACCCATGAAGCGATAACGCCCCCTTCCCCCAAGCCTCCCCCCACCTCTATTCTGCTTTTGTCTCTATGAAATTACCTATTCCAGCTACCTCCTATAAGTGAACCACAGTGTCTGCCCTTGTATCTGGCTTATCTCACTATTATGTTTTCAAGGCTCCTCCCTGTCATAGCATCGATCAGAGTTTTTCATTCCTTCCGACGGCTCAGTGATCTTCCAATCATGTGGATATTTCACGTGGTGTTTATCCACTCATCTGTTGATGGACATTTGGGTTCTTTCCACCTTTTGGCTACGGGGAATAATAATGCTGCTATGTTTGAGTCCCCATTTTCGATTCTCCCCAGGGTCTATCTAGAAGTGGATTTGCTGGGCCATGTGGTAATTTTATGTTTAGCCTTTTGAGGAACTACCAAACTTTTCCATGGTGGCTGCCCCATCCTACGTCCCCACGGCTATGAACAAGGGTTGCGATTTTTTCACACTTCACCAGTGCTTATTTTCCATTTCTTTGACCACAGCCGTCCTGGTGAGTGTGATGTTAACTTCTCTTCATGTGAATTGATTTAACCTCTAATTTCAACTTTGCTTATTACCCTGATTCTCTCAAAGAAGAAATTGAGATATGCACCAGAAAATGAGATTTCTTCTTCCTTCTTCTTTTTTGATGTTGCCTCTCATCTTCCTAAAGTCCTGGAGTGGCAAAGACACCCTCCCCCCTGCTGCCGCACATTCCCACCATTCGGTTTATAGGACTGCTCTCCCACCAGACTGTGAGCCTCTTGAATGTGGGACCCCGTCCCTGCCATCTGTGGACCCTGTATTCAGCAACACAGGTTTTGGCACAGTGTAAATGCTCAGTGAGTGAATGAGTAAATGTGTGTGTGTGTGTTCAATTGGCTACATCCCAAAACCAAGGAGCAATTTGGGGATGGGCCACCGCATTTTCTCTTTCACGCTCTGACTCCTTGCATCAGTACATGCTGAACCTCACAGGGGAAGAGCAGGTATCCGAGGAATGAAGCACCTGGACTCATTTAGATTTAGAGAACTTCCGGCTGGAAGAGCATCTAGGACCAGCTCTCGAGAGCTGAACTTTGGGCATGGTGTCCACAATCAGCACCAAGCTCCATCATTTCCATTCTGGAGGCCAAGCAGCGTGAAGACAGCACATGGTGACTTGGCCCCTCCATGTGGCTGCCACAGGTAGGAAGGCTTCCTCTCACGAACCTCGAAGGGAATCCTCACTCCGAGCCCAGGGCAGCCAGGCCTTACAGAGCACCTGCAATTCCGTTCAGTCTCATATATGCTGGGTGTGGGATGCTGGGGCCATAGAGGTGAAGCCAGCCCAGCTCCAGCTCCCATCAAGTTCACAGCCCAGAGGACACAGAGAGGAAAAGAGTCGTTTCCGACGCACAGCAGGAAGTGCTATGATGGAGGAATTCTGTGGGTGCCAAGAGAGGAGAGAGATCCAGCTTAGCCTGGGGAAGTCAGGGAAGGCTCTCCAGAAGAGGTTACAGTGACATGATAATCTCTGTGAGGTAGGCAGAGCAAAGATAATATCTCCATTGTGTAGTGGAGGCCGCTGACACTGTGACAAGCCCCAGGGAAACCACACTGTCCTCGAGTTGGGGAGGTCAGAGAGTCCCTGGCCTTATTCTCAAACACACACCTCATAGCGGGACATTCCTGAAATGCACCCCTAGACCTCTGCTGTGAGAATAGTTGGACCTATCACCTACTCCTGGGTTAATTACATTCTTTACCAAGCAAATTCAATGCAACCCAACAGACACAGAGTATAGGCTAAGACAGAGCATGACGCCCATTCCAAGCATGAGGAGGTGAGAAGGGAGGCCAAATCTTGCTGATTCACCCAGTTGTTCTCTGGTAGGTCCAGGGCCAAGTTGGGGTTTTGATGTGGACAGCTGTCCTTGGTGGCCTCATATATATAATAGATCACCTATCAACTTTGTCTGCTGTATTTTTCTTCCATCATAGACATTTCTCTTTTTTATATTTTTTTAATTTTATTTATTTATTCATGAGAGAGACACACACACAGAGGCAGAGACACAGGCAGAGGGAGAAGCAGGCTCCACACAGGGAGCCTGACATGGGACTCGATTCCGGGTCTCCAGGATCAGGCCCTGGGCCAAAGGCAGCACTAAACCGCTGAGCCACTGGGGCTGCCCCCATCATAGACATTTCTAAGAGAAACTCCCCCATTTCTCAGATGGGGAAACCGCTTATAAAAGGGCACTCAATAACAAAACAATCTTGAAAAAGAATAAAAGGGAAGAACTCACACTTCCTGGTTTCAATGCTTACTACAAAGCTACAGTAATCAAGACACTATAGCACCGAAATAAGGCTGGATGAATAGAGCAATGGAAGAGAATTCAGAATCCAGAAATAAACCCTTACATTTACAGTCAGTTGACTTTCCAGAAGTGTGCCAAAAACAAGTTGGTAGAGAAACAATAATCTCTTCGGCATATGATGGGGAGATATCCACATGCAGAAGAATGAAGTTGGATCCCTACCCCACACCATATACAGAATGAATTAAAAATGGATCCCAGACCTAAGTGTAAGAGCTAAAACTACACAATTTTTTTAAATCCATTTGTTTTTTTTTAAAGATTTTTTATTTATTCATAGAGACACACACACACAGAGAGAGGCAGAGACACAGGCAGAGGGAGAAGCAGGCTCCATGCAGAGAGCCTGATGTGGGACTCGATCCAGCGTCTCCAGGATCACACCCTGGGCTGCAGGCGGCGCCAAACTGCTGCGCCACTGGGGCTGCCCAAAACTACACAATTTTTAAAAGAAAACACAGACCTAAATCTTCATGACCTTGGGTTTATGTTCCAATAAAAAAGAATCTAATGGGTTCCTAGAAATGACACTAAAAGCCCAAGCAACAAAAGACAAAATAGATAAGACTTCAATAAAATTTAAAACTTTTGTGCTTCAAACGACAAAAAAGTAAAAATACAGTGCAAATCATGTGAGAAAAATTTTGCAAATTATATACCTGATGAGGGACTTACATCTAGAATATATAAAGAGGGGCACCTGGGTGGCTCCATGGTTGAGCGTCTATGACCTGAGCCCAAGGCGCCCAGGTGCCCTGGAGCAGAAAAAAATCTTAAACTGACTCCACCCTGAGCATGGAGCCCAATGCAGGGCTTAATTTCATGACCCTGGGATCATGACCCGAGCTGAAACCAAGAGTTGGATGCTCAACCAACTGCACCACCCAGGACCCACCCCCCCCCCAACATAAAATCTTTTAAAAAACAATAAATAAAGAAAAATGCTAGGGATCCCTGGGTGGCGCAGCGGTTTGGTGCCTGCCTTTGGCCCAGGGCGCGATCCTGGAGACCCGGGATCGAATCCCACGTCGGGCTCCCGGTGCATGGAGCCTGCTTCTCCCTCTGCCTGTGTCTCTGCCTCTCTCTCTCTGTGTGTGACTATCATAAATAAATAAATTAATTAAAAAAGAAAAATGCTCCATCTCATCAGCCATGAAGGAGATGCCAATCAAAACCTCGATGAGATACCACCTCGTACCCACACCCACTAGGATGGCTAGAATTAAAAGAGGCAGGTAATAACAAGTGTCGGTCAGGATGTGGGGGAGTTGGAACCCTCGTACACTGCAGTTGGGAACGTGAGTGAAATGATGCAGCTCCCTCGGAAAACAATCTGGCATTACTCTTGGGTAACCAAAGAGGTGGGAGGCTCTTACACTTAGGTCTAGGATCCATTTTTAATGGATCCCCTAACGGTCCCCTAACTCTATGTTTAGCCTATGTCCCAGCAATTACTCTCCTAGCTACATATTCAGGAGAAATGAGAACATATATTTACACAAAAATCTATACCTGAATGTGTATAGCAGCGTTTTTCACAATAGCCAAAAAGTAGAAATGCACAAATGTCTATTAACTGACGAATGGGTATATAAATGTAGCCTGTTGGCCTTAAAAGGAAACGATGAATACAGGACACAACGTGGATGAATCCCGACAACATTTTGCTAAGTGAAAGGAGCCAGTCACCAAGCACCACGTATCGTGTGACTCCAAGTATATGAAGCGTCCAGAATAGGCCAACCTAGAAGAGAGTAGATCAGTGGTTGCCGAGGGCCGGGGGTGCGGCAGGGAGGATGGAGGTGATGGCTACGGGCCTGAAGCTTCTTTTTAGGGTAATGAAAACGTTCTGATATTGAGGTGATGCGCAAACAAAGCTGTGAACCAAAGGCTGAGGCACCGAGCGCCTGAAAGAAGGACGGGGCCTCTGTGGGCCAGCCAGCCCCCTCCACTCTGTCCTCAGGTTCCAAGCCCTTCTACGACAGTGGGGCGGGGGGCGGGGGCGTCCCTTGTTCAGATTCCCACAGTTTCTTTTTTTTTTTTAATTTTTAAATTTTATTTATGATAGTCATACAGAGAGAGAGAGAGAGGCAGAGACATAGGCAGAGGGAGAAGCAGGCTCCATGCACCGGGAGCCCGACGTGGGATTCGATCCCGGGTCTCCAGGATCGCGCCCTGGGCCAAAGGCAGGCGCCAAACCGCTGCACCACCCAGGGATCCCTCTCACAGTTTCTAAGCTCCAGATGGGGACAGAAGAGGGCTGGATCGCTTCTGGAGCCTCTGCCCCCATAAAACGTCAGCTTGTGGAATCCTGGGGCCCGAGGTTCTGAGGTGGAGACAGTGGACAATGGGGGGCGTGTTCGAGGGGTCTTGGAGGGGGTGCCTCCAGATGAGGAGGCAGGAAGGCCCAGAGGACAGAGGAATGCGCAGGGAGCCCTCATGGGAGAGAGACAGCAGGAGAGAGGAACACCCAAGGGAGAGAGAGGGACTGGGTCACAGCGCTGACTCCCCTGTGCCGAGCGAGGGACTAGACCCTTTGGGAGGCAGGCACCGTGCCTGGGGTGAGCATCGCGGGAGTGGGGGTCTTGTTTGCATCGTGGGGGTGCAGGCCAGCTGCCGGGAGGAGCGGGGGGAGGCCAAGATGGAAGGAAAGGAGGAGGGCGTGGGGGTTCGGGTTCGTGGCCGTTGGGGCACCTGCTCCGCGTCCCTGGTAGATGGGGAGAGCCTTGCGAACCCGTGCACCCTCAGGGCCTGGTGCGGGGCCAGCTGTCGGCTTGGGCTTCCCTGGAGGTGAGAGAATAGAGCGAGACCAGCAGTCCCAAGAGCCACAGGCCCGGGTCCCGATCCAGATCCTCTATGTGGTGCCAGACGAGACGCTGGGCCTCTCTGAGCCTCCAGGCTAAGCCCACTGACCTCCGGGGGTGGGGGGAATAGAAAACCGCTCCCAAACATGCCCAGCAAATAGGAGGTTCCTGTGGGCCCGGGGGATGGCTGGCCGTGATTTAGGGGGGAAGCCCCATCAAGATCTCCAAGGTCTTACTGAGGGGTCGATTTACCCCCTAGAAACTTGTCAACAGTAAAATGGGGTCGGTGATGCTCCCATAGAAATAACATTAGTGTCGCCTCAAAGGAACTCAGAGTCTGGAGGGAGAGCTGAGGGCGCTGGAAGCTTGGAGAAGAGGTGGGAGGTTGGAGAATAAGAAGGGGTGGATGGAGAGACAGAGGAGTGGGACGAGGCACAGAGGCTGGGGTCTGTGGGGTTAGGACTGCAGGAGGCTGCCCAGGCCAACACAGCATGTTTGGGTAGCCTAATATGAGGTTGGATGGGAGAGGCAGGAGAGACACCAAAAAAGGCCTTAGAAGGGATGTGTCCAGGCTGGAGGGGCAGATTGGGTTGCTTTGGTGAACTACCAAGGCCATTGGGGTTCCCAAAACCGATGTTCCCAACTCCTGTTCCTTAACCCCAAGAAGAACTTGGGGGTTAAAATGCATATTAAAGGCTCTGAGGGGGATCCCTGGGTGGCTCAGCGGTTTGGCGCCCGCCTTCGGCTCAGGGCGTGATCCTGGAGTCCCGGGACCAAGTACCACGTCGGGCTCCCACCATGGAGCCTGCTTCTCCCTCTGCCTGTGTCTTTGCCTCTCTCTCTCATAAATAAATAAATAAAAATAAAATCTTTTAAAAAAAATAATAAAGGCTCTGAGAAGTCCTGCAGCACAGAGCCTGTTTCATTTTATTTTTTTTTTAAGATTTTATTTATTTATTCATGAGAGACACAGAGAGGCAGAGACACAGGCAGAGGGAGGAGAAGTAGGCTCCCTGCGGGGAGCTTCGTGCAGGACTCAATCCCAGGACCCCGGGATCACGCCCTGAGCTGAAGGCAGACACTCGACCACTGAACCACCCAGGCACCCCGAGCCTGTTTCATTTTAACTTTGCTCTTTCCAAACACATTTGGTCTGAGAACGCTCTTCTGTGGTTTACCCTGGGGGACCGATACTAGGACCAAAGAGCATCCATTAGGAAATGCTGTGGTAGGACAAAGGTTGTGTTTTTGGGATCCAACAGGCCGCAGTTGAATTCCTGCTCCGTGGCCCCGGCTGGTGTTGGACCCTGGGTGAGTCACTTTGCTTCCCAAGCGCCTCCTTGTCCTCGGAGTCATTGTAAGAATTAGGAAGAAGAATCTGTGGGTAAATGGCATGTGGCCAGCTCTTTGGTCATGCTGCATTCCCTCCGGTGCCTTGACTCTCCCCTTGAGTCGGGCTCTCCCTGTATCGCAGGTTCAACGTGGGCTGCGGACGAGGGACTTAGGTAGGTAATGGGCTGGGTGGAACTTTGATCGGATTTCTCCTGCGGGACCACAGCAACTGACACCCCTCCCTCTGTACCCTCATTGGCTGCGGCACAGCGGACAACAGAAAAGCCCAGATGTACATGGAGGGAAGGATCAAGGCTCCTGGGGCCCAGCCAAGTCCTGGGGTGAACACCGCCAGCAAGAGGCCTGGTGCTGAGCCCACCATATCAGGAGTCAGCCAGGTAAGGGCCCTGCACCTCATGTTCTGACCCTGCTATTCCCAGCAGGCCCCTTTCCCCGCCCCTACCCAGACTTCCTCCCCAACTGCTTTAATTAAGACTCAGTTATAAGTGACATGAAATCCAATCGAAACTGGGCTAGCCGAGCATGAGAATATTTCAGCTTGGGTCACTGACAAATCTACCTGTAGACTTCAGGTCTGGCTGGATCAAGGTGCTAAATGAGTGCCTCTTGGCTCTGCCTTCCAATGTGCCATTCCCCAGCGGGCTCTCCCTGAAAAATGGCAAGGATTTCCCTGGACACTCCAGGCTTAAATCTTCTCATCTTACATCCTCTGGAATAGCACCCCCAACAGGAAGGAAGCGTCTTTGCAATAGTGGAAAAAAGTCTCTGAAACCACTGTCATTGGCCCAGATCGTGGTCACATGTTCATCCCTGAATTAGTCACCCTGGCACGGCAGAGTGGCCTGGATCTCTTGGTATAACGGAGCCAGAGGTGGCACTCAGTTGGCTTCACCGAACCCCCTGCACCCCACCACCACACACGCATATGAAATGCTGACTGATTTTACAAGGATAGATGCTGCGTGAACAAAAGCAAGAATTCCTACTTCCTCTACTATGTGCCTCCCGTGGCCTCCAGCCCCTTTATAACCCGTATTCTCCCGGCAGCAGCCCCAGGCTTCCATCCATGCACCCCCCCAGCCCCCAGCCTGCATCCAAAGCTGTTGTCACACCCCTTAGCCTCCTTCCATCCATCCAAGTGCCAAGTGGCATGAGCTGAAGAGCACAGACCAGGCCCTCCTTCCCATCTAGTTTTCCCAGAGCCAAAAATGTCACCATACAAAAAGGTCAATGTTCCAAAGTATTGCCCTCTTCCAGTAGCTTCTGTTACAAGTCATGGCTTCCCCTGGGGGCAGGGAGAGCATCTGAAGGTGGCGCAGGGGTCTCCGAAGGAGGCTGGGGAGGCTCCCTTCACCTCTACCCCTGATTATTGGTTCAACGAGCAAAATCATGGGATGGGTCTCAGTCCCGTTGTGCCACCATCCATATGACCTTGGGCACTGGCCACTGCACCCCTTGGAACCCCATTGTCTTGGATGTGTCCTGGCGAGGACCAACTGGGTTCGGTCCCTGCAGGCATGAGCACAGGTGACCTTAGTGTTGGCTTTCGGCACAATCTGGTGTGCCAGCCGTCATCATCGGTCGATGGAGCCAGGTCATCCGGAGTCGCTGACTCAGTGAGGCTCGGAACTAGCTCCCAGTCCTCGGGTTTAAACTCGAAACTGACCGGCCAGGATGGGCATCAAAACCCAGGTCCAAGGATCCCTGGGTGGCGCAGCGGTTTGGCGCCTGCCTTTGGCCCAGGGCACGATCCTGAAGACCCAGGATCGAGTCCCACGTCGGGCTCCCGGTGCATGGAGCCTGCTTCTCCCTCTGCCTGTGTCTCTGCCTCTCTCTCTCTCTCTCTCTCTCTCTCTCTCACTCTCACTATCATAAATAAATAAAAATTTAAAAAAAAATAAAGATTAAAAAAAAAAGAAAACCCAGGTCCAGGGCCTGGGCTCTGAAGTGGTGGAAATCGTGGAGGCCTCTCTTGGGTCCTCTCAGGGTCTTGCCGCCCTTCGGGGGGCTCGAGCAGGCTGACTCAGGGAGCCCCCTTGGCTCGGGGGCTACTCCGGACCTCAGGCCTGTGCTGGAGACGTTAGTGCCAAGTGACAGCGTCTGGGCCCGGCCGCTCCCTCCGGGGGCGCCCCTGTCTCCTCCTTGCCACCATTGTCCAGTCAATGGCACAGGCACAGGATCTCTCTGGCCCCGCGGCCAGGACAATGCCCAGGGGGAGGGAGGAGCCCTCCCGAGTGGGTGCGTGTGGCCAGCCCTGGGCCCAGCGCCCTGAACATCTCTGTTGCAGGTTGCGTTTGCAGATGTTGCAGGGGTGGACAGTGGGAAGCAGCCCTCATCAGCCCCAGGAGGGCCAGAGAAGGGGCCCAGACCTAGGGAATCCTCGGAGGACGGGCCTCTGGAGCTCAGGCCCCGGGAGCAGATGCGTCCTGCAGGACCAGGGTGAGCTGGGGACTTCTTGGAGAAGGTCCGGGAGAGATCTCTGCAAGCCACGTGGGGGACAGGGACGAGGCAGGAGTCCCTGCCAGAGCGCCCCTGCTTCTCTGTCGTGCAGCACAAACCACGCTTCATAATTACTCCTGGAACCTTCCCCCTCCCCCACTTCCCAAAGCTTCTTTTATGTGTCCTGCTCAGCCCCAATCCCTCCTGCCTGGGACCGGGCCTGGCACACAGCAGATGCTCAGTAAATACGTGTTCACTGAATCAATGGAAGAATGTGAAAAAGAGAGGCAGAAACACATTTACGTGGCATTATTGTTACTGTTTTCTAAATGCTGTATATTTTTTTGACTTGTCTATAGTGAGAATGTAAATCTTTTTAATTTTTTTTTAAGATTTTAGTTTTAAGGGCCACCGGGGTGGCTCAGTGGTTGAGCGTCTGCCTTCGGCTCAGGGCGTGACCCCGGGGTCCTAGGATCGAGTCCCCCATCGGGCTCCTCACAGGGAGCCTGCTTCTCCCTCTGCCTGTGTCTCTGCCTCTCTCTCATGAATAAATAAATAGAATATTTTTTAAAAATGCCTTTACTTCTATCTATTTCTAGAAATATACCCAAAGGAAATAATTGGAGATTCAGGCAAAGTTTTATGCAAGCTTTTTCACTGTTGTGTCATTTTCAATACTAAAAACTTGGAAATGCCAGTATGCCTTAAATACCCGCAATTGAGGAAAGGTAAAGTCAAGTATGGTTATCTATAAAATATAGAATTTGGGGGGCCCCTGGCCGGCTCAGTCAGTGAGGTGTACGACTCTTGATCTCAGGGTTGTGAGTTCAAGCCCCAGGTTGGATATAGCGATTACTTAAAAAAAATAAGTAAATAAAATTAAATATGGAATTTTATACTTTCACTTAAAAAGCACGTTTATGAAAGACTTTTTGGCAGGGAAAACATTTACGTTGTAACGATCATTAAAGATAGATTGCAAAACTATGTATGCAATATAATTGTAACTATATAAAATTAAGCAATTATTTCAAGATGGTAATGAAATAAGTCCCCACGACAAATATATATGCACATCCATAGGAAGAAGCCTGGGGGGATCCCTGGGTGGCTCAGCGGTTTAGTGCCTGCCTTTGGCCCGGGGCGCGATCCTGGAGTCCCGGGATCGAGTCCCATGTCAGGCTCCCGGCATGGAGCCTGCTTCTCCCTCTGCCTGTGTCTCTGCCTCTCTTTCTCTCTCTATGTCTATCATGAATAAATGAATAAAACCTTTTAATAAAAAAAAAAAAAAAAAAGGAAGAAGCCTGGGGAAGGTACTCCAGAACCCAGAACATGAAAGTGAGATCTGAGTGGCAGATTCAAATCCTGAGCTGTCACCTGTAGCCTCGTGACCCTAGGCTCAAGTCTTGTCTTCAAGTCTCTCAACTTCTGTGTAACCCAGTTCTCTCTGATTTTTCTTTTTTTTTTTTTTAAAGATTTTATTTATTTATTCATGAGAAACAGAGAGAGAGAGAGAGAGGTAGAAACACAGGCAGAGGGAGAAGCAGGCTCCATGCAGGGAGCCCGACGTGGGACTCGATCCCGGGACTCCAGGATCATGCCCTGGGCCGAAGGTGGCGCTAAACTACTGAGCCACCCAGGCTGCCCTCTTTCTTTCTTTCTTTCTTTCTTTCTTTCTTTCTTTCTTTCTTTCTTTCTTTCTTTCTTTCTTTCTTTCTTCTTTCAAAATTTATTTCTTTATTTGAGAGAGAGAGAGAACACACGCATGCAGTAGGGGGAGGGGCAGAGTGAGAATTTCAAGCAGATTCTCTGTTGAGTGTGGAGCCTGATGCAGGGCTTGATCCCATGACCCTGAGATCATGACCTGAGCTGAAACCAAGTCAGATGCTTAACCAACTGAGCCCCCCCACAGGTGCCCCAAGATTTATTTTGAAGTAGTCTCTCTACCCAACATGGAGCTCAAACCACAACCCTGAGATCAAGAGTCACATTTTCTTTTTTTTTTTTTTTTAAATATTTTATTTATTTATTTATGATAGTCACAGAGAGAGAGAGAGAGGCAGAGACACAGGCAGAGGGAGAAGCAGGCTCCATGCACCGGGAGCCCGACGTGGGATTCGATCCCAGGTCTCCAGGATCGCGCCCTAGGCCAAAGGCAGGCGCCAAACCGCTGCGCCACCCAGGGATCCCCAAGAGTCACATTTTCTACCGATCAAGCCAGCCAGGTGTCCCCGATTTTTCTTTTTTTTCTAAACAACAACAACAATAGTAATAATAATAAAATCCTAACTCCCCTAAAGATTGACATCACAGTGTGTGGGATTTGGGGAATTTGTGTCAGTCCTTCACTCATTCTCTCCGGCCTTAAGTCTGCCCCTGTGGCGTGTCTAGTCCTGCACAGGCGCTCTGGGGAACCACTTAGGAGTCTAAGAATATAAAACCGTGGCCCAATCCAGGAGCTGAGGTATCTCTTTGTTGTCCTCCCCAGGAAGAAGCAGTCAGCCCCCCAGGAAGGCCCCGGGGAGCTGCAAGCAGGCCGGGAGCAGGCCAAGCCAAGAAGTGAGCTGGGGGCGCTGCCTTCCAGGGTCCCTGCAGCACCTGAAAGGAAGCAAACCGCGACTCAGCAGGGGAGACAGCAGAACCCAGGGACGGTGAAGGGCCAGGTCCTCCAGAGCCACCAGGTAATGTCCACGGAGACGTGGGCAGGAGGGCACAGAAGGACCGCCCACGGGGGACACTGAGAGCCCCCATTTCGGTACACTTGCATCTATTTCTCTCCGCGCCCTGGAGAGGTCAAGTATCGTCAAATGTCGGGTGTCTGTGGGTCACTGGGACATTCTGGATGTTCTTGATTGCAAGACTTTGCAACTATGTCAATGGGTGCTGGGGGCGGGGAGGAGTTTGAGGGCTTCTGGTTACAATAAACATAGGGTCCTGCTGGATTTAACAAAGCTCAACGGGTTTTCTTTACACTAGGATATTCTAGAAGCTCTTCCTTAGCTGCTGAGCTCTGTGGGACCTTGCAGGAGATGGTTGGAGCTTGGTGCCTTTTTAAAACTTATTTGACTACAAATGCCTTTTTACTCATTTTCTTTTTAAGATTATTTATTTATTTATTTTTTAAAGATTTTATTTATTTATTCATGAGAGACACAGAGAGAGAGGCAGAGACACAGGCAGAGGGAGAAGCAGGATCCATGCAGGGAGCCCAATGTGGGGCTCGAGCAGGACCCCAGGATCATGACCCGAGCTGAAGTCAGATGCCCAACCGACTGAGCCACCCAGGTGCCCCAATGCTGAACATATTTTAATGCACTTATAGGCCATCTATATATCTTCTTTGGAGAAATGTCTATTCAAATACTTTGCTCATTGTTTAAATTGGATTGGTCCTTTTCTAAGAGTTCTTTATACATTCTGGGTACTAGTCTCTAATGAAATACATGAGTCACACATTTTTGCTTCCATTTTATGGATCATCTTTTCACTCTCTGCCTTTTTTTTTTTAATCAAGTTTTTTGTCTTCTTAGTATTGAGTTGGGGTTCTTACATATTCAAAATACAAGTCCTTTATCAGATATGTGACTGGTGAATATTCTCCTCCAGCCTGTGACTTGTCTTTTCCTTTCTCTTAATAGTGATTTTCAAAGAACACGAATTCTGAATTTTAATAAAGCCTAATTTATCAATCTTTTCTTTAGGGCTTGAGTTTTTGTTTTTGTTTTTTTAAAGGTTTTATATTTATTTATTCATGAGAGACACAGAGAGAGGCAGAGACACAGGCAGAGGGAGAAGCAGGCTCCATGCAAGGAGCCCGACGTGGGACTCGATCCTGGGAATCCAGGATCATGCCCTGGGCCAAAGGCAGACGCCCAACTGCTGAGCCACCCAGGCGTCCCTGGGGTCGAGTTTTTGGTGTTATTTCTTGCACGTCTTTGCTGAACCCAAGGTCACATCGGACATTCTACGTTTTCTTCAAGAAGTTTTATAATTTTAGGCTTAATCTTTAAATTTATGATCCATCTTGGGGTGCCTGAGTGGCTCAATCAATTAAATCATCTGCCTTTGGCTCAGGTCATGATCCCAGGGTCCTGGGGTTGAGCTCTGCTTGGTGGGGAGTCTGCTTCTCCCTTTCCCTCTGCTGCTCCCCTTGCTTATGTGTGCTCTCTCTCTGTCAAATATGTAGATAAAAATCTTTTAAAAATAAAATAGAATAACTAAATAGATAAATTTATGATCCGTCTAGAGTTAATTTTTGTGCATGACATGTTGGATCGTGGTTCAGGTTTTGGCTCATGGCCATCCAACCATTCTAGCACTATTTGCTGAAGACTATTTCCTACTGAATTTACACCTTTGTTGCAAATCAGTTGAGCATGTATGTGTGAGCTGATTTCTGCATGCATATATTTATCTTTATTCCAGGACCACACTGTCTTGATGATAAGTCGCTTTAAAATAAGTCTTGAGGGCAGCCCAGGTGGCTCAGCGGTTTGGCACTGCCTTCAGCTCAGGGCCTGATCCTGGGGGACCCGGGAACATGTCCCATGTTGGGCTCCCTGCGTGGAGCCTGCTTCTCCCTCTGCCTGTGCCTCTGCCTCTCTCTCTCTCTCTGTGTCTCATATTCTTTCATAAATAAATAAATAAAATATTTAAAAAAATAAAATAAGTCTTGAAATCAGGTAATGTAACCCCCTCTTTAGGGAGAACCATGAAGGATTCTTTGTCCATTAGGAAATCCACTTAAAGGGAACCACCTCAATTCCTCCAAGCTCCCCTTCTTTGTCTGCAGAGCAGCGTGGACTATGACTTTGGGTAGGCTGTGACTCCCGTGGGCCTCAGCGTCCTTGTCCCTGAAAACGAGGGTCTGTGCTGCCTTCTAGGGATGCTGAGAGCACTCAGTAAGAGGATGCTTGCAGTGCCTGGCTCACAGTAAGCCTGGGATAACTGGTCTCCCGGTGAGTGTTGAGGCTCACCTGGGAGCCAGGATCCAGGCTCCTCATTTTGATGTCCTGTCCTCAGCAGGGCCCAGCATGTCAGCCCAGCCCAGGTCAGCAGGCAGCTAATGGGCCAGACATAGCACAGCCAGTGGAGACCTCTTGCATCTTGGACAGCTGTGGGCAGCGGCCTGGAGACAAGCTCCCCAAGAGGGTGGACACCCCACACATCAGGCCACAGGAGGCTCTACTAGAGCCTGGCCCAGGGGGACAGAAGGAGAGTCCCCAGGAGGCAATGCCCCTAAAGGACAGGGCAGCTCCGGAAGAAAACACGGCCGACTCCTTCTCGCCATCCACACCAGGACCTGAGCCACTCAAAGGAAGGTAAGTCATCCTCTGGGGTGCTGTCCCTTACCCAACTCCCTGACCCAACAATTAAGTTATAGATGAGATGAATTCTAGTCCTGATTGCTCCTGACCTGATGTAGGACCACGGACCACTCATGCCCTTCTGGGCCTCAGTTTCCCCATCTGTATGATAGCTCTAACACCAGAATTCTTTGTTCTGCAAACCTGTACTTTAACCATGGGGATGTGAGGGAATGAGGGCCCCCTCTGAGATTAGAAGGCCGGAGGAATGAAGCTGGGATAGTGGACCTGAGTGTCCTGGGTGCTGGGGGAAGGTCGGTGCAAAGGACGACCCTCGAGCTGACCCTCTGCTAGCCTGGGGTCTCTCCCTTTTTTAGAGTCAAGACTGTGGAGACCGAGCCAGCACCAAGGCCTGTTCCTCCCCCGGTAAGTGGAGCCCGAGTAGGGATGGGGAAGGTGCGAGTCTGGAACCAGGGTGAGGAGGGAGGCAGATGTGGGACGGGGATGGTATTTGGGTCCAGCTGGGGAAGGTGTGAATGTGGATTCACCTGTGTGCTTGTGTGAGTGTGCATGCATGTACACATGTGTGTGCATCTTGGGTCAGGAGCAAAGGATCCCTTTATACCCTGGAGCTTGGAAAGAGGAGCAGAACCCTGGGCTGGTAGCTGGGTTTGTCAGAGGAGATTTTTTTTTTTTTTAGAAGGAAGGTAATATAACATGTTTATGCTGATGGACAAGATAGAACTGGGTGCTTTAGGGACAGCGCGACAGGCAAGAGCTGCATCTGACTTGGGAGGAAGGGCTGGACAGGAGTCTACATGGCCTGGCTTGGTGGCTGGAGGTGGGGTGGAGGTGATCTGCCCCTGTAATAGGGGGGACAGATGCAGGAGGTGGCTAGATTTGTCAGGTGAATCAGTGGGTATTTATTAAGTGCCTCCCGCGTGTTGTCACTGGACAGTCGTGGATAAAAGAGGCAGACGAGTCCTGCCCTCGTGAAGCTTACCCTCTGGTCAGGCGGCAAGTGGCCGGTATGGACACGGCCACGGAGGCTGTGCTGATCCCAGCGAAAGAAACGAGTGATGGGGCGGCGGTGACCCACTCGAGGCCCCGGCTCGTGGCGCTGGGGGACAGCAGAGCCCAGGCGGGTGCACGGGAGGTTTGCAGGGGATCCTCCGGGGGCCCAGACAGGACGGGCAGTGCGAGGCTGCGGCGGAGAGCGAGTGGCAGGGGAAGCTTTGTGGGACAGTCTGGTGGCTGGAGGCCTCCCGGACCCACGCCCCTGTCCTGTCCCCAGGAGGTGAGGGACACAGTGCAGAAGCGGCCTCCGGAGCCCAGGGTGGCCGCAGGGGCCCAGACCCTCGGGAACCTCCGGCAGGGCTTCATGAAGTGCTTGCTCCAAGTGGAGGAGGAGGAGGCCACCCGCCGGAGGGCGGCCAAGGCCCGGAGGTCCCCGCGGACCCTGACCCCCGCGCCCGCCTCGGCCCCCCAGAGCCTGCCCCCAGCCCTGCCTCAGAGCCCGGCCTCGGCCCCTGCCATGGCTCCCTCCTGGGCCCGGGCGCCTGCCCCCCGGGGGTCCCCCGGCCCGGCCTCGGGGCCCTTCGCAGGCCTGGACACGGGCTGGAGAAGAGCGGAGCCCTGGAGCGGGGACAGGAGCCTGACCGGCACCAAGGCGCGGTAGGGGCCACCCCGAGAGGGCGCGCCGTCCCTGGCGGCTCCCGTCTAGACTCTTGCCCCTGCCACCGCACCTGTTCCCTCTCGGGGTCCCCTCCTGCGTAGCTCCTTTCCCCCATCCCTGCCAGCTTTTCTCTTTCTAATTCCCCGATGGCGTGTCCCTCCCCTTCACGTCCCCTGACCCCTGCCTCGTCCTCCCCCGGGTCACTCCGAGGCCCCCTGACCTCCCGGAGCCCCCCCCTCCGGGTCCTCCCGGGCCCCCCCTTCCCCTGGCCCTCTCCTCGCGCTTGGGGGCCGCCGGGCCGGGGTGGGCCGGGGCGGGGTGGCTGGATGTGTGCCCTGTGCCGGGGCCTGTCCTCAGCAGCCAGGAGCTGGAGGAGCGCGGCCTCTTCACGCTCTACCAGACCTGGGACGAGAGGCTCGAGAGGCTCGAGGAGCAGCTCACCGTGAGGCAGGAGGAAGGTGAGGGCGCAGGCCTGCCCGGGAAGCCCGATGCCCACCACAGCCCTGGGCCACGGCCGGGGGGGGGGGGGGAGCCAGAGCGAACCCTGGGCCCTCTCCCTGGGGTCCAATCCTCTTCCAGGTCCAGAGCCACCTCTCCGAGTAAGTGGAGCGGGTCCTGCACACTTCTTTATGTTTCGGAGGCATTTCTGGCTCCTGCAACCCAAGCCCATCGGCCCCCGTGGCCTTTGGAGGCGGCTTGGGGAGGGGGGGAGGCAGGGCTCTGGGGCTCCCCCGCTGCCCTAGACCATCCCTCACAGTGTAACAAGACAAGGGGACCCTGGACAAGTCCCATTTCCCACCACAACCTCCCCACCCCCTCCAAAAAATGCTAAAGTTCTGAACAACCGCCTGGGGGAGACTCTGTGCCCTTCGTCTCCATCGTTCTTGGCGCTGGGCCACAGGACCCCACTTGCCCCCAGGAGGAGGAGGAGGAGGGAGCTCTGAGCCCCAGCCCAGGCCCCGCAGATCCCTGTCTGTCCTCCCTCCGCCCTTCACTCCTCCCCCAGATCTGTGGCCTCTCCACTGGCCCCTTCTTCTGACTTCCTGAACGCGCTCTCTGGCTCTCCATGACCCCCTCCTCGCTCCTTTAGCATTACAACCCTCTAGCCATTTTCGGAGAGGCCCTTCTGCCCCACACCCTAGAGCAGAGTTCACGGGCAACATCCTTCTGTGGCGCAGAGACGCGGGGTTCCCACCACGACCGACCGTCCGCCCCCTCCAGCTGCCCCGCTCTGATGGCCCAAACCACCAAGCACTACGGTCACATCTGATTTTAAGAACCATTCTGTTCTTCCCCTTTTTTGGTGTGCCTGCCCTTGGTGGGTCCCCACTGCCCCCAACCCTAGACCCTAGTCCCCCTTCCCCTCCCCATTTCAGTTCTGTGTGTCAGGGAGCTACCACGTGCCAGGCACTGAATTAACACAACTGCTCTCGGAGGATGGACCGCTCTGCCCCTCTCACAGATAAGAAAATCGAGGCTCAGAGATGTACGGTGACTTGCCCGTGGCAGTTGTGAATGGTCGGCTTGCGCTGCCGTAGTGGAGCATCACACAGATCAGGAGGTCACAGGCTCAGATCAGGGTGTCAGCAGATTTGGTTTCTCCTGAGGCCTCTCCCCTCGGCCTACAAGTGGCCGCCTTCTCCTGTGTCCTCACGTGGACTTTCCTCTGCGCACACATGCCGGTGTCTCTTGTGTTTCCACATGTCCTTTTCTTTTTTTTTTTTTAATTTTTATTTATTTATGATAGTCACAGAGAGAGAGAGAGAGAGAGAGAGAGAGGCAGAGACATAGGCAGAGGGAGAAGCAGGCTCCATGCACCGGGAGCCCGATGTGGGATTCGATCCCGGGTCTCCAGGATCACGCCCTGGGCCAAAGGCAGGCGCCAAACCTCTGTGCCACCCAGGAATCCCAACATGTCCTTTTCTTATAAGGACCCCAGTCAGATTGAGTTAGGGCCCACGTTACTGTCTCATTTTAACTTAACCACCTCTTTAAAGGCCCTGTCACTAAACGCAGTCACACTCTAAGGTACTGGCGGTTAGGGCTTCAACAGAAGAATTTCGGTGGCATTGCTGTAAGCCTCAGTTTCCCTACCATGGCCAAAGGAACAAGCATTCCGCTCCCACGAGGCTGTTGTAAGAATTAAAGGAACACGTGGCTCTAGAGAGCCTAGCACAGTGCCTGGCACGTGGTAGGGGTGTCCTAACGTGGGTGTGCTCCTGGCACAAAGTGAAGGTCACTAACGAGCTTAGCTTTTGCACACCCGCTGAACCCTTGGCCTGACCCTGGAATAGAGCGGAGTGAGCAAGTGTGGCTGCGCCTTCCACTGCCACTCTCATAGTTGCCTGTGCCCCCCTGCCCAGCCATAGGGGTACAGGATGCAGGACAGGAGGGTGGTTGGAAGGGGCGAGATGGACGAGGTGGGAACCAGGCGTGTCCTCGCCTCACGTGACCCCGCTGTCCGCCCCAGCCTTCCGCAGTTACTTTGAGATCTTCAATGGCCATGGCGAGGTGGATGCACAGAGCCTGGGGAACATCCTGCTGCTGGTGGGCATCTCCCTGACGCCGGCTCAAGTAGAGGACGCCCTGATGAGTGCTGATGTCGATGGTGAGTCGGGGGAGGTGTCCTCCGGAGTCCCGGGCGGGGCCAGCAAGGTGAGGCCTTTGCGGCCTGCGTGTGGTTTGATGCTCTGCTGTTGCAGGTCTGGAGATTTTTCATAAATTTTTGGGTGAGGGGCCCCATCCTGCGTGTCCATTTTGCACCGGCACCCACAAACGATGTAGCTGGTCCCGGCCCCCAAAGTTAATGCTCTCTGAGCACCTACTCAGTGCCAGGTGCTGGGGACTCAGAGATGACCGTGACCTACCTCTTGACCCCAGGATGTAGGTGATCTCTGAGATCCCTCCCTTCTAGGCCTGCGTGTGTGCTCCACAGGACATTCTCCCATGAATCGATTTGACCAGCTGTGTGACATTGGACAAGTCACTGAAGTCCACCAAGCCTCAGTGTCTGTATAATGGGGCTGAGAGCAGTATCCATCTCACCAGGCTGCTGCAAAGCAAAAGAGATAATCCAGGCAGAGCTTTGAGCTCAATGCCTGGTGCACAGAATGTATCCAGGAGACACTGAGCTGCTAGTATTATTCATCCAGTAAATATTTATTAAATGCCCACTGTTTGCACATTTCTGTGCTGGGCACTGAGAATGGAGAGATATGTAAGACCCAGGAGACCTGCATTTGAGATGCTCACATAGTGACACAGGAGTGAGAGTCACCAAAGGAAGCAGCGCTTAAGGTGGCTTGGAGGAAGGGATCAGGAAGGAAGGCTTCCTGGAGGAGGTGATGCTTGAGCCAAATTGTAAAAGCTTAAATACTGATTAGGCAGGGACCGAAGGAAGAAGGGCATTCCTCTTGCTAGAAATAAAATACGCAAAGGGAAGAGAATGCAGCATGAGAGGAACCCCATGTGGTTTGGTTGGCTGGACACAGGGCATGGGGAGCAGTGGGGCTGTAGGGGCCTGGGCACACTCCATCACTGCACGGGGGCGAATCCACACACACAAGCCCGAAATTCAGCCCAGCTCTGCCCCTATATGACTCTTCGGCAACAGTTTGCTTTTCTCTGTGCCTTGGGCTCCATCTGTGACATGGGAATAAGAGGCACCTCCAGAGGGTGATTAGAGACCATTCATCTGTCTAGTAGTTCAGAAAACATCTGCTGAGACTTACTTGTCTTTTTTTTTTTAAGATTTTATTTATTTATTCATGAGAGACACAGAGAGAGGCAGAGGGAGAAGCAGGCTCCCTGCGGGGAGCCTGATGGGGGACTCCATCTCAGGACCCTGGGGTCATGACCTGACCCAAAGGCAGATGCTCAACCACTGAGCCACCCAGGAGCCCTGACGTACCCGTCTTGTATTAAAAGTTTTATTAAAAAAAATAAAATTAAATAAATAAATAAATAAATAATAAATAAATAAAAGTTTTATTTATTTACGTAATCTCTACCCCCAATGTGGGGCTTAAAATCACAACCCTGAGATCAAGAGTCGCGTGTTCCACCAATCGAGCCAGCCAGGCGCCCCCAAGATCTTCCCGTCTTAAGCCCTGAGGACAATAGTGCAGAACCAAACAGACCCAGTCCCTGCCTTCCGGCACCTCCATTAAATTCCAGACCTTATGAGTTGTGGTTGAAATACAGGGTTTTATGAGTGTGTAGTGGGCAGCTGACCCAGTCAGATCTGACGTCTCTGGGGCAGGGACGGTCAAGCAGAAGCATGCATAGGATGTTGACTAAAGGTTTGGAGGGCAGTGGAGAGGATTCTAGGAAGAAGCAGCATGTGCAAAGGCCCAGAGCAGGGAACATGGCCCCAGTGGAAGAAGAGATCTATGCTGGGGGTGCTTGGCCCCAGGTGAGACTGGAGACAGGTAATAGAGCAGGTCCTGAAGGGCCTGGAAGGCCGAGGTGGGAATCTTGTGGGTATAGAATTCTCATGCAGTGACTAGCACTTGGTAATAATAACAGTTAATGACATTTAGTGAACTTGTATAATACACACAGCCCTGTTCTAAGCACTTTGCTTCGTTCGATCTCCCATGAGATAGGTAATGGTTATCCTCACCCTATAGATGAGAAAGTTAAGGCCTAGGGGGGTTTGGGGCTTTGCCAAGGTCTCATGGATAGTAAGTGAAGGACCAGGGATGTGAGCCCATGCTGCTGCCTCTAGGATCTGGGAGGTTCCAACACTGGAGATTTTAATTTTCACCTTCTACTTTTCAGTGTGCACTGCACTTGCTGCATTGAATGTGTGCTATATACGTGTGGCATACGTGTCTCCTGTGTGTTTTATAACCAAACCCATTGAGTAAATGATAATAACCGTGCCCAGGCTGCAATGCCTGGGCCCACTCTGGAAGGCCCCTGCCCACTGTTCTACCTCTGGCCTCTGCAGGGGATGGTCGTGTAGGCTTCAAGGACTTCCTGGCTGTGCTGACAGACACCAGGCGCTTCTTCTGCTCCGTGGGTGAGTAGGGACAAGCCCAGAGGAAGGGGAGCTTGGTGAGGAGCTTGGTGGCTGGTGGACAGTGGGCCTCCGGAACTACCAAATGGTAATTGCAGACATCATCCCATGTCCCCAGAACAGAACGCCCTGGCAGACATGGCTCCCCCCAACCCCCACACCCTATTCTTTGAGATCCTGTCCCTGCTGGTGGAGATGCTGGCCTTACCTGAGACAGCCTTAGAGGAGATCACCAAGTGAGTGGGGCTGGTGGTTGGGGGTGGAGGGTTGCAGACACAGAAATGGCTCCTAGTATTTTGGGCAGCTGAGGAACTTTGAGAGTTAGGACTCTTAGTTGCAAGTGAAAAACATCCACATAAAACTGGTTTAAGCAAAAAGGGACTATATTGGCTCACATAACCGATCATGGCTGCAAGAACGGCTGGATCCAGGAGATCAGATGATACCAGGAAGGCTATCTCTCCTGCTCATCTCTGTACCCTGAATTCAAGCTCAGCTAGGCTCTTCTCACAGTGGGAAGGATGCCAACCGTCAGCCCCATGCTCCTACCCCTCTAGTCGAACAGATTCAGCAATAAGAGGAATTCTTTCTTGCGGTACCCCACACAGCATCCCTGAACAGGAATGTGGTGGAGACTGCCTGGGGCCAGAGAGCGCTGGGGATGGAAGCCTCCGCATGTCTCCAGAGTGGGCTGGGGTGGTGGTAGTGGTTCAGCTAAGGAAGGTATAGCTACATACAAAAGGAACATCAACACTCCAGGGCTAAAAGCAAAGCGTGCTGGCAAAATGGCCCAGCTGGTCTCTCTGTGTGTCACATAGAGGCTTGTCCCTGCCACTGAGACCAGGCCTCGTCCGCATGGGGCCAGAGGAGGGGGAAAGAGAGCAGGCTATTTCAGCAACATCACCTTGGCAATCCCAAGACAAAAGGTCTTTTTTCCTCCCAGCATCTATAAATCACTCTAAATATATATGATTCTGAAGAACATAAATGTATAATTTTAAAAACAACAAAACAAATTCCCCATGTGTCCATTTCCCCAGTTTACAAATAGATCATTTCTGGGACTCCTGGGTGGCTCAGTCAGTTAAGCATCTGCCTTCGGCTCAGGTCAGGATCCCAGAGTCCCGGGATCGAGTCCTCATCGGGGTCCCTGCTCGGTGGGGAATCTGCTTTTCCCTCAGTCCGGCCCTGCCCCTGCTCATGCTTGCACGCGCTCTCTCTCTCTGAAATTTAAAAAAAAAAAAAAAGTCTTTAAAAATAGATCATTTCCAATAACATCGAAGCCCTGTGTGCCCTCCCCCAATCACAAAGCACTCTCTCCCCAAATAAGAACTAACCATTACTCTCTTGCTTTCTGTTTTAAATTTTCACTGCTTGTTTTTTTCCCTTTGTTTACCGAAAATTTCAAATACACAGCAAAATGAAGAGAATTTCACAGTGAACGTTTATATGCGCACCACCTAGATTCCACCGTTGCCTTTCTCCCATGCTTGTTTTATCTACCCATCCCTCTATTCATCAATCCATTTGGGTAATTTTTTATTCATTTCAAGATAAATGATCTTCAGTATTCTCTAAATACTTGAGCATACGTATCAATAACTAAAGATCGTTGCTTATTTAGGGCTTTTTTCATTATTTGAGGTATAATTTACATACAGGTGAAACACACACATCACTAGCGTGTGACTCTCAGCAAATGCTCACACCCGAGCAACCTGAACCCCCCTCTCAAGTTATGTAGAACTTTACCATCACTCCTGAAAGTGCCCCTCAGGATCCTTGCCAGTCGGTCTCCGAACCCACCCCTGCGGAGGCAATCACTCTCCTGGTTTGTTTTCCATCACGGATTGGTTTTCCCTTTTGGCAACCTCACACCCATAGAAGCGCCCAGTGTCAGCTTCTCCACTTGTCCATGTCGTTGTGGATGTCGGTGTTCACCTCTTTCTTTCTTTCTCTTTCTTTCTTTCTTTCTTTCTTTCTTTCTTTCTTTCTTTCTTTCTTTCTTTCTTTCTTTCTCTTTCTTTTTCTTTTTTTTTATTTTTTATTTTTATTTTTTTTAATTTATTTATGATAGTCACAGAGAGAGAGAGAGAGAGAGAGAGAGAGAGGCAGAGACACAGGCAGAGGGAGAAGCAGGCTCCATGCACCGGGAGCCCGATGTGGGATTCGATCCCGGGTCTCCAGGATCGCGCCCTGGGCCAAAGGCAGGCGCCAAACCGCTGCGCCACCCAGGGATCCCTCTCTTTCTTTTTCTTTCTTTCTTTTTTTCTTTCTTCTTTCTTTCTTTCTTTCTTCTTTCTTTTTTTTTTTTAAGATTTTATTTATTTATTCACAAGAGACGCAGAGAAAAAAGAGAGAGGCAGAGACACAGGCAGAGGGAGAAGCAGGCTCCATGCAGGGAGCCCGACGTGGGACTGGATCCCAGGTCTCCAGGATTGCGCCCTGGGCCAAAGGCAGGCACCAAACCGCTGAGCCACTGAGGGATCCCCTGTCCACCCCTTTCTATTGCCGAGTGGTGTTCCACCCACGGACCTCCCACGGTTGATTCATCCATCTCTTTACTGATGGGTTTCTCAGCGGTCCCCAGTGGGGGCTTATAATGAATAAAACTGCCACTAACATTTTTTGTACAAGTCCTTGGGTGGACACATCCATTTGTTTCTCTTGGCTGAATATGCAGAGGGGAATTGCAGGCAGGTGCATTTTACTTCGGAGAACTCGCCAGAATTTTTTCCCCCAGTGGTTGTACCATTTTATAATCCCACCATTACTATGAGACATGGAGTGGAGCTTTCTGCTCTTGACTCCCACTTGTTTGTACTCCTGAACACTTCATTGTTCAGCTTTTCATAAACTTTATATGAGCGGACTCCTACTGTAGTCTTTTGCTACCTGTTGGTTCTCCTCCACGTTACGCTTTTGTGATCTCTTCACGTTCTTGTGGGTAATTATCGATCATTTGTCCTTCTCACTGCTCCGTACTATTACGTGCGACTGTATCACAATATGCTTATTCATTCTGCTGATAGGAGTTAGGGCTGCGTTCAGTTTCCAGCTGTGGTAGAGACAGTGTGAATATTCTCATATATGTCTCCTGGGACACATGGGCAAGAGTTTCTCCAGAGCTGTAGTTTTTAAACTTTATGGCCAACACCCCTTTTAAAAAAAGATTTTATTTATTGGAGAGAGATAGAGGACTCGTGTGTGCGTGAGCAGGGGGAGGGGCAGAGTGAGAGGGAGAAGCAGGCTCCCCACGGAGCAGGGGAACCCGACGACACGGGGCTCGATCCCAGGACCCTGGGATCACAGCCTGAGCCGAAGGCCGACATTCAACCACTGAGCCACCCAGACAAATGGCATTGTCACACAATATTGCAAATCTCTTCAGAGTCTGGCAGAAAAGAAGACGGTTTTCCGTCTCATATTTGCTTTGCATTCAATCTGTTGCAATACGTTGCTGTGCTTGAAGTGTATACAGAACTCTGGCCGCACAAATAAATCACAGGATGGGGGAGTATTTTACTAGCCTTTTCATTTATACCTACATATCGTGTGCATTTTTTTCTTTGATATTGCACCAGACTTGATAAGTGGTAGAGCCTTATATGGTTAAGATGTAGAATCAGGGATCCCTGGGTGGCACAGCGGTTTAGCGCCTGCCTTTGGCCCAGAGCCTGATCCTGGAGACCCAGGATGGAATCCCACATCGGGCTCCCGGTGCATGGAGCCTGCTTCTCCCTCTGCCTATGTCTCTGCCTCTCTCTCTCTGTGTGACTATCATAAATAAATAAAAATTAAAAAATAAAATAAATAAATCTTAAAAAAAAAGATGTAGAATCAGAAACCAAATCAATGAACTTTTGGTACATTTTTATTTATTTTTTTAAAAGATTTTCTTTATTTATTTTTAGAGAAGGAGGGCATGGAGAGGAGCAGAGGGGGAGGGAGGGGAAGGAGCAAAGAATCCCAAGCCGACTCCATGCTGAGCAAGGAGCCGGATGCGCGGCTTGATCTCACAACTCTGAGATTATGACCTGAGCCGAAACCAAGTCAGGTGCTCAACAGACTGAGCCACCCAAGTGCCCCTATACTCTTTCATATTTTTAAAGTCTATTTATTTAATCACTCTCAAGGGGCCACCTAGGTGGCTCAGTGGTTGAGCATCTGCCTTTGGCTCAGGGCATGATCCCGGGGTCCTGGGATCGAGTCCCGCATTGGGCTCCCTGCATGGAGCCTGTTTCTCCCTCTGCCTGTGTCTCTGCCTCTCTCTGTGTCTCTCACGAATAAATAAGTAAAATCTTTTTTTTTTTTTTTTAAAGCACTCTCTACACCCAACATGGGGCTCAAACTCTCGATCCTGAGATCAAGAGCGGCATGCTCTATGGACTGCCAGCTGGAAGTCCCTGTACTTAAATGAAAGAATCCACTCGTCTGTGTTGTAGTTTGAATGGCTCTTCTTTGAGTTTTTGTAACACGCACTGGGCGTTTGGAAAGTATTGCGTATCTTCTAAATGTTGACATGTTTCATTTTAATTAATAAATATATATTTGCTAGTATATATATACACTATGATATTATATTTTAATTAATATCACCACTAATATCAGAAAAGTCTAAGCATTAGAATTGTTGTGTGTGGCTATAGTTCATTCATTTTCACTGCCAAATGCTATTTTGTCTGACATGTACACAACCATGTTAATGGATTTAAGTTTCCCAAAATTCTAACTTTTTCTTGAAAGCTTTAATTTTATCAACAAATGCTATATCAGTTGTTCTTGAAGGGATGGGCTATCACTCAGTCATTTAACCAACTAAGTCACCCAGGTGCCCCTCAAGTGCTTTTAACTAAAATAACCACATGTCCAAGTGCCCTGTTTTGCAGTGGAATGCCCTGAACTCCTTCATTTCCCCACTACCTGAAACTTTCCTATGAATGTCATATATTAAAAGCCTAGCTAGAGGCACCTGAATGGCTCAGTGGTTGAGCATCTTCCTTTGGCTCAGGGCATGATCCCGGGGTCCTGGGATCAAGTCCCGCATCGGGCTCCCTGCAGGGAGCCTGCTTCTCCCTCTGTCTTTGTCTCTGCCTCTCTGTGTCTCTCATGAATAAATAAATAAAATCATAAAAAAAAAAAAAAACCTTAGCTAGTGACTATGGGGAGAAATTCAAGTTAGAATTTGTGAAATAAGATAGCTCTAGAAGGGGGTAAAACAAGTGTAACAAGTAGAAAAAACAAATCTGGGTGCCTGAGTGGCTCTGTCAGTTAAGGATCTGCCTGTGGCTCAGGTAGTCATGATCCTGGGGTCCTGGGATTGAGCCCCCACATCCGGCTCCCTTCTCAGCTGGGACTCTGCTTCTCCCTCTGCCTCTGCCATTCCCCCCTGCTCGTTCTCTCTCACACACTCTCTCTTGCATAAATAAATCCTTAAGAAAAAAAAAAAAAGAGGGATCCCTGGGTGGCGCAGCGGTTTGGTGCCTGCCTTTGGCCCAGGGTTCGATCCTGGAGACCAGGGATCAAATCCCACATTGGGCTCCCGGTGCATGGAGCCTGCTTCTCCCTCTGCCTGTGTCTCTGCCTCTCTCTCTCTCTCTCTCTCTGTGGCTATCATAAATAAATAAAAATTAAAAAAAAATTAAAAAAAAGAAAAAAAAAAAGAACAAATGTAAGCATGATGTCCCATAGTTCACTGACTCAGTCTTAGTCCCAAGACTAGGTCAATTCAGTTTGTATTCATCCTACTTTGGGGTCATTGAACTTCTTGGATTTATTTATAATTCATAGCTTTTATCATAATTCTCTTTTTTGGGTACATTTTTCTATAAGTAATATTTTCATATGCCCCCCTCCTCTCCTTCTAGGACTCCAATTCCATAGCACTTAAAATTGTTTCATCAGTCATTGAGCAGGCTGTGATCCTTGTATCTCGAATTTTCTCTCTGTGCTTCACTTTGAATTTCTATTGCTAAGTATTCAAGTTTGCTGATCTTTTCTTTGCTGTATCTAAGCTCCTTTATTTTTTTCTATTTTTTTCTAACCTCCTTTAAACTTATCCAATGAATTTTTCATTTCAGCTATTGCATTTTTTCATATTTAAATATTTCACTTGGTTCTATTTCAAAATATATATATTTAAAATTTTTTAAATTTATTTATTAATGAGAGACACACTTGGTCCAGGACCACAACCTGAGCCAAAGGCAGGCACTCAACCACTGAGCTATCCAGGTGCCCCTCATTTGGTTCTATTTCACAGTTTTACTCTTCTCCTCATGTTCATATTTCCTTTAAATCCTTGAGCATAATTATAATAGCTCATTTAAGGTCTTCTGCTAATTCCATCATCTTTGCCATTTCTGTATCTGATTATATAAACTTATTTTTCTTTTTTTATTGGTCACTTTCCTGCTTCTTATGTCTGCTAATTTTTTATTGGATGCTAGATATTATGGCACTTCCTTTATTGAGTGTATTTTGTTCTTTAAAGAATTGAACTCGAGGGACACTTGGATGGCTCAGCAGTTGAGCATCTGCCTTAGGCTCAGGGTGTGATCCTGGGATCCAGGATTGAGTCCCACATCAGTCCCTGTGAGGAGCCTGCTTCTCCTTCTGCCTGTGTCTCTCTGCCTCTATCTCTCTGTATCTCTCATGATTAAATAAATAAATCGTAAAAAAAAAAAAAAAAAGAATTGAACCCGAGAGCAGGTGGTTAAGTTACTGAGGATTGTCTTTTCTTTTTCAAGGCTTTGTTTTGTTTTATTTTATTCTATTTTATTTTATTTTAAGTAAACTCTACCCCCAACATGGGGCTCATATTCATGACCCTGAGATCAAGAGCCACATGCTGTACCAACTGAGCCAGGCAGGTGTCCCTTGTTCAAGGTTTTAAAGCTTTGTCAGGGAGGATCCAGTATAGTCTCTACTATAGGGCTGATTTAGTCCCAACTACTGAAAAAGAACTCATCTAAGAGCTCTACTAATTCCACAAGTGTTCAAGAACATCTTTCTGCTCTGCCTGTTTGAAACTCATGTGTCTCTCAGTTCTAGGTAAACTCTGGTAATTACTTGGTTTTGTTCTTTGTCTGGCTTCATAAAATTTTACACTATGTATGTACTGCTTAGTATGCAACTACGCGCAATGTATGTACTGCATGTTTCTGCAACTCTTTCTTTGCATGGCTCCCATCTCTTTGATATCCTGATATACTAATCCCAGTGGCCTCCATCTTCACCAATTACAATGTCTGTCCCCTTACCTCAGTGAGTCTACTGTTCTGCCTGGATGCAGAACACGGCATCGGAGTCCAGAAGGTACCTCCAGGCAAAGTTCTGTAGAGACCATTAAGTTCACCTCATTGGTTTATTTTCTCTCAGGGATTATAGTCTTGTGCTGCCTGTTGTTCAATATCTGACAGGTTTCATATATTTTGTCCATGTATAGTTATTTACAGCAAGAGGATAATTTCAGCACTAGTTCCTTCATTATGGCCAGAAACGGAATTCTGTTCATTTGTCTTCAATTTTTTTTTTTTTTCTGTTCTTCAGATGGGATGATTTCTATTGATCTGTCTTCACGTTTACTAATTCCTTTTCGTGCTATCTCCAATCTGCTGTGAAGCTTATTCAGTTACGTTTTCACTTCAGTTATTGTACCTTTTGGTTCTAGAACTTCCATTTGTTTCATGTTTATTGTTTCTATTTCTCTATTCATTGAGATCACACTTTTCTTTAATTATCTGAATATATTTTTAATAGCTCCTTTAAAAATATTTTATTTATTTATTTGAGAGTGAAAGACCATGAGTGGGGGGAGGGGCAGAGAGCGAGAGAAGCAGATCCCTGCTGTGCAGGGAGCCTGACATGGGGCTCAATCCCAGGATCCCAAGATCATGACCTGAGCTGAAGGCAGATGCTTAACTGTCTAAGCCACCCAAGTCTCCCTTTAATAGCTCCTTTAAAGCCATTGTCTACTAAGACTTCCTCAAGGTTGCTTTCCATGAGTTTATTTTTATAGGTCTTACTATGGGCCACATTTTGCATGTCTAATTTTTAAAAACGATTTTATTTATTTTAGAGAGAAAAGTGAGCGAGTGAGCAGGGAAGAGGGAAGAGGGGCAGATGGAGATTGAGAGAAACTCAAGTAGATTCTCACTGAGTGTAGAGCCCAACTTGGGGCTCAGTAATCAGGAGTCTGCAATCATGACCTGAGCCAAAACCAAGTCAGACACTTAACTGACTGAGCCACCCAGGCACCCCATGCATGTCTGATAATTTATTGTGTCCTGAACATTTTAGATGATGATTTAGAGATTGGATTCTGTTTTGTTTGGACATCAGACTCTTCCTTTGATGAGTGTTAATTTTTTGTGCTTGTAGGCAGTTCAGGTTACTGGCTGATCTCTTTAAGTAATCTTGGTTTTTTACTTTGTTAGGGCATATTTGTGAAAGACCCAGGGGCTACATAAACCCTCTAACTTGGTAGACTCAACTTCCAAACTCTGTTTCTCCTGTGGATTTTAGTTTTAAGTAAGGTCTGTAGTAGGCAGAGGTCAACAAATTACATGCTGCAGGCCACATTCAGCTCACTGTTTTTACACTTAAACTTTTATCAGAACACAGTCACATTCATCCATTCACATAGTCTATGGGTTCCTTCTACTCAGCTTTGCCAGTTATCTATTACTGGCAAAGCTGAGTATCTATTATCACTTCTGTGATAATGAAGTTGTCTACTTCTCCTTGTAGTTATATCAGATTTTGCTTTATATTTCATGTTTAGAATTTCATATTCTCAGGGATCCCTGGGTGGCTCAGAGGTTTAGCGCCTGCCTTCGGGGCAGGGTGTGATCCTGGAGTCCCGCATCGGGCTCCCTGTGTGGAGCCTGCTTCTCCCTCTGCCTGTGTCTCTGCCTCTCTCTCTCTCATGAATAAATAAATAAAATCTTAAAAAAAAAAAAAAGAAAAAAAAAAGAATTTCATATTCCCTAATGAACGGGACATGTTATCATTATATGGGAATCATTTGTCTCTCTAGTAATGCTTTTTATCTCAAGGCCTAATTTTTAAAATATAAATATGGCTATACCAACTTCCTTTGGTTAGCATTCAACGGATATAACTTTATCCTTTATTGACTTCCTATTATAGTATGGATTTAGCTATCTGATACAACTATCACCTAAGCTCCCCTCTACCTATCCTAAAATATTGTTTTTGACTAAATGATTTGGGGAAGTTTCTATTATTCTGGCTATGTAATTTTTAATAGCTGAGTATCTTATTATACTATGATTTCATTTCCTTGTCTTTCTAGTTCCTGAAATTGACAATTGCCTTATTTTTTTTTTAACTCATTCCTTTCCTCTGATTCAGATTCTGTTTGTTAGTTTACATGCCTTACTTTTCCTTGGTTTGCTTGCTCTTTCTTGGTTTGTTTGGTTTAATTAAAAAATAATGGGAGCATGTTTCCCTAGTAGCTTTTTTTGAGTTACAAAGGCAGTAATTCAACAACTGGCCAGCCCTTGAAATGGCCCTATTCTGTCTTTTCAGTTACAGTGATCTAATCTAAACTTGTCCAACATGGGAGCTCCTTTCACTATCTTCCTTTACCTTTGCCTCTCCTGTATCAGATCTCCTGTTTTCTGTATGTGTTATCTTCCTTTTCTGTTTTGGTTAATGCCCTCATTTTAGAAGAACATGTCCTCCAGTAGCTTTTTGAGAAAGAATGCATGGGATGCGAAATTTTTAAGATTATATGTGTTTGGAAAAGAGTTTATTTTATATTCACACTTACTGAGTAGTTTAGCTGGGTAGAGAATTCTATATTGGTTATATTAGTTCAGGAATAGACCCCAATGCACTATAGTTCACACAAGATAGTTTATTTTTCTCTTATATTGACAGTCCAGAAGAAGCAGGCAGGAAGACAAGGCTGCCCAGCATACAACTTACTGTTTCTTTCTAACTTATTGTTCCACCATTTCCTAGGTCAATCCTAAGCCAATTTACCAGCAACACATTTGAATTCAAGCCCTCAGGAAGGGGAGAGAGGAAGTGCAGAGCAAGCAATTTCCTTTAAAATTGTGACCGAGAAAGTTGCACACACTTTGCTCATGTCCTTTTGGCCCCTGTGGGGTGAAGTTATTTTCTAGATCATCTCTTTACTCAGCATGTGCCTTTTCAGGTCCTAGTTTTACACAGAGGTCTAGATCCAACTCTCATGTGAGGGCTCTGGTCATTTTTTGTGTTCTATGTGAAACTCATCAAACCCCCAAATTTCAGGCCCCAGAGATAGGCATAGACCCTAGCAGCACCAGCAACTTAAGCCTTAAATGTTTCCCAACACCAAGTAGCATGCCCACCCCTCACCACTGCCTCAAAGCCTTGGGTGGTCTGGCTGCCATCCTGCTGCCCACATCTCCCACTCTTCCTCATTTACCAGGCTCTAGCTCCTTCTGGCCTCCTTGCCATTCCTAGAGCTCACTGAGCTCTTTCCTACCTCCTGCCCTTTCCACATGCCATTCCCTCTGTCCAAGACTATTCCTCCAGAGATATCCATTTGACTTGCTCCCTCCCCTCGTTCTGCTCAAATATCACCACCTCTGAGACTTTTGCTGAGCACTGTGAGCAAACTAGCCTCTCATCACTACCCACTCACCAGCTTTTACTTGCTCTCATTACACCCAACACTACCAACATGGTCTTGTATCTATTTTTCATGATCTGACTCTCCCACTAGGTGTGTGCCTAGGTGGTTGATTTAAGAAGGGATTCCAAGGAGGAGCAAGAGAAAGAATGTGAACAGAGGAGGGAGGAACCAATATAAGCATATGTTATTGAGTCAACCACCCCCAGGATCTTTTGAGGAGACTATGAATGGTGACTCAGAATTCTGTTAGAAGAAAGAGAAACCTGTATACCTCAGCTGCTAGTTCCTTTAGTCAAGGGTGACCCCCACGGTGGTTTAATTCCCCTGAACTTCTGGGTTGCACTCTGGGTGTCAGAGAAGCTCCAGGCAGGAGACTTCTGAGGTGAGGCCACCTCAGACTGTCCCTATGCAAAGCTGCTTGAAGTCCGTGTGGAAGTGGTCACCGCAGCAGTGGCTGGAGTGAGAGAGGGGCTGAGACAGTAGGAGGCAGAAACCTTCTATGGAGATCTCCTGCACTGCTTTTCCCAAGCACCTAGATGCATGGCGGCCTGCAGTAAACATTCATCTGCTGAATGAATGCGCGGAGCTGCAGTCTAGTGGGAAGGCAAATAGCAGGGAGTCAAGAAAATAAAACTCGAATCTGCAAGATGAGGTTAATTGCACAGCTGTCTTACAGAGCACTTGTACATCTAAGTAAGAATATCAGTGACAGAAATCACAGGTGACATTTGCCAGGCTCTTTCCGTGGGCCACGTTGCTGAGTGCTTGATGGGCCTTGTTATTTTATCCTATAACACAAAGACTGATCCATTTTACCCAGGAAACCTGAAGCCCAGAGAAGTCCTGTGACTTGCAGTGATAGGGTAGAGATAACCATTTGACATAAGGGTGACTGGAGGCCAAAGCAAAGCAGTGAGGGGGAGTTAATGGCAGAGATGGGACTGAAACCCATGTCTCCTAACTCCTGGGCTTGTGTCCCTGTCCCAGAGCTGGCTAGACAGAACAGGGGCTCTGAAACAGTGAGGGGGGAGGAGGATGAACTAAATACAGCCAGGCTGAGCTGGGTGGGCACTGCCTCCCCAGCTATTACCAGAAGAAGCTGAAGGAAGGCACCTGCAAGGCCCGAGAGATGGAGTTGGCCATAGGCCGGCTGCGGTCCCGGAAGAAGCTTCCTTACAACCTCCAGGAGGCAGACTTGGAAGTCCCAGAACGAAGGGTCCTCAGGATTCTGAGCCGGCTGAAGCAGCAGAACTATGGTGAGGGCCTTGGGCATGGTGAGCACTCTGCTTTCCTGCCCACCTGGCCTCTTTCCCTGGGCCCCGACAGCCAGACCTAGGAGCTGAGAGACATGGTTTCCCACTTCAGGATTACCTGTGTGCATTAGTCAATGATCTGAAAATCACTATCGCTAGCCCTCTGACAAGGGCCTTCTGCACTCTTGCCCTGGGCTTAACACTGAGCACACGTTGGTCCCAAGAGCCTCCACAGAGCAGGGTGGGTGATTAGCAATCGTAGATCACCATTAACTGAACACCACTGTGGTCACTCCCCATGCTAAGCTCTTTGTAAATGTGCTAGAATTTCATCCTCACCATCACGTGTTTACCCCATTTTACAGATGAGAACAGTGAAACTGAGGAAGTCTATGCCCAAGGTCCCACAGCTAATGTGTGTCAGAAAGGGCAGTTTATACCCAGGTCTGACTCCAAAACCTGTGCTCTTTTCACTGGGCAAGACTGTCTCCCCTTAAGTGCAGGTGCCAAGTGATGGGCTAGGAGCTTTCCAGAGTCTCTCTAGTGTGCCAACCAGAATGCAGGACCCATCACCAAGACATATGCTCCTGTGTAAGCTGTTAGCCCTTACACAATGCTCAGTTTAGCTGCGCGCTGTGCGTGTATTAGCCCTTTAATCCTCATCGTCAGCTGTGTGGGGTGGGTACTCGCCTCCAGCTTTACACAGAGGCTCAGGTTAACGGATCTGCCCAAACCCACCCAGCTTGTTATGTGGCAAAGCTGGGATTTCAGCTGGGTCTGCCTGCCTCCCAAGGCTGGGCTTGCTCTGAAGCATTCCCCTCTCCTGCCTCCTCCTCCCTTGCCAGCTGCCAACCTGCAGAGCCCCTATGCCCAAGTGCCCTGCATCCCACTCTGTCCGAGGTTGGACAAGAAGATGGTTCGTCGGAAGCAGGGCAGCCAGTATGTGCTGGACCCATGCACCCCTGCCAGCCTGGGCCCCGACATCCATAGCCTCCTCTTCCAGTCAGGATCTCAAGGAAGCAGGTGGGTGCCCAAGAGGCAGGAGCTCTGGCCCAGGCCCATTCACCTTTTGCACAAGGCCCTGGCCTAACCTGAGGGGAATCCATCCTTCCAAGAGATGATGCCCAGGATACTGCTGCTCCAGGGAGGAAAAGGGGGAAAGGATGGAAGCAGTGAGAAACTAACCTACGTTGAGAGCCCATGTACCACACTGGCTGTGCTTAAGTCAGGGCACTTCTTCCTTCCTGTGCCGAGACAGTGGCACATACCGTCTTTCTCTTAGGCTGGTGCCATCTGCCTTTCTCATGCACGAGGTCAGCTCGCAAGTCTTTTGCCTGAGTATGACTCCATGTTAGGAGCAGTATGAAACAGGCTTGACTGCTGGATGGAGGGAAGCTTCTCCTGCCAATCCCCTTTTCAGGCACTTTGGGGACAAAAGGAATCAGGACTTGCAATCAGACCCCTAAGCCCAACTACTAGGCTCCATTGCTTCCCAGGAAAGCCTCCTCTCCCCTGGGGCACGTGGGAATGGCTCATTTCCTCCCACCTTTCTCCTCACCTCTCTCCCTAGGGAACATGGCTCTGAGTGCCGAAAGTGGCTCAGCTCTGTCCCGGCTCGAACGCACTGACCTATGGAGTCCTGACTCTGGGCAGCTGTTCAGGTCATCAGGCAGGTACCGCTGCTGGATTTTGCTTTTGTGGCCTGGTAAGCCAATAAACACCAAGAACCTCAGCTTCTGTGTGTGGGTCAAGGAAGGCCCTCAAGTTTTCCACTTGGCTCTCAGAGTACAGGGCCCCAGCTTCCCTCAGGCTTAGGAAACCCTGAAGCAAGAAACATCTTGAAACCCTGCCAGGGTTGGGACTCCTGCTAAAGGGACCCTGGGTGCAAAGTCTTAACCTTCTATGCACTCTCAAAGCTAGAGTTGGGACTCTTCAGATGAGTGCTCCTTTGGACTAGGAGCCTCACAAAGGTGAAAGCATCTCTTCCCACTTGCTCGAAGGTAAAGATTCTGGACCCTAAAAGCAGCAGACTGACTTTGCAGAAGGGCAGGAGGGGTCTCAGCCATGCTCTGAGAGGGCCCCGGACGCTTGGGGGCCTTTCTCATGGAACCTAAGGGTATGTGGGTCTTTGCCCCCCAACCCACACACCACCCCAGGCCTATTTTTCTAAGAGAGAGCCCCTCCCTGGGACTGAGCAGAGGTAGCTCCCCCAGTGATTAATCAAGCAGGCATAGCAAGAGGTTAGGAGGCCAGGGACTGAAATGAGGACAAGGTTCTGACAAGTTTAAAACATGTATTTAAAATACAATTTATAAAATGCTTAATCTGCCGACTCAGGAGCCCGCGGTGCGGGGTGGGGTGGGGTAGGCAGCTGCCCGCTAGACCAGCAGAGCAGGACTGCAGGGGTGCGGCCCTCCCTCCCATGCCCTTCTGTTCAGACACCCAAGGGGCCCACATGCACCCCTGGGATCACACGAGCAGAAAACAGGACCCCGGACGTTTCCAGAGCCTCTGCTTACCAGGGAGGCTGGGGCAGCCCTGCCCGCCCATCCCTGAGCAGAGCATCCCCACATGGGGCAGAGCAGGGTATGGCTGGGCTGGACAGGGCAGGGCGGGGCAGTGGGCTCTGGAAGGGGCTGATGGTAGCAGATAGGGTGTTGCCTCCTGCCTGCAGGTGGGGAGCACCCTGATTGAGTGGGCTGAGAAGGGTTGGTCACCAGGCCTGGACCCCCAGCTCCTTTGGTTATAGGCTGACATCAGAGTAGTGGCTCATGGGAAGCGGTTAGCTGGAAGGTCTGAGGCCTGGCTCATGGGGTCAGGGAGGAGCTGGGGGAAAGGGGGACAGTACCATGAAGGCAGATAAACAGGCAGCAGCCTCAGGTTTCTGCCCCACCCCCACCCCCCCTGGGGTTTTCCAAGCCAAAGCCTGCAGCTTACTTAAAAGAAAAAAACAAAAAAAAAAAAAGAAGAAGAAGCACTTAAGGAAAGTCACAATCAAAAAAAAAAAAAAAAAAGAAAAAGAAAAAGAAAAAAAGAAAGAAAAAAAGAAAAAGAAAACAAAACAAAAAAACCCCACACACAAAATCCAAACCATTCTCCCATCAACCCTCCCACCTCCCCCCAACACATTTCCTTGTTTTCATTTCTTTCTCTTTAAAATTTTGCCTGTCACCTCTCCATCTGGGAAGCCAAGAGTACAACTGTTGATGGGTGGTAGCAGGCACAGTGGGCAAAGCCCCATCTTTGGCCAGAGGGAGGTGGGAACACCAGTCCCTACTACATCCTCAATCCACAGACACCCATCAGCCAGCCTTCCCTTCCACTCCCACTAGGGGAGAGGGGGCAAGAGCAGGTGGTCCCGATGGCTGAGCAATCAGTATTCCTGGCCATCCCACCTGGCCTACCTCTGTACCCTTCTCCAACTGAAAGGACAGTCTCATCTTGGGCCAGAAACTACTATTACATGAAGGCTAGACACTGTACATCTAGAAGGAGGAAACTTGGTCAGGGCAGTGGAACTATAAAGACAGCAGCCAATCTTCTTCCTTGGCCACTTCTGGGGGATCATCCCTCTTACAACAGCCTGTGGATACAACCCAACAGCCTGTGGCCTCTTTGTGACTGAAGCTCTGTTCCAGCTCTGCTCACGCACCATTTCCTGGCTGCTCATGGTTATAAGGCTATGCTGTGGACTAGCTGCTGATTCAACGGGCAGCTGGCCCTTCCTCCTCAGCGGGAGATGCAGTGGGACATGGCTTACTGGGCCTGACCTACATTCCCACAGGGCAAGGCTGAGAGCCAGGTAAACCAAAGGTGGAGTGAGCCTGCAAAACCTAGCTTGCCACCTTGGCCACCGCAAGCTGCCCTAATCACAAAATGTCCTATCACCCACTCCAAAATTCATCCGCTGAGTGGAGAGGCTACCTGGCTGGCTGAGGGATAAGGCGCAGTGCAATGGAAGAGACCAGAAAGCCTGAGAGGACCCAGTTATACAAACACACACATAGCTGCTCTAGGCAGCTGCCCTCTTAGCCTCTCCCACCTTAAAGAGCCAAAGCAAATCTCTAGGCTCTAGGGACAGAGGGGAAACTGCCTTCATTCCAGAGCCTTGCTCTGGAAAAATGGGTGAGGGGTGGCCTGGGTCTATGGTCTGTCACCACCAATCTTTGCAATGCACAGCTTGCCTTTTCCCACATGTATTCAGAATGGTCTGCTCCCAAGGTAGTGATTTCACAAAGGAAATATACTAGGCATGGTGCCATCAACAGAGATGGTGCTCCACAGACCCTTGAGAGTTCAAGCCTTGCTGGAGTGGGAAGATCTGTCCACCTTCCAAGCACACTGGGCAGGAGGTTCAGAGTCCTGGAACCACTTTCTCCTGGTTCTCCTCGGGCTAACAGCAAAACACTGAGCAAGTCTCACATTCCTTACTTCCGAGCCCGGAGTGCATCTCACTCCCTGCTCTCTTCTAGAAGGAGCAAGCCTGGCTGGCAGGGAACCACCCTGAGGGGTATGGGTAGGGGAAGTCTGTTCACTTTCCCTATCTCCCAAAATACTAGAGGTGGGGTTGGCATCCTCCCCAGGCTCTCTGAGCCTATAGAGCTAGCTCAGTCTCCAGGTAGGGCGAAGATGCCCTGGGACTTAGCTGGGGGAGGGAGGTATAGGCATGGGGTGCTCATCTGTCCTGGGGGCTGCAGAGCCCTGCCCCTTTTCTGGGCGGCAGTAGGAATACAGAAGCTAAGCTCACCAAAGTCCTATTGGTTAATGTTTCTGGTGAATTTCCCAGAAACATTTTTAAGTAGACTACCAAACTACCCTTTCTCAATTAAAAATTCATTAAACTGCTAAAACCCCTCCCATGCACTTTTTCTTGCAAATCAGATTATTTGTATAAACAAACAAAAGTAGGAAGGAGAAAAAAAAAAAAAGAAAGGACATTTTCAAATGGAACTTGCTTTTAAGTGATGAAGACATGCACTTGCGGGTGGGTGGACGGGAGTTCTCATCCGTATTTTGAAATCCCAAATTAATGAGCATGATAAACTGTTATTGCTGGCACTGGCTTTACCCCAAGTGGCCGAGTGACACTGTCTGACTCTCTACTCTGAGTCCTTCTTGGGTCCCCCCAACCCTCCCCTGACCCCCACCCTTTCCCTTTCCATTGACTTGGGACAGCCCTTGTAGACGTGCCAATCACAGTGGGAAGGGGGGGGAAGGAGGGAGGTCACAGTGCATGGGGTTCAAGGTCACAGTGGGCGGAGCAAAGGGGGTCACAGTGCAAGTAAGTCAGGTCGTTCCCTCTGCTCAAGTCCAGCTGTCTGCCACGGCAGTGCGACCCGTGGCGGACGACCCAAGAGGCGGTGATGGCGGCAGCGGTGGCGGCATCCTTTCCCGCACGCATTTATCTGCGCTGTTTGAAGCCCTGTGACCCATCTGGACCCAAAGGCTGTCTGATCACATTATTGGGCTGCCTGCTGTCCTCAGGTTGGGAGATCCTGGTTGGCCTGGAGGGAAGAAGATCAGAGGGAGGCCTGAAAAAGGACATACAAGAGGTCCCCAAATCTTTTTTTTTTTAACTTTTTTTTTTAAGATTTATTTTTTATTCATTCAGAGAGAGAGAGAGAGGCAGAGACACAAGCAGAGGGAGAAGCGGGCTCCATGCAGGAAGCCTGACGCAGGACTCGATCCAGGGTCTCCAGGATCATGCCCTGGGTTGCAGGCGGTGCTAAACCGCTGCGCCACCAGGGCTGCCCAAGGTCCCCAAATCTTAAAGCCAAATCTTAAGACTGCAGCTGGGGCAGAAGCCAAAGCAGCTATCAGCCAACTCTGGCTCCCTCTCTGACGAGCTGGGAAGCTCACGGGCGGGGGGGGGGGGGGGGGGGGGGGGGGGCCAGGAGTCTAGGCTCACCTCTTCCCCCGAATCTAGAGGTAGGGGGAGTGCTCAAGGGCCCACCCTGTCCTGAGGCAGTGACCCCGGCCAGCTCCACCTCCACGGCACTGTGTGGCACCGCTCCAGGTTGTCAAGCAGAGGTAAGACCCCAAACCTAGGGCTCAGCAGAGGGACCCAGCACCGGCCACTGCTGAGCCCTGCTTCTCTCCAAATCATGACTCATACTAATATGGAAGACTAAAAGGAAACAGATTTTTCTAGTCTGCCAAGTGAAGGCTTGGAGAACGGAAGTCTATCAGATTAACGAAGGGACAGGAAGAAGGTACATAGATTAAGTCCCAGAATAGCAAGCCCGAGGAGGCCTCTCAAAGTCAGAAAAAGGCTACTTTTACAAATACTGCTTTGGCAGAAGGTGACAAATTTACATAATGCAACCTGTAGGACTGCAGAGAAAAAAAAGTGCCGGGAATGAAAAAGGATTTAGAAAATTCACCAAACATCACAGAGAGCTATTATGAGACCCCGAAGATAACATCTAAGCAATTCTGCTGTGCCAGGCAGGGTTCTCAGGACACTACACTTATTCATTTGCAAAATGAGTTGACAGGGGAGGTACTATCGTTATCCCATTTCCCCCCCAGATGAGGCTATGAGGGTACGGAGAGGCTAGGCAGGCCCAAGTGGAAGGAAATGGCAGATTTCTGACTCAGTCTGTGACACGCAGAGGGGGCACACCAGTAAGCCAGACAGCAGACCCTGACCTTGCCCCCGGGCTCGGCTTAGCAGCTGGAGATGCGGCCTGCCTGCGTCTCACTACTCTGCTTGTCCCCAGGCTACTCCCCCTCTTCTACCTCAAAGTCGCCTGGCATAGTGGTCCGCGGTCAGCCCTGCCAGCCACTCACCGGTCGAGGATGGGTTTCTCTTGCTCCTCCTCAGGGCTGGCGCTGCCCAGGATCCGCTTCCGGGCCTCGGCGTACTCCGCCTCCCGCTGAGCTAGGGACTTGACAGGAAGGGCTGGCCTGCTGGTGGAGTTGGGGCTGCTGACCACACCGTTGCTGGTGGGTCTCTTGAGGATGCGGATCTGTGGAGGGGGCCCCGTGGGAAGGCTATCGTCCTGAATCACAATGGGCACTTTGGGAGGAGATTTGGATTTCCTGCTGACAAAGAGCAAACACAGCTTCACAAGTCCTATCCTTGACCACAGAGGCCCCATCCATGTACCTCACCCACCCCCCATCACTTTCCCCTCCTAAGTCTACTCATTATTCTCTGGCCTCTGACCAGACACCAACACTCTTACTCCTCAAGAGGGGTTTCTCAAAAGAGCAACCTCGCCATAAGTTCATGTCGTCCTCAGGTCTGCTCCTCAGACCTAACCCCAGGCAAAAGGGGCTGGAACAGCATCTCATTCTGGGACTTCTATCCCCAGGTTCACAGTCAACATCAACCACCGTTTGGCCCCTATGGCAAGACATTTCATGCCCAGAATCCAATGATGTCAGTTAAAATCCCAACTTCCCTACACAGAGCAGAGTGTAACAGGCTGGTGTAGTGGGAGCCCCCCAGCTTAGGGGTCAGCAGAGCGTTCACTCCAGCCATGGCCTTCTACCACATGTGCTTAAACCAGTCAAACACTACAAAGGAGCCCACTCCGCCATCCCTGCCTGGCATCAAGACAGGATTTACCAAACTGCCTCAGCCCTCTGGTAAGTGACCTGTGCCTCCCAGAGACAAGCTACACCAGACAACGGGATCACCTCTTCAGAAGACTTTCTGAGCAGAGACACCTCCCTCACCATGGCTCTCTGGTATGCTGGACGCGGCGGGGCTGGGGTAAAGGACAATCCTAGAAACAGTGCTGGGCAGTGCTCAGAGGAGAAGCACTGCCCAAGGCTGGTGGATGTGCACACTGGGCAATGTGTCCACAAGGAGAGGTAGAGAACCACACAGGAAGGGAGAGAAACAAAAGCCACAGGGGAAAAGGGGATCCAGGCAGGAATGATCGCACTTCACCAGCCAGAAAGACCCTCCCAAAAGCGGCCTAAATGAGCTTCTCTTCAGAACCAAACAGCCTACAGGGGCCTGTTTTCAGAACCACAGCTGTCAGGTGGGGAAGGGGCTGGAGGAAGTCTGCTGCCGCTAGGAGGAACTGGAACAAGTCCTGGGCAGGACAGGAATGGCGTGGCAAGGGGACTAGAACCAGACATCAGTGCAGTTGCTGAGATGAGCAGACAGACAAGGAGCCAGCAATCCGATCAAAGAGTCAGGGAACCAGGAAACTAGTGGGTGGGCAGGGCCCTCCTGGCATCCCCTGGGGAACGACTATCAAGTCCAGAGAGGTCCTCTCCTCCTCCTCCCTCCTCCCTCCTCTCTCTCTGCGGCAGGCCCACAGCTTACCTAAGCCCAAAGACAGACTGCTGAGGTCAACTTTCACCTGCTCTGAAACCCACTTTCTCTGTGTGGCTGTGGGAAAATACCCTTAAAAAGGTCTTTGAGAATTTCTGAGATCTTTTCTTCCAGAATACCCCCATAATGCCCTCAGCCACCATGCCACTGAGGGCCCAGAGAAATCATCTGTCCAATCGCTTTATATCACAAAGAAACTGATTTTTCCAAAACAACTTGTCCCAAACCTGGGAGCAACTGGAACAGAGCCAAGCCTAAAACCCAAGTTTTCTGATTTGTCACCTCCCCACTTTCCACCAGACCACCTCACACCAGGTACCCACTGAGTTAGAAGGCAGATGCGACACTCCAGACTCACTCTCAAAGCCTCAAGCCACCACATCTTTGAGGGACATGCTCGGGTGCCTACCCTGCTAACCCTAACGGCCACCTGGAGAATACCACTGACTGCCCAGCTCTCGAACAGCAGAGAGCATGAGCCCTCAGACCAGACAGCAGCCTTACCTCTCCTTTTGTGTGATCTTCAGTTTTTTTTCCAACCGTCTGTCTATTTCCTAGAGGAAAAAAATGTATATAAAAAGTGGAAAAAAAATCTCTCTTAGATAAAAACTTATTTCTTTATTTTCAAAGCTAAGGATGGTGTCCTCTGACCAGGGACATTACTGTGTCCTTTGAGGTAATGGATGCAGACCTCCCTTTACTAGCCTCGGGTCTGGGAACCTGACTCCCTGAGGGTTCATCTCCCTCCAACCCCGTGGCCATGGTGATAGCTCTAGATCTCAACATGCAGCTGGTTCCTTGTGTAGCTTCCAAATAGTCTCCTGGCCTCCAATCTGTCCTTCACAGCACCATTCAAATCAGCTTTCTACACAAAAGTCTAGTTGTATCACTTCCCCACTAAAACCCCTTCAACTGCCTGTCAGATCAAGTCCAAGCTCCTAAGAACGCCTCGTTCATACCTTTATCTTTGGTTCCTGTTTTATATCACTGTGAAGCTGAGCTGTTACCAACCCCCAGAACCCAGCATGCTGACTCACCTGCCTGCAATATCCTCCCCTTTGCAAACTTCCACTTATCCTGCAAAACCCACGCTGATGTCTGCCTCTCCATGGTGGAGTCTTCTCTGGCCCCATACACAGTTAATCACCTGCTTCTCAGACAAGAAGCCCTCCCTTTTACATTCCTTCATGATCACATGTTATCACATATTTTACAGCCTTTTCCTCCCCACTGTTATGGACTTGAACTCTGTGATTAGCACTGAGACAAGGCCTGGAACAAAACAGAAGCCTAATATCCGTGAAACAGGTGGGCAGGGAGCCCTCAGGCCCTCAGCACCAGGAACTCTGTGATGGTCCCACACTCTTGTGCACAAGACCCCATGCACTGGACAGGAGGAGGCTGTGCACAGAGCAAAGATCAAACCTTCAGGCTTCTTGGCTATTCCACTTTTTCATACAAAACATCCCACAACTGTCCTCTGTGAGGACAAGACCATTTAGGAAAAAAATTGTATGAAAAATGGTATTATTTCTCTGAAGAAAAGATCTGTAATGGTGGTTCTCAACTGGGAGTGGTTTTGCCCACCAGGGGATATTTAGCAATGTCTGGAGACATTTTTAGTTGCCACTGCCAGAGCAAAGGTGCTACTGGCAACTAGTGGGTAGAGTCCAGGGATGCCATGCTGCTAGAATCCTACAATGCACAGAACTACCCCCTTGGCAAAGACTTACATAGCCCCAAATGTCAGTAGTGCTGAAGGTGACAATCTTGACTTATAGGACATATGGGATTTTCAAGAGTCTATAACTTGCAAAATGTCAAGAATCACTGCCTTAACTGCCAGTAAAGTCTTTGAAATTTGCTGAGATCCACCTCAGGGCCAAGTGTGTAGCCAGTTTTCAGGAATGTTCCAAATGTCCTGAAAATGACCATATTCTACAGTCAATGAGTACAATTCAAGCTGGTTAATTATAATGTTCAAAATCTTTACATTCTTGCTCATTTGTTAGGTTTACAGACTATGCAAAGAATCAATGATTATTTTCTAGTAAATTACCGTTTATCATTATGAAATTATCTTCTTTGCCTTAAAATCTATTATTTAATATGAATAAAGCTATTTCAGTTTTCTTTTGGTGAGTAGTCCCCAGAATATGTTTCTCTTTTCCTTCTCTTATTTTTGTCTCCTGTAAACAATATGAAGCTCGGCTCACCCTATGAAGCCAGATTTCAATCCAGTCTGACACGGACATTCATTCTGATTGGTGCTGAGTTGTGTTTAACATTTTTTGTTTTTATGATGTATGCAAAATATGTTTGGGGCAAGCACAATACACTGAATTCTGAGGGTCCCATCCACTCCCTGGAGGGGCTAGGAAGCCACTAGATGGAAGACCCCTCACTCAAGCTTAGAACACAAGCTAGCACTCAGCTGCTGTTTAATAATGACTGGAAAAGGTGCACTGTGACCACTACGACCACCTGGGTATGCATGGAGAGAATCTAAGCCCACAGCACTTAATTCTTTTTTTAATACCAGTGTTATGGCCTGAGTAGATACTATTCCCCACATTAGTCTAAAGCCCTGTTACCATGTAAGGGCTTTCCAAGGCTTTCCACAAATAACTTACAGTTTCAAGCTCTACACTGTATCATTTTGCTCCCATCTGAAAAAGACACCTCCTACTCAAGTTTCTCCATCCTAAATGCAAGGTTTAACATCTGTGGGATTTAGAGGCCTTCACACAGGGTCAGAACCAAATGCCTCCACCAGCCAGGCAAGTAAGCAAAACTCCTTCTGCAGGAGCCCAGTGGGGAGCTGAAGCGGCTGAGAGGCACCAAAGGGCACTGACCCTGCCTACAGATGGGCAGCAGAGCCCTGGCTCACAGGGTCAGAGCTGCTATTTAAGGAAAAAAACAGACTCAATATTTTTACGGGAAAGCTCTACATTTTTAAACTTCATTACATGAACTCTCACTTTCATATCGCTACGAGGGCCAAATAAGGCATACAGACAAATGGGCCTAATACATGAGGTTGGTTTTTTTTTTTTTTTTTTTAATTGTGGTAAAATACACATTACTTTAACTGAATGTGAGAAGCCCCATTTAGGTTTCTCTCAAGAGAGCAAACTGTTTCCTTCTTTCTGTACGGCCTTAGGGAAGATAAGAGAATTTGCCCAGGCTCATCAAATGAGCCTGGGTAGGAAAGAGCCCTTCAGGAGGTCATTATGGACCATGCCTGAGTATGGCCCAAATGGGTCTCTGTCCCCAAACTAGAATGTAACCAGCATACCTGGCACATAATATAAACTAGTAGCTTTAAAAATAATGCCTTACACCATCATAATGCTTTATGGCTGTCAATACACTTCCCCCAGACACTCATTTTCTGTTCACACTACCTACCTATTTGATAGACAAAAGAGCTTTTATCCTTTTCTGTCAGATGAAGGAATGTGGCTCAGGGAGGTTAAGAAACAAACCCAAGGTCACAAAGTCAACCACAGAGGCAGCCCAAGAACTAAGGACTAAGAACTAAGGCCTTTTGAGGCCCTCCCCGATGCTGGCGCAGCCCCACAACTGCTCACATGCCCTGGAGATGGGAAAGCCATTAGATACACTGATCTCTTCCTTGTCATCCCCAAATGCCCACTGCCCCCTGGCACTCCAATAACTAAGAGTTCCATCAAACTCCATCACACTAGACAGGATAGCTTATCAAAACTGAGCAGGAATTCCTCCAGCAGATTAGAGAATGGGATATAAATCCAACAGCCTTGGGAGAAAGCTGATCCTGACCATATCCAGATGGCCAGCTGGACACGAGTGTGCCCAGAGCTGGCCCCGCGAAGAGGGAGTGCCCTGCCAGCAAACGGAGAGAGCGCCGCAGCTCCCTCTGGAGTCTGTCCAGGTATCATGAGTCAGTCCATTCTCCTTTTGGACAAGGCCCTGCAATGGATCTCCTCTCAGTCTCGTGCTCTAAGAGCTGCATCAAGCCAAAACTTTCCTACAGGGTGCACTACAAGGAGAGTGCTTGTCGCCTTCAGAGATGCAATAGCCCAGTGGAATTAAACAGGCCTCAGAGTGCTGCATGAGGAAGCATCTAGATGTAGGCCCAACAAGAAACCTTATCACCGAAGGGCATCTTCTCTTTTCATAAGAATGAACAGGATGAACAGAACCTTGGTCAAAGGTGAAGACTTCTGTGTTAAGAGGCTCAAGCTTCACAGGTAGTGAAAGAAACCCATACATAAGCTCATCACTCTGTGACTTCTCTGAGCCACGAGGGGTCACCAGGACAGAAGCAAGTGTTAGGACATAAACGTATCAGAAGTGGGGTGATAAGAAATGTTTGACTTCCCATGACTTTTTCTGGAAAAGCTAGCTATTTTTTGGCCAAATAGCACTGAGCAGACTCTAGAAGATGATTCCCTGTGCTCTGCTAAGTGGTGTGGTCTCCTCTTTGGGTCAAAAACCTAAGCAAAAGCTGTCTTGCTCCTTACAGACACAGGTATCACTTGCCCTGTGGGGCTACATCTCTACAAAAATGAGGTGCACTCCTCTTGGTCTGAGAGAACAAGCAAAACCAGAAGGAAGGAGTAGAGGCAGGAGGTCATGAAAAACCAGAGTGGGGAGCAAGACAGTTCTGGACAGGGTGGTCCCTTATGTGAGGTAAAGAGGCCTCAGCCACAAGGCAAATGAAGTCAGATGCAAGGATGCAACAACCACAAATTCCACTCACCTGAGAGAAGCACAGCTTCCTGAATGCTGATGCCCTCAACCTTGCAATGACTGTGCTTGTAAGCTCTCACAGAAAGCTGGAGGGGGTGTGGTGGCACATGAGAAGAAGAGCAGGGAAGGGGACACCCCATACTATTTTGTTACCTAGCCACCATCTTCAAAAGGATCAAAGGAGACAGAGAGGATAGGGATGAATCTGCGGGCGGGCAGACTGCCATCACAGATCCACCGCTGTAGCAGTTAAGAGGTGCATGAGAAAGGAAAAAAGAAAAGTGGGAAGCAGAGAGAAAAGGAAGAAAGGGAAAGGAGGACGGTAACTAGGCTATTCCAGATCTTGGTCCAAAGTACAGCAAGTATGGTGTCAGCACAGCTGTAGCCTCAGATCTGAATATTCAAGAAACAGATTCCATTGGTTCACCTAGGGCTGATGAAGCCTTGGGGGGCTGATTCAAACTAGCCAAACTCACAAGAGACACACTGAACAAACCCAAGTCTTCCTCCACTACACTATGGGGGTGGGGGGGCATTCCCCACCTTTTCTGGTACCTGACGTTCTGCTATCCACGCCCAGCATCCCCCCTTCACCCAATTCAGTGCCAAAGAAATGGACTATCATGCTCCACCACTGCATCCCTCCTCTCATAACTAGAATCCCTGGTCACCAAGGCAATCCACACAACTCCTCTAAGATTTCAAGAAATCTTGTACCAAATGGAGGTTCTTGGCTCTGAGTTAGGAAATAACCTCTTTTTATCAGCAAAAGTGACTAAGTGACTTTTCTCAGATAATTTGCTTCTCTTTATCAGTTTCCATTTCAGAAGATGACATTTTCTGATTTTCCTCTTGAATTCAAGGAAAAACGACTGGTCTTGGGCTCTTCATGACCCACTACATCCCACAGGTTCATCTGGTCTTGTGCAGCTACCTCAAACTGAGGAGTGCATGTCTGCGGACTGACACTGGAATCTAAAAAGAGACCCATACCCTGAGTACAGAACTGTTCTCAGAACTGAAGCCTGACAGGTTCTTTTGAGCACAATGCCACCATTTCAGAAAAAAGCAGAGGAAATGCTGGGAAGGAGGAGAAGGCAGACCTTTATTCCAACACACCTGGCCTGGAACTCTAGAAGTCTTGAGCAGGACCTCAGTATCCACTCCCCTGGCTACAGGGCCTCCAGTGTCCCCAGCAAGGCACTTATGTCTCCCATTCCACCTGGATGAGATTCTATTTCTGCAGGGGCCTCAAATTCACTTAAGAATCCACAGCTAAAGCCAGAAAAATCTGGTCCAAAACTATCAGATAAAAAGGTCTCTGTACTTTTAGAGCCACACACTGGCCATTTCAAGTCCAGACGTGAAATCCCGAGACTTCTCCAAACCACCTTCATACCAACTCTGTTAACCCTGTTTTAGCCCAGCCTTATTTCTCTATGTCAGTGGTGTTGCAGTGATAGTTGACAGTGCTTATTCTAGCCCCACTGGCTAACTCCAGGGAGGGAAGCCCCCGAAGTCAAACCACTCTGGGTCTGATTCTGAAGCAATGCCCATTCAAGATCACCATCAGGTTCAAAACATTAATTCAACTTCTGGGCAAACATGATTGGTTAAGTTAAAAAAAAAAAAAAGGAAAAGGTGGGACACCTGGTTGATTCAGTCAGCAGGGCATGAGACTCTTGATCTTGGGGTGGGTACACCCAGGTGGCTCAGCAGCTGAGCATCTATCTGCCTTTGGCCCAGGGCATGATCCTGGGGTCTCAGGATCGAGTTCCACATCGGGCTCCCTGCATGGAGCCTGCCTCTCCCTCTGCCTGTGTCTCTGCCTCTCTCTCTCTCTCTCTCTCATTAATAAGTAAATAAATAAAATCTTAAAAAAAAATTCCCTCCCTAAAGAAGTCTATGCTTTGCGGGACACCTGGGTGCCTCAGCAGTTGAGTGTCTGCCTTTGGCTCAGGGCATGGTCCCAGGATCCGGGATCAAGTCCCACATCAGGCTCCCAGGGAGGTGCCTGCTTCCCCCCTGCCTATGTCTCTGCCTCTGGCTCTCTGTGTCTCTCATGAATAAATAAATAAATCTTAAAAAAAAAAAAGAAAAAAGTCTATGCTTTGGTAACGTATCTCAAAAGTGCCCTTTTGCTTCACTGTGACAAAAAGCCAGAGACAAGCACTTGTGGAAAAACTACTATAAGGCAGGAGACCCGCCAATGCTGGACCCTCAGAGGTAAGGCAATCCTTGTTGAAGAAGAGAGCCCAGCCAGGAGGGAGGAGACAGATAAGCAAACCACAGTTGCTATATTAGGGGTATGAACAGTGTTTTGAAAGAGAAGTGGAGAGCGAGCAACTCTGCGATGAGGAGCCTGAGACAACTGCAGAGACCTAAAGAAAGAGTATCAAGGAAAAGAGAGGAGCATAAAAAATCAGGGCAAAAGAGGATAAAAACATGAATAGAAGGAAAGGAAAAAAGGAAAGGGACCTCAAATAAGAAATTTCCTAAGCTGAAAACCATCTGAGATTACTTGAGCTGCAGTAGGCAATGTTTTTTGTTTGTTTTTAAAGATTTTATTCATTTATTCATGAGACACAACAGAGAGAGAGGCAGAAAGAAAGAGAGAGAGAGAGAGAGAGAGAGAGAGAGAGAGAGAGGCAGAGACACAGGCAGAGGGAGAAGCAGGCTCCACCAGGGAGCCTGACATGGGACTCCATGCCAGGTCTCCAGGATCACGGTCTGTGCTGAAGGCGGCGCTAAACCGCTGAGCCACCCAGGCTGCCCAAGCAATGGGTTTCATTAGCTGTATGAATACTATTCAAAAAGTTGCTGCAGAAAATCAGCTATACTTCCCAGGGCCAGCAAGATTAAGACTTTGAAGAAACCAGAAGAACCAGAAAACTCTGAGGGGCTCTGGCAGCGTATGCTGTAAAGATGAAACAATTCTTACTTACTTGGAAGGGAAAGCTGCTTCCTGCCTTCCTTCCCAAGTTCATGTGGCTTTCAGGACCTCCCCGCAACTGCCTAGGAAGAGGAAGTCCTTTGGGCACGCTCTCCAGCTACATCTCCAGTCCAGTAGCCACCACCACACGTGGCTGGAGAGCACTTCACATGTGGCCAGTCCCAACTGAGCTGTATTTTAAGCGCCAAATGCACAGTACATTTCCCAGACTTAGTCCAAAAATAGTGCAAAATAGCTCATTAACCTATTTTCAATATTGATTACATGCTGACATGATACTATTTGGGATATACTGCATTACATTTAAAATACTGAAATTAGGAGCACCTGGCTGACTCAGCAGGTGGAACATGTGACTCCTGATCTCTTGATCTCGGGGTCATGAGTTCGAGTCCCCCACCCCCACAGCTGGGTGTAGAGATTATTTAAATAAAACTTTAAAAAATATTAAAATTAATCCTGTTTCTTTCTTTTTTTTAATTTTTATTTATTATTTATGATAGTCACAGAGAGAGAGAGAGAGAGGCAGAGACACAGGCAGAGGGAGAAGCAGACTCCATGCACCGGGAGCCCGACGTGGGACTCGATCCCGGGTCTCCAGGAATGTGCCCTGGGCCAAAGGCAGGCGCCAAACCGCTGCGCCACCCAGGGATCCCAATCCTGTTTCTTTAAGATTTTATTTTTTCATTTGAGAGAGAGAGAGAGAGAGAGAGCACAGGAGCAGAAGGGAGAGGCAGAGGGAGAAACAGACTTCCCACTAAGCAGGAAGCCCAATGCAGGGCTCAATCCCAGGACCCTGAGACCATGACCTGAGCCAAAGGCAGACATTTAAGAATCTGAGTCACCCAGGTGTCCCAATCCCACCTGTTTCTTTTTACTTTTTAAATGTGGCTTCTAGGAAGTTTTAAATTACATGTGTGGCTTGAGTGGTACTTCTCTTGGACAACACTGGTTGAGATCTAACCTTAGAATAAAATGTATTTATCTCTGTTATACATTTAATCTTCCAGCAACTAGTGACTCAGCTCTCTAAGGACCCAAGGGGCATGTTTACAGATGTGCAAAACCTACTCTGGTGGGTCCTGTCATTTTGGCATGACAGCTAGCACTTACCCCATGCCCCATATTTGGCCCAGGCCCTGGTCCAAGTAACACTCACCATCCTGCGCCAAACTAGCTCTGAAACTGTTGTCAGGAGTCCCCAATGACCTCCACTGTTGCCAGATTCAACGGTTAATTCTACGTCTTCACTCAACTTCTCAGCATCATCCCACACTGCTCAAAACTCCTTCCTTAAAGCATATTCTTTTTTTTTTAGGAAGGGAGAAAGGGAGGCGATGGAGAGAGAGAATACCAAGGAGGCTCCATGGCAAGCATGGAGCCCGACATGGGGCTCAATCCCACAATCCTGAGATGATGACTTGAGCCAAAATCAAGAATTGGACACTCAATTGACTGAGCCACCCAGGTGCTCCTCTTAAAGCATCTTTTATACCAGCCTCCCAGATCCCACCTTCCCAGTCTCCTCCTACCTCCCTGGCTAGCTCCTCTCACATCTCATATTTGATTTCTTTTGTAACAAGATAGGCTCCTCTTCCTCTCCAGACCCCTTGAGGTTGGAGAGTTTGCACCTTTCCTCTGCTGCAGCTCTACTGGCTTATTTGATTATCTCATCTAGTTCCACAGCCTTTTTTTTTCTTTTTTTAAAGATTCTGTTTATTTGAGAGAGAGAGAGTGAGCATGAGTAGGGTGGGGGGAAGCAGAGGGAAAGGGAGAAGCAGACTCCCTGCTGAGCAGGGAGCCCCACACAGGGCTCAATCCAAGGACTCTGGAATCATGACCAGAGCTGAACGCAGACACTTAACCGAGCCATCCACACCCCCCTACGCACAGCTTTATAGACATTGATATACAATGCTGACTAAACACACCCAGTTTGATTTCACAGGGACCTAACCTCATCGGCTCCAAAACCAACCTCTTGATTTCACTCACTCACCCAAGCCTGCTTCTCCCACATTCCCTCCACTTAGGCCATCTCAGAAATTCCAGTGTTCTGGCAATTCAGACCAAAAATTCTGGAGTCCTCTGTGATGCCTCTTTCTTACTTGGTTCTACTTCCAAAACATATCCTAAATTTTCTCAACACTTCTGCTGCTATGACCATAGCCCTTGAATGAACAGCTGAAATAGCATCCTCATCAGTTTGTTTTCACTCTTGCCCCTAGAATTTATTTTACACACAGCAGCCAGAATGATCCTTTAAAAAACCAAGTCAGCCTCTGCTCAACACCCTCACATGGCTTCCTATTTCTTTCTTTCTTTTTTTTTTTTTGGCTTCCTATTTCAAGGTAATATCCATCATGACCTACTAGTCTATAGGATCTGGTTCCCTGCTATCTCTGACCTCTTCTACCACTTTGTGCTACTATTATCCCCCACCTATTCCTCAAATAAAACAAGCATGCTTCAGCCTCAGGACCTCTGCACTTGCTGTTCCCTCCTCCTGGAATGCACTTTTCACCAGCATCTGCACACTTGCTTTCTTACTTTCTCTCTGCCTATCTTTATGGAGAGGCCTTCTCTGAACCCTCCACCCAAAATGGCACCTCTGCCAGTCACTTTCTATGCTCCTCATCTCTTTTCTTTTTCACCATGTATGTATATACATTATTGTTTACTGTCCATCTTTCTACACTAGAAAGCAAGCTTTATGAGAAGAAACTTCATTCACTACAGTTGTCCATAGTGCCTAAAATAGTACCCAACACATAGAATTAATGAGCCTCCTATGAAATAGGATTTTAGAGATATATTCCCATTTCACAAATGATTTAGAAATCAATCCTGAGAGGTTATGTAACTCGGCCATGGTTCCACAACTAGTATGGAGCAGAGCCAGAATTTGAAATGGGTCTATCTGGGTCCAAAGGCAGCAACACTATCCATGTCCTAAAAAACAGCTAAGGGGGTGCCTGGGTGGCACAGTTTGTTTGGGCATCCAACGCTTGGTTTTGGCTGAGGTCAGAATTTCAGGATTGTGAGATCAAGCCTGGCGTCTGGCTCTGTAATCAGCATGGAGTCTGCTTGGGACTCTCTCTCTCCCTCTGCCCCTTTCCCCCAACTTGCATGTGTGTGCTCTAGTGCACACACTCTCTCAAATATTTAAAAAACAAAAACAAAAAGACAAAATAGAGCTAAGGCTGCCACAGGCATTTCTCAGCAGCAGTGGTGGCAGCAGCATTCTCCAAGCAGCTGCCACAGGTTCCTGAAAGGAAGGCACTGTGCACCCTTCATCACCTCTCATCCTCACCACAATCCAAGGGATGTACAGCAGTACAGCAGCCTTGCTACACGCTCCGAGGTTAAATGACTTGCCTAAGGCCACTCAACTAGTAAATGACAAAACTGAAGCCTAAATCTCAAGAGGAGGAAGCAATAAGTTTCAGGAGTGTGGCTAGTGGGTGGCCACAGGAACCACTAAGACAGGATGAAGGGTGGCAGGGTACACCAACTTGCCTTCTCTGCACCCCAGGCCAGGTGAGTGCAAGCTCAGGGTTCCCAAGGAAGGGCTACAGCAGTAGCAGACCACAACAAAGTCCAGATCTCAAATCTGTAAAGTACCCAAAAGGAAATAATTCTTTTTTTTTTTTTTAAGATTTTATTTATTTATTCATGAGACACACACAGAGAGAGGCAGAGACACAGGCAGAGAGAGAAGCAGGCGCCATGCAGGGAGCCCGATGTGGGACTCGATCCCGGGACTCCAGGATCAGGCCCTGGACCAAAGGCAGACGCTTAACCTCTGAGCCACCCTGGCATCCCAAAAGGAAATAATTCTTAAGTAGAGAACAAGTCTCACAATTTAAATGGATCCCAAGCTGGAGGGCTCAGACACTGTGAGTTGCCATGTTGAGACTGTTTCTTTCGGCTTCCAGGGCAGGGCGGGAATCCATGCAACTCTTTCCCTTAAAGGTGCAGAAGAGGCAGCAGTGTGAGTAATGGTGGTGAGCCCTGTCCTTAGAATAAAACAGTGGGTAGAGTCTATTGGGGCTCCCCTTTCTCTGCATTTACTATTGCTTTTCCCTTGCATCTTGTACAGAGAACAGTGTATTAGCCCTCAGGCGCAGCAATAAGAGAGAGCCCTCAGCCAGTCTTAGGAACTTCCTACTCTACCCAGACAGAGGCCATACTGGGGAAGCTGGAGACCTGGGGTACGACGCCCTCACGCTCATGGCAATGGCATTCTCTGCTCTAACATCTGCCGTTTTGCAAGATCTCTTACTAAGTGCTTCCTTCAACTCTCACCATCAGGCAAGGCAGATTTTATTAACCTGATTTTACAAAAGAAGAAAACGAAGCTGAGAGAAAGGTAGGCAGTGAGTGATCTGGCCAACAATCAGATCTGGCACCTAAACCTCTAGCCTTGCCTTCAGACTTTCTTTATTGCCGCGGACGAGGAAGTAGGTCAGTAACTGGCAGAAGTGACCTACTCTTTCTTCCTTTTATAAAGACTACAAGTCTCCTCTCCCAAAGGAAATGTGCACTCGGACTCTGGGGAATGGAACAAAGTCATTCTTACCTCCCCTCTACACCAACAGCTACACCACCAGGAGGTTTTATCCAAACACCCAAGGGCACTGTCATCAAACACTAGTTAGAATCATGGCACTAAGCAGGAGCAGCAAACACAATGCCTTCAGGGCCAAGCTAATAAAGCAAGCAGGACAGAACACAACAGGTCCCACAATAAATAAAGTGGGGACTCCAGAGGACAGGAGAGCAACCAAGACCCAGGTAAAGGCATTCAAATTCAATATATAACTGTGTATACCCCAATAGAGTATATAGGCTGAATCCCCCAAAGCCGCCAGTTTGCAACTACAGCTACAGGGATCCTTAAAATATCGGGCAGAGGTATTAAATCTTCTCAAGAGATCTGAGCAAAACTTACGTCTATTATTCCTTTTCACTTGGCCAGATATTAAAAATTTATTTCCCACTTATGATCAAGCTTTCAACCAGCATGTCACTTGCCCTCAGTGATACACTGACAGTAGCGCTGTCCTCTTGGCTCTTGAGAACCAGATTGGAGTTTCTCAGAGACAGAAAATTTATTAGTTCATTATCAGGCTGCAGAGACAGAAGATCAATCCAGGTGAAACAAGTCACAATACCTCAAATGAACTAGCAACTAAACATCCTAAAGCATTTAACTGGTTAATTATCTTCTGAAAAGCAAAAGTAAACAACAGTCCAAAAAGGTCCCTAAGTGAGGGCTCAGGATGCCAATAGCTGACCTGTGATCGACCAAGTGATTTCCTCTCCCGGACACTGGGAATAAAAACACCTCCATGTCACTAGGTCATGTTGATTGACTGCGACAATGAACATACAAATGCACTCTGCCTAGCCTGTAGTGAGCCCTTAGGATGCTATCCAAGAAGCCCTTCCAAAAGGGGCCTGTGGGATTGCGGAATTTGGGGGCTTATGGTCAGAGTCGCTCACCAGTGAGATATGTAACCAGGTAGCAAAAACTGACAGCTGGAGGGTCACAAAAGCCTTTGTAAGCCAAGAAAGCCCAGAGCATGACGGCTAGGAATTTGGCTCTCAAGGTCTAGGAAGAGAGGTGACAATCCTGACCTCTCCAGACTCCAGAGTCGTAACTATCCTGTACGATCTCATCTAAGGATCACAACCCTGAAGAATGCAATTTCAACCATACATATTATTCCTTTTAGAAAGGAATGACTGTTATTTCCTGTGTTCATTTTATAAGGGAAAGAGTTTTGGGTGTGGGGAGGGGATGAGTTAGTGGGAGGAACATTTTGAAATATCATACCCTCAGGGATGAGAATCTTTATCTACATAAAGACTGAAGTCAGGATTTGTTGCTAATTTCTGCGGTGGTAGGTCTTAACCTCTATCTTCCCATCAAACATCCTGCATAGAGCTGAATGTTAAAGAGAAGGATGCTTGGCAGAAACTAGCAGTTAAAAACACTTCAGCAGGAGAAATCTCTGTGGTTACTATTTAAAAAAAAAAAAAAAAAACACACACACCCATTTCATTCTGTATTTTGGCCACAGCTATAAGTAGCTAAACCCAGTCTTCTCCTAGGAAACCAACAAGTCTGTAACTGTCCCAACAGAAAAAAATTTCTATTCCTGTGGGGCAAGTGTGCAGGAAAGAACACCCCATACCTTGTGAAGGCTTCTAGCTGACACAGCCAGAAAGAGACATTAACTGTGGGGAAGCCACTGCATATAAAGGTGGAAACCAGAAAGAAAGGGCTGGCCCCAAGAATACATTTGAGTCATCAGATCAGGACAATAGTCCTTGCAGGAATTTACTGAAAGCTTCAGAGAGATATACTAAGTTCTCTCTCCTGTTGTGTAAAGAAAAGCAAGAAGACCTGTGACTGTCTGAATTTCCAGCCCACAGAAACCATGACAGCTCTCTCAAACACCCAGAGCATGCCGGGAACAGGCCCCCCATGCAGCCTCAATGAAAAGAGCCAAGAAGTTATAGTGAAAAGCTCATTATCCTACTTTCTTTGAAACCACAGTGAAACAGATCTTTTTCCAGAGTCGCTGGGACAGACTGCTCAGCATGATCATGTCTAAACTGGCCAACTGCTTTACAGAAAGTCGGAGCTGGGCATCATCACAGTCCCTAGGACCCAATCTCCCAGAAGGACTGGAATAACTTAGGAATGGCTCTTTCAGGCACAGTACATCTTGATTTGTGCTTTCTGATACCCCAAGTCTTATGTGTATTCTTTACTATAAAGACAAATCAGCACCAGGTAGCCCCCAAATAACTGTTATTTCTTCTCTATCCATATCCACTGTAAATATTCCATATTGACAGCAGTTACAGGGAGTGCTGAGGACCTCAAAAGTGAGGTAGAAGCCATGCATGCTTCAGGGAGAATGGCGTCTTCTCTAAAGAATGAAACGTTAATCAAAGTTCTTACCTCTTAAATTAAAATCTGTCATTATTCTGCTTAAAAAAAAAAAAAAAAAAGGCCTCCAAAGCTCTCTTGTGCGTTCAGGACAAAGTCCAAGTTCCCAGAACCAAGTACAAGGAGGCCCTTCCTGATCTGGCCCCTGCATACCTCTCTGGCCTCATCTCTTTCCATTCAGCCCTGCCAACCCCCTACCCTACAGCCAGAAAGAAGTATTTGAGTATTCGTAGCTCTCCCAATGCAATGCGGCACATTCTTCTCTTGCTATCTACATGCACATTGGGCCTTTATCTACCCACCCCTCCCAGACTTACTACAACTTAATTAAGGGTCCTTTGAAGGATCACCTTCTCTACAGAACTGTCTCTGATCTTAGCCATGGTACCCCATCTATGCCTCTTCCAAAGAAAGTGCTGCCTTACCCATCCGACTCCTCTACTGGACTGTGCCCAGTGCCTGGTACACAGTCAGTATGCAGTGCTGACTGAGACCTTCCTATAGTAGACTTGTATGCCACCCAGTATCACTGATGGGATAATGTTTAGAGGCCTAAAGAGGGTAGAAAGTAAACATAAATTTGAATTTAGTCTAGAAGGCCAGTCATCCTTTTTAACTTGATACATTTTCTTCCAATTAGCTACATGACTTGCCCTTGCCAAAAACAAAAAGCAACTTTTGATATGCAAAGAAATCAGACAGGCTGCCAATACATTATAATAACTACCAGTCTAATTCCATTTGTGTACCATCTATCTTCCCCTAGGATTGGGTTAGCCCATAACCTACAAGATGGACTAGCTTATGTCTCTTTTTTTTTTTCCTGGTCTAAACAAGTGAATATATAAAGCTTCAAACTGTCAGAAATTGAGCAAACTGTTGATTTGATTTTTTAAAAAGATTTTATTTATTTATTTGAGATAGTGTGAGTGAACACAGGAGAAGAGAGGAGGCAGAGGGAAGAGAAGCAGGCTCTCCACTGGGAAGGGAGCCCGATGTGGGGCTCAATCCCAAGACCCTGGGATCATGACCGAACAAAAGGCAGATGCTTAACTGACTAAGCCACCCAGGCACTCGATTTGATTTTTTTTCTTTTCCCAGAGCACAAAGATGTCTTCTCATTATAAAATGCTCCCCTGAAATGTGCTTAAGACAAAGGGTAGAATTTAAAGTTTGAATGAACATTAATTCAGTTGACATTTTCATTTCTCCCAAAGGCAGTATATTTTTATTTTTTAATTTTTTTAAAAAGATTTTTATTTATTCATGAGAGACAAAGGCAGAGACACAGGCAGAGGGAGAAGCAGGCTCCTTGCAGGGAGCCCAAAGTGGGACTCAATCCTGGGTCTCCAGAAACACGCCCTGAGCCAAAAGTAGATACTCAACCACTGAGCCACCCAGGTGTTCTCAAGGCAGTATATTTTTAAAGAAGCATTTCCTTAGTGGAATATAAGCTATATTCCTTGAATTGTCCTTTGATTGGGGATGTAACTCCTTGGGAGGAAACAGGCAAAGGAACAATTCTGTATTAGGTCAGTGTTCATACTAAAAGCAAAAAAGCAGCCTATTTACAGACCACCTGAAATATTTCTCAAAGCCTTCCTCAGAATGACACAATAGGACTCAATATTGAGTATTTTGAAGATATGCAAGAAAAAATGACCTCATAATTATGGACACATAAGACATTCCAGCATGATGTCAAAATTTTTTGTGGTGATTAGAGCCTCTACTTTCAAGGACTAGACCTCTAGATCATATAAAGTTAGAGTGATTACTTTATAAATTACTTTATAAATTTATAAAGTTAGAGTGATTACTTTATAAATTAATTAGCTGATGTCCATTTGCTAGTTTTCTTACCACCCAGGATGTTTTTTTGGAAAGGTGGGTACTTGACACTCATTACCATGTATCAGTTGGAAGACAGGATAAACAGAAGGTAAGATTTTTACATACACAACTGGCTACATCTGAAAGACATGTACAGTCAGTTGGTTTGCCAGTGGTGTGAACATTCCCTCCCTGGCTCCTCTCCTGCAAAAGTGTACATTTACAAAACCCTTTGTGAAATTCAAAAAGGGAATCAAATTTAAGAGAGCTTTTAAATATAAGCCGAAAGCAAACATCTTAAAAAAGAAAGGTGGGGATGCCTGGGTGGCTCAGCGGTTTAGCGCCAGCCTTTGAGCCACGACAGGATCCTGGAGACCCAGGATCGAGTCCCATATCAAGCTCCTTGCATGGAGCCTGCTTCTACCTCTGCCTGTGTCCTTGCCTCTCTCTTTCTCTGTCTCTCATGAATAAATGAATAAAATTTAAAAAAGAGAGAGAAAAAAAAAGAAAGGCAATGCCCAACTCCCAAGTTTTCTTCCAGATCTCAGGCAAAGAGATGGCAAATTGCTACAGATTGAACCCTTCTTTAGAGTCAAGATAGGCTTGGTGTCAAATCCCAGCTCCCTACTTACTATCTGTGCGACTTTGAGCAAGATAGGTTACTCCCTAAACCTCAGTTTTCTTATTATAAAAGGAGAATACCTCTACAGCTCATTTCAATAGTTCAATTAAAAGAAATAAAAAAAAACTTGCATTTGGGCAGTTACCGCACATTGTTATCACCAAGGAAGGCAAGGTTTGGGTTCCATCTCTGTACCTGGCACTTTTAAACGGTTTTAGTGAAGTATAGTAGAAAGAACACCGGAAGCGTCGGAAAGATCTAAGTTAAATCTTATACCCTTGGGATTCATTCAGCTGTAAAACGTGGGACTGGGCTAGCTGATCCCTAAGTGAATCACACGTTCCGAAAAACAAAAGTAACCTCCCCCCCCCCATTTCTGAATCCTGCATTCATTCTTGTTTTCATTTTTCTTCTTTAACCGTGAAATACTCATGTCCCTTGTGAACAGGTGAGAAAAACCAAAGAGAGGCCAAGATGCTCGAGCAACTTATCATTTGAGTCACACTCAAATTGTAGGCCATGCTTCTTTGAGGGAGGGTGCACGTGAAGGGTGTCTGAATGATGCCCTCCTATTAGTGGTAGGCAATAAACGCCTGCACCCGGAAACTTTGCATTCTCTGGCACGAAGTCACTTCTAAAGCACACTGCCCTACCTAGCACAGAGACACCAAAAAAAAAAAAAAAAAAAAAAAAAATGTTTGTCGAATAAATTACCCAGATGACACCTGTTGCTGCTGCTCCCTACAAAACCTTTCCATTGCTCGCCTGACTCGAGTCAAAAATCCAAGAGAGATGGCCAGCACGTGACTGTGCCAAACACCTTCTGAGCGAATTAATTCTTCAAATCCTTAATGATGCCAAGTGGAAAAACATAAAACACCGTGAAAGAAATGCTGAACCACCGGAAAAAGAAAAAAAAAAAACAGGGAAGAAAAAAAAAAAAAAAAAAAAAAAAACCTTCGAAGCGAAGCCAAGTTTCAACATTCCCGCAGAGATAGTCCCACTGCTGCAGAGGGGTCGATGTGTCGGCCTCCTCCAGCTCCGATGAGCACCCTCAGAGGCGCTGGGGGGGGGGCGGGTGGACCCCAGCTCCTGTTCCACGCCCCCCACTCCCGACACATAAACCCTGAAGGTGGGGGGGCCACTCGAGCCAACACGGAGCGGACACGAACACGAGGAGGCCGGGGGGGGGGGGGGGCCTCTCCGCATCCTCAGCAGGCGCCGCCGCACAACCGCACACTCTGAAACACCCCCAAAAAGCCGATCGCCAAGCCAACCAACCTAACAGACACTCGGCTGCGGCTGTTCCAGCTCGGGATAAACTCTCCTCCTACACAGCTTCAGAGAGTCCCAACCAAAAAAACTCCAAAAAAGCAGAATCGAACGGTCCGCTCCCCCCCCACCCCCTCCCCTCCCCTCCCCTCCCAGGAATGCGGCTACTTTACAGATCGCGAGCTCGCCCGGAGACCTTCGCCCCCGGGGCCGGGGCGGGGGCGGGGGAGGAGCTGGGGGGGGGGCGCTCGGGTCGTTGGGTGGTTCCCCGGGGAGAGGGGCTGCCCGCCGGGCTTTCGGTTGTTGCACAAGGGGTCCCCGGGAGACCCGCCAGCCGCGGGCTCTCAGAGTAAAAGTGAAAAAGAAAAGAGAGGAGGAAAAAAAAAAAAAAAAAGAAAAGCCCAGACTCGCCCACCGCGGCGGAAGGCGCAAAGCAAAGGGGGATTTTTCCGCACAGAGTGGAGGGGCCCAGAGCCGACTCGATTTCCCCTCCTGCCCCCGCGCGCCGCCCGGGCCCACATGGTGCGCGGCTCAGCATCAGAGCGCAGGAACTTTAAAATGGTGACTCGGGCGCGGGTGGGGGTGTCTGGCGGCGACACCCTGGAGAGGGAGGCTCAGAGAGTCCCCGGGACGAGCGAGCGGACGCGGGAACCTGGAGAGGAGGCCCCGGGGGGCGGGTGGGGAGCCCCGGGTGACGCGCACGTCGCGGGGATGCAGGGAGGCGCACCGGGCAGAGGTGGAGGGAGAAATGGAACGCGGCCCCTTTAAGAGGCCTTCACGGCGCTCAGGGACCGGGGGCCTCTCGTCCACCCCCGGCCCGGCGTGTGGGGCCCTTCCTCGGGGAGAACCATCCCCAGGCCCGCTCCCCGGAGGCTTCCCTCCCGCCAGGTCCCGCCCGGCCCTGCCCCGCGGCGGCGACTCCTCCTTACCCCGCTGTCTGCCGCCTCCTCCCAGCTCTCAGCGACCTCCTCATCTTCCATCTTACTCGCCGCTTTCCCTCCTCCCCCACCCCCTCCCCGCGCCTGCGCCCTGAAGCGCGCCTCCGTCGCGGGCGCCGGCACGCAAGGCTTTCCTCAATGGACCCCGCCCCTTGCCCAGCCCGGAAGTGGCCCCAGAGGCCGCGCCCCCCGCCCCCACGAGCTCCGCGGAAGCCATCTTGGAAAGGGGCAGAGGAACCAGAAAGCTGCCATTTTTCTTAAGGGCAGCGTGTTAAGTCTCGTAGCGGACGGGAGAGCCCGTGTGAAGTCATCGTCTTGAGTGCGGAAGGTGTGTTCTTTGGAACCATCTTTTCTAAGGGCAGGCAGTCGCTGAAAACTTTTTTTTCTTCTTTAAGCCAGTCGTAATCTTCATAAACCGCAGGTTACATTTTTTTTTTTTCCCCAAAGCTCTGAAAATATTTTGTATCCCACCGGAGGATGAAAAATATCTGCTGATGCATGACACATTATTTCTGCGTAATAGTGTGAAAATGTTTACAGGTTTTCCTGCACGTAGAGCAAATATTCCAAGCATCTGTTAACCCTCCACTGTAAAAACGTGGTTAGATCATAATTCTGGCACCTGAGCTGGGCAACCAGCACGACTAAAGTTCTCCTGGGTCATTAAATGAGAGATGCATTCATCAGCATTTCCTTAAAAATTTACTTAGGCATCTTCCTAAACAGTATTTCTCTTTTATTTTTTCTCCAGTGCCAAGGTAGAGATCTTGAACTTTAAAAAGTGTGACTTCGGATACTTCCAACTTGAACAAGCTCATGTGATCTTATGCAAGTTACTTAAGATGTCTGTGCCTCGGTTTCCCCAAGTGTACAAAAAAGGAGATGATAATAGTAGCAGCTGCTTCAAAGGTTGGTTGTCAGAATTAAACTAGCTACTATGCAGAAAAGCATAGGACTGTGCTTGACCCACAGTAAGACTTACAGAGGTTAGCTATTATCATCACAGGGGGTGTCTTGCACCAAAGAACACTTGACATTCTCTCATTCGTTCTTTCCCAAAACTCAAAACCAAGGGAAAAGTAAACACCATCTATTTTTATTCTCACTGATGTGTTCCTATAGGCCTCTCAGTATCAAGACTGCCATTTGGTAGTATTGGATTTAGCTGTTGTAATCCAATGATCTAACCTGACCTGTGTTTCTCTCCTGTTTTTAGCATGCCATTAATCTTTCTAAAGTAACAGCTTCCTGTTGAGAATTTTTGCAGTTGTATTTCTAATCATTATTACAAACTGCAATCATGTATTAAATGTTACCAGCCTTTAGGGGCGCCTGGGTGGCTCAGTGGTTGAGTGCTTGCCTTCGGCTCAGGATGTGATCCTGGAGTCCCAGGATCAACTTCCACATTGGGTTCCCTGAATGGAGCCTGCTTCTCCCTCTGCCTATGTCTCTGCCTCTCTCCCTGTGTCTCTCATGAATAAGTAGATAAAAATCTTTTTTAAAAAAGTTCTTTTTTTAAAAAAAAGATTTTTATTTATTTATTTGAGAGAGAGCATGAGCAAGGGAGAGGAGCAGAGGGAGGGAGAAGCAGATTCCTGCTGAGCAGGAGCCCCACATGGGGCTTGACCCCAGGACCCCAGGATCATGACCTGAGTCAAAGGCATACACTCAACCAACTGAGCCACCCAGGCGTCCCTGTTACTAGTCTTTAAAAGATAAAATGACATGCTTGGTAATTCTCTGGTTTCATGATTTCCTGTCTTTGAAATATGCATCATCTCTGGGCGTGTCCTCAGTCTGACATTTTTATCTAGATGCTCATGGCGTGAACCACCTACTAAACACTAAAGATTCCCAAGTTGATTTCCAGTCCTGATCTCACCTGGTGTTTCGGATTCATATAGGTAGGCTTCTTCTTGGCGTCTCCACATAGATATTCCATTAGCAGCTGAAATTCTTCAGGTCTAAAAACAACAAATATTATGAACAACCTGACCAACTTTGAAGAAAAAGGAGTTTGTTTTATTCACTCTCTGGACCTACATTTACTTTGAATACATTCTTCTGTGAATCCGTTCTCTTAAATGAATTATCCTGACTAAGCCTTAGGCACAGCAAGGAGAATGAGATTGTCTATCAGGCTTCACCTAAGTCTTGGTCTTGGGGTGTGATTAGATTTTCAAGGCAGCATTTTTTTAAGGCTTTGTAGTTTAAGCATGTTACCAGCAGAGGGAGACAGTTCCCCAAAATTTTGTTATATTTGGCACCACGCCTTAACAAAGGAAATAATTGGAGCATTCCTGGGACTGAATTTTCTAGGAGAAAAGAAAAATAGAGATCTTGGAGACATTGGAGGATGCTGCAAAGGAAATAGCTTTTGTTCCACCAGATGAGCTACCAGGAGACCAGCTCTTGTTCATCATTTGGCCCCTTTTGACCTTGGGCAAGTCCCTTCCTCATCTGTAAAATGAAGAGATGGGACCAAATAAACTGTAAAATTGAGGAAGTGGTTTTCTTCTACTGGGGGGAAAGCCCCAATAGTTGAACTAGGGGCATACACATATATTAACAGATATCCTAAAACATGAGTTTCTCTTTCCTGTGAAATATGTTTCATATACCACTCAAATTTGGGACTTGCACTCAGAACTACAGGCACTTTTGATACACCACATAAAACACTGATATGTGATAGGAATTAAGAGCAAAGCCCCGCGACACCTGGGTGGCTCAATCAGTTAAGTGTCTGTTTCAACTCAGGTCATGATCTCAGGGTCCTAAGATTGAACCCTACACCTGGCTCTGTGCTGATGTGTGTGGAGCCTGCTTAGGATTCTCTTTCTCCCCCTCCCTCTGTCCTACCCCCTCTCCAAAGAGCAAAGCCCACAGTGAGAAAACTTTCCATCTAATGCACAAGCTGAGGCTGTGTAGGTAGTTGTGTTAAGAAATAAATGCAAGGAATGGGCAGCCCAGTGGTTTAACGCCACCTTCAGTCCAGGGCATGATCCTGGAGACCCAGGATCGAGTCCCACGTTGGGCTCCCTACATGGAGCCTGCTTCTCCCTCTGCCTGTATCTCTGCCTCTCTCTCTCTCTCTGTGTCTCTCTCTCTCTGTGTCTCATGAATAAATAAATAAAATCTCTTTAAAAAAGAAATAAATGCAACGACAGAAAGAGAGAGCAAACTTAATATTTAAAGAGTATCTACCTTTTGACCTAGCAATTGCATTTCTAGGAAATTTCCCTATAGATACATTTGCCCATATGCAAATAACAAAAGTACAAAGATATTCTTTGCTACTTTGTTTATAATAACAAAACAGTAGAGACAAATGTCCATCTCTAGAGTATTTGTTTAAAAGATACATAGTACACTCATACAAAAGAATAGAATGCAATTTGTTAACAAAATTTTGATGGTCCTAAATATGCTGACATTGAATGACCCCAGAGAAGTATAGTTAAATAAATTTTTTAAAAAAGCAACGAGGTAAAGAGGAACGTATGTAGGTTGTTGCTATATGTATATGTGGGCTTTTGTGTGTGTGTGTGTGTTGTTTAGGTTTTTTTTATTTAAGTAATCTCTACCCCCAATGTGGGGCTCAAACTCATGACCCAGAGATCAAGAGTTGCATCTTCTTCCGACTGAGCCAGGCAGGCACCTCTGTATGTGTATATGTGTGTTTGTGTATACCTCTCTGAGAAATCTAAGAAACAGGTTGTTTTTTTTTTTAAGATTTTATTTATTTATTCATGAGAGACACACAGAGAGAGGTAGAGACACAGGCAGAGGGAGAAGTAGGCTCCTTGCAGGGAGCCTGATGTAGGACTGCGTCCCAGGACCAGGATCACGGCCTGAGCTGAAAGCCAACACTCAACTGCTGAGCCACCCAGGTGTCCCAATCTAAGGAACTTTAATGGTAGTCACTTTGATGGAGGAGAGAGGTTGTTGGGGTACCGGTAGGATGGACTTAAATTTTATATGTCTTTTTGTACCTCTTGAATGATGTTCTATGTTTATAGTTAACTTATTCTACATAAGTATATACATAAGAAGTGAACTTCAGTAATTGGTTATTGGAATACACTCTGGTGGAAAACTAACTTTTCTTTTACACTTACAGAGAAGTGACGGCTGCCCCTCTCATCCCAGCCTCATCACTTGTCCCATGACGTCCAATCATATCCCAATCAGCCTTCACACTGCAGAGAGATTATTCTAAATTACTATTTTCATCACGTATCCTCCCTGCCCCCCAAATCTCCATGACCTAGAAGGTAATATCCACTTTTCCTTCTGACATTTCAGATCATTTATAAACTGGCCTCAACTTATCTCCTCCTGTTTGTCAGAAGCAACATTACATAGAGTTCAATAGCATAGGTTTTGGTGCTTGCCCATCCCTCATCATCAGAGAAACCCAAATCAAAACCACAAAGGGATATGTGGCTATTAACAAAAATACAAGAAAAAACAAGTGTTGGCAAGGAAGTGGAGTAAAGGGAACCCTTGCACACTATCGGTGGGGCTGTAAATTGGTGTAGCCACTGTGGAAAACAGCATGGATGTTCCTCAGGAAATCGAGAACAGTACTATCATAACATCCAGCAATTCCACTTCTAGGTATTTATCCGAAGAAAACGAAAACACTAATTTCAAAAGATATATGCATATCTGTATTTATTGCAGCATTATTTACATCAGCTAAGATATGGAAGCAACGTAAACATCCACTGATAGATGAATGGCTAAAGAAGATGTAATATATTTATACACTGGAATATTATTCAACCATAGAAAAGAATTAAATCTTGCCCTCTGTGACATGATGCACCCACAGGGTATTATGCTCAATGAAATAAGTCAGATAGAGAAAGACAAATGCTGTATGATTTAACTTATACGTGGCATCTAAAAAACAAACCAGGGATGCTTGGCTGGCTCAGTCAGTAGAGCATGTGGCTCTTGATATCGGGTTGGGACTTCAAGCCCCACATTGGGTGTAGAGAATAAACTTTAAAAAATAAAGAAACGAAACAGTTGAAGAAACAGAACAGACACTGGATGATAGATAGAGTAGACAATGTGGTGGTTGCTAGAGGGAGGCCAGTGGGAGAATGGGCAAAATAGAGGAAGGAGATGAAGAGTACAGACTTCCAGTTCTAAAATAAACAGGACACAGAGATACAATGTAGGACACGGGGAATATAGTTAATAATATGTAGCAGCTTTGTGGTAACACTTGGTAGGTCTGTCTGGGTGATCTCTTTGAAATCTATATAAATGTTGAATCATTATATCCTACACCTGAAATTAATATGATATTGTATGTCTAACTACAGTTCATTAAAAAAAAAAGTTCTGGAGATGGAAGATGGTGATGGTTGCACCACATTATGAATGTACTTAATAACAGTGAGTGCTACAATTAAAAAGGATGAGATAGTAAATGTTGTTTGTATTTTATGTGTATTTTACCACAATAAAAAAGTTGGAAAAAATAATGAACAAAATTAATAATAATAACAAAGGCTTTGAAGCAAAACCACCTGGGTTCAAACCTTTGCCTGTGATTCTGGGTTGAGCTACTTAATTCCTGTGTTCTTCACTTTCTTTTGTCTTTTTTTTTTTTTTAAGATTTTATTTTGGGGGTGCGTAGGTGGCTCAGTTGGTTAAGCGTCTACCTTCTGCTCAAGTCATGATCCTGGTGTCCTGGGATTGAGCCCTGCATTGGGCTCCCTGCTCAGTGGGGAATCTTTCTCCCTCTCCTCCCTGCTTGGGCTGTCACTCTCAAATAAATAACTGAATTCTTAAAAAATCAATCAATAAAGTGATCTCTCCACCCAAGGTGGGGTTCAAACTCACAACCCTGAGATTAAAAGTCACATGCTGCACCAACTGAGCCAGCCAGGTGCCCCTCCTCAGTTTCATCATCTGTAAAAAAAAAAAAAAAGGCACAATAAGGGCACCTACTTAGCAGTTTGACACATAAGAGCACACAATAAACATTAGCTGTGATTGTTATTATTATTATTATTTAAATATTTTATTTTTTCATGAGAGACACACAGAGAGAGGCAGAGACACAGGCAGAGGGAGAAGCAGGCTCCATGCAGGGAGCCCGACGTGGGACTTGATCCTGGGACCCCGGGGTCACACCCTGGACAGAAGGGGACGCTAAACCACCGAGCCACCCCGGCTGCCCAAGACTTGGCGTGCTTACACCAGAGCTTCTCGTACAGGGATTCCACGAGTGTATAACCCGTGGGGTCTCTGCATTATTCAAGTATGAGGACCACGGACCCAGTGCTTTCTGGAGTGAGGCTGACCCACGAGTCCTCAACAGTCCCTTGCCCTCCCAACTCGAGAGGGGACTTGGGTTCCGACCCAGACCTATGCCCCAAGCGCTGCCCCAAAGGTCCACTTTGTCCCAGGACGGTGGGCTGGCAGCAGTTTCATTTTTTTTTTAAAGATTTTATTTATTTATTCATAGAGATACACAGAGAGAGGCAGAGACACAGCAGAGGGAGAAGCAGGCTCCCTGCGGGGAGCCACGTGGGACTCGATCCCAGGTCCGCAGGGTCACGCCCCGGACAGGAGGGGGCGCTAGACCGCTGAGCCACCGGGCTGCCCTGCCTCCGTTTCAGGGGCAAGCGGTTTAGACTGAAGCCCTTGGGCCCTGTGTGTCTGGCTTCGCCGCAGTCCGCTCGCTGTGCGCCTGAGCCCACGGGGTCTCACCTGCACCCCAGGCAGCTCCCTTGCAAGGGGTATTTTGCGGGACCCCCCCTCCCCCCGCCTAGTGATGGTGATGGGGCTCGGGAGTCACATACGCCTAAGTCCCACCCCCCCTTGCCCCTCCGATGCGTGACCTTGGGAGAATGCACTGACACTCCTCTGTGCCTCAGTTTCCCTCATCTGAAAACACGGTGGTCGCCTCCGTTAAGGGAGGCCTCAATTGCACCATCAAGGCACGGAGCGTCGCTTCTTCGGCGGACGTCCAAGAGCAAGCACCTGCACCCACCCCATCCCTCCCTCGTGCTCCTCAGGCCCCCGGGCATCCCAACGAGTTAGAGACCTCGAGGTCTGTCCGGTCTCCCGCCGTTGGGAAACCCGCCCAGTTGCCTCCCCAGGCCTAAGTGCCAGGGAGGGGTGGGTGCAGCTGTGAGGTCGGTTGTAGGGACTCAAGGGAGGCGGGCGCAGAGGTTCGAGGTGTCCGCGTTGCCGGTGCACTCCTCGCGGCGGCGAGGGGCGGCGTTCCAACCTCTGCAGAACGGCCGGCGGGGACCTCTTCCCTTCTCAACATGGCGTCGCCCTCGGGCCGCGTCGCGCGGAGCCGCCGCGCTGACGTCGATGCGCGCGCGTCCTCCGCGCCGGACCCCGACGCATGCGCACTGTGCGCTGTCTTCTCCGGGCCAGAGCAGCAGCGGCGGCGGCGGCGACGGCGGCGGCGGCGTTTGAGCGGAGGAAGATGGCGGCTCCGGGCGGCGCGGGGTCCCGCCGGCTGTGAGGAGCCCCGGTGCGGCCAGCGCGGCCTGAGGCGGAGCCCCTCTGCTCTGGCCCTGCCCCCGGCTCCCTCTTCGCCGTCGCCCGCGGAGCGAACCTGAGAGCGTGGCGCGGGCTGGGCCAGGTGAGGCGGCTTCACCCCCTCCTGGGGCCGCGGCGGGGCGCCGGCGCCTTCTTGCCCTTTACGCCCCGGGCCCGCAGGGGGCGGGGGGCGGCCGCGCATCTCGCGCCGGGGTGGGTGCCGGCTGGCCCGGGGGCCTCGCTGTCGTCATCCCCCGCCCCCCTGGGTTAGGCAGGGATTCCAGCCGCTGCCGTCCCCGGGTCCACGGGAGGGTGTACGACCAGGGCGAGGGTGGCTGCGAGGGTGTCAGATGCTCCCCCCGCCCCCCCCGCAGATCTTTAACGGCTCGCGCTGGGGACCCGGAGTCCAGGGCTTTCCAAAGCCCTCCTCCACCTGGGGCTGCGGCGAGGGGGGGGCGGGGGGGGGGAAGCTGAAGCTGCAAAGGGGACGATCTTGCAATTGTTTCATTTAAAAATAAAACCCCCAGGCAGCCTGTCTGCCCTACCGCTTGGCTCTCGGAGCAAGGTCTCGCCCGCGAAGTGGCAGCTGCGGGGTCCCCTCGGCGGAGACAGCCATGCACGTTGTGGCTGCGAGAATGGTTTGTGCAAAGGGGAGCGGTGGGCGGGTGGGAGCGAATTTGTGGTCGGAGAGGAAGCGACCGGGGAGATGGTGATATGGTCCCTTCAGAGTAAGCCTGGTGCCAACGAGGCCTCCGTCCGCCTGAAAACCCTTGTGTCGTTGAGGTTCGGAATAGCTCATTGCTTTTTGTCTGTTAACCGTGTCCCGAATTTCATTCATTAGGGAAAAAAAAAAAAAAAAAAAAAAAAGCTGCTTTTCCTTGACTGCCAGAGTCTTTGGGACTTTTTTCGGTGGTGGGATTCTGATTGCTCCGGGTGAAGGTTCAGACACCTACCGGTTCTCACTTGCTGGCAAGGACGTTGCACGATGCTTATTATGCTTTTTTGAGAGTAAGTTTGTTTTTGTTTTTGTTTTTTTGGTTGTGGTTCGGCTGCTAATTGGGAGGTTTTGATGGAGTTTCTCACGTTGGGAAGCCGGTTTGAAGCCTTGTGATCTCTTCCTCCCCGAAGACCGGATGGGATCAGTTGGAGCTGTGCTATGGGGAAAATGTTGAGGCAGTGGCTTTGGCTTGGACACACACCGAATGTCTTTGTGACTTAAATTTGTCTTGCTTGTGTTTAAAATGATGACATCATGAGTTTAAGGGGAGAAGGAAATTAGAGGGGAAATGCCGTCTATTAGAATTGAAGGTTTAGAATTCAGTCTGTAGCTCTGACAGTGAATAGTGACTCTCTGTGTCAAATTACTAACCTTGAGCATATTCATGTGTATCATCTGATTGGACGCCCTTTCTATTGTGTGTTGTCATTTTACACCCGGTAACTATTTGCTTTGGACAAACCCAGTGTAAATCTGTTACTCAATCTACACTGACCCACGGGTGTTTTTGTCTACTTCGAAAAGTGGGTAAGTTGTTAAAATGACTGTTGGGTTTAATATTAGCTATTTTTTGGAGCTTTTCTTAAAAGGTTTTCCCACAGAGATTTGTAGATTTTCTTAGTGCCTGTCATAAGGACATAAACCTGAACAAATAACTTCATCGCAGAAAATTGGAGAGCCACCTTAAATTTCAGTTTGCGACGAGTCATGAAATTAATGCAGTAAAACATCCTGATGGTTTGACATTATGCTTCTTCGCATAATGTGTTGCATTGTTGTGCTAAATCATCATCAGGTATTGATGCAACTTCATGACATCCATGACATCATTCACTTTCCAGCATTTTGCCCTTTGCAATTCCTTCTCAGAGTCACAAAAAGAACAGCATCAGGAAAAATAGCTTAGGATGCTGCTTGCTGTCTGATACCTAAAGGAGTCTTCATATAACACTACTTTATGTAGTTAGACTCTTCTGTAAGATTGAGAACTGTGTGTGATTCCTACCTATTATGAAGAGCAGGCATAGAAAATGCTAGTAAAACTTCTGGGTTTTACAAGAATATTGAGGTCCCAAAGGAGAAGTTCTCTCAAAGATGAAAAAAATAAGTCATTATCTTTTGTGATTTTAAGGTGGTTTTAGTTGATTAACAGCTGTTTATAAAACCAGAAGCCGTTTGGTTAACTAATGCCTTTTCCACTTAAAGATTGTTATGAGGGGGATCCCTGGGTGGCGCAGCGGTTTGGCGCCTGCCTTTGGCCCAGGGCGCGATCCTGGAGACCCGGGATCGAATCCCACGTCGGGCTCCCGGTGCATGGAGCCTGCTTCTCCCTCTGCCTGTGTCTCTGCCTCTTCTCTCTCTCTCTCTGTGACTATCATAAATAAATAAAAAAAAAATTATTAAAAAAAAAAAAAAGATTGTTATGAGGGTCAAAAGAGGTAATGTTTTCTGAGGGTCCTTTGCAAAATAACAGGTAAATGTAAGATTATTCAATGATCAATTTTATGAAAGCCCCTACTGAGGACCCTCTATATACACTGGGCATTTGGGGAAGTAGGTACTAATGATACTAAGATCGGACACCTTTTGGTCTCAGGTTTGCCTACGGTCTCGTTGGGGAGCCAGACAAGGAAACTAGTTTAGTATATTGTAGTGTAAGAAGTGCATTGAATGCAACCAAGGGAGTCAAGGAAGGCTTCTCGGGGACAGAATGGCTCCCCAGCCTTTCCTATTTTGCAGAAAAATCTGCCTTTTGTGAGTGACTTGCTTTTTATAAAAACACAGAAAATTTTGTATCATGAGTTCTTTCCCCCTTTTATTCATTCACTGTCATGACACTTCCCACACAGTATGCCCCAGTTATGATTGCTGCATTCTCAAAAATCCAGCAGAGTCTTGGGAGAACCTGAGAGTGAGTCATATGCCAGGCAACAAACACAAACATTGCAGCTGCAATGAAAATATCTCAGATTACTAAATGGTGACAACTTTAGAGTGATGATGTTTTTGTTTTGTAAACTGGCATAAGAAGCAATGTATGATTTTAATTTGATCACGTTTAGTTAATGTTTAGTTGTCAATCCCTTAGAATGTTGACTGTAAGTGGTTTCTAGTACTGTCTTCCTTCCCAAAATAAGTGTGAAGGTTCTTTTCCTTTTTGGGTGAAGCTGACAACTTAAACCAGGACTATACTAAACTATTTTATTATTATTTTTAAAGATTTTATTTATTTATTCATGAGAGACACACACACAGAGAGAGAGTCAGAAACACAGAGGGAGAAGCAGGCTCTGTTCAGGAGCCCAATGTGGGACTTGATCCCGGGACCCTAGGATCCCACCCTAAGCCAAAGGCAGACACTTAACCCAGGCGCCCTACTGAACTATTTTAGAGAATCCATTCATGTGAATTGAGTTTGCTTGCATCTCTGATATTGAACTTCTATATCTCAATACAAGTTCCTCTTGCTTAGTAGTTTTATATAATTAACTTAGCATGCTGTTGCCTATAGTGCAAAAATTTTATGAGTTTTTGGATGTGTAGAATCTTTATGTGGTAGTTGAACATTTACAATTTGGTAACATTAAAAAAACAATTTGGTAACATTCATGTTTACATGTTAGCATGTAAACACGCAATACTGAAAATGAGGGCTTTAAGGTTGTGGTTGACAAAAAGTGAAGGTGATGTGTCTGTTTATTTTTCTGTATTGTTAGTTTGTTACATATACAGAAGGATATGATGTATAGGCAAGTCATTTTAAAATTGCTCAGTCTTGGGGTGCCTGGCTATCTCAGTTGGAAGAGCATGTGACTCTTGATCTCAGGGTTGTGAGTTGAAGCCTCATGTTGGGTGTAGGGATTACTTAAGTAAATAAACTTGAAAAAAATAAAATTGCCTGGTATTGTGGTGTTGTGCTCATAATTCAGCTTCTGTTCTTTCTTTTTTTCTTTTCTTTTTTAAAAAAGATTTATTTATTAGAGAGAGTGCACATACGATTGTGGGGTTGCTGGGGCAGAGGGAGAGAGGGTCTCAAGTAGACTCCATGCTGAGTGTGGAGACCCATGTGGGGCTTAATCTCAGGACCCTGAGATCATGACCTGAGGCAAAACCAAGGGTTGCATACTCAACTGACTGAGCCATCCCACCTGTTAGCTTGTTTTCTAAGTTGTTTTTTGTGACCTAGGGGTGCTGGCTGGTCAGTTGATAGAGCATACTGCTCTTCATCTCTGGATTGTGGGTTTAAGCCCCATGTTGGCCATATAACTTACTTTAAGATTGATTGATTGATTTGAGAGCGTGTGCGCAAGGAGAAGAGCAGAGGCAGAGGGAGAGAGACAGAGGGAGAGAAATAATCAGTCAGACTCCCTGCTGAGTGCAGAGCCTAATGTGGGGCTCAGTTCCACAACCCATGAGATCATGATCTGAACTGAAATCATGAGTTCAGTGCTTAACTGACTGAGCCACCCAGGTGCCCTGCCTTAGCTTATTTTAAACAACAACAACAAAAATGTTGGAAAAAAGACAAAAATAACTAAATTGTTTTTTTGTGACCTTCTCAATGTCTTGTAAAAGTACAACTTAGTGATATTCCTGTAGCTTAATTTTGCTCTTCCTTACTTTACTCATGGGTGTATTGGAAAGCAAATTTGCTTTAAATTTTGATTATTTCTGATAAAGTTTCTCCTTTTTTTTTCTTTTTTTCTTTTAAAAAATATTCTATTTATTTGAGAGAGAGAGAGAGAGAGAAGGAGTGAGTGTATGTGCATGCATGGGCAGAGGGAGAAGCAAATCCTGGCTGGGAGAGGGAGAGAGAGAATCTCAAGCAGACGCTGCCCTGTCTGCAGAGCCCTACACGGGCCTCATCTCACAACCATGAGATCACAACCTGAGCCAAAACCAAGAGTCAGATGCTTAACCTACTATACCACCCAGGTGCCCCTGTTATTCTCATTTTAAATGCTTGGTTCATGTTGCTAATAGAGAACAGGTAATTTTTTTCCCAGAATGAACTTCTTGGTGCATGGTTTGGAGAAAGATTGATCTTAATTATAAATTCATCAATACACTTTTATTAAAATGCTGCCTCTCCCATCTCCTGGCTTTTTATTTTTTAATTTTTATTATTTTTTAAAATATTTTATTTTTATTTATTTATGAGAGAGAGAGAGGGGGGAGGGGGAGAGAGAGAGAGAGAGAGAGAGAGGGGGGCAGAGGCAGAGGGAGAAACAGGCTTCATTGGAGGGAGCCCAATGTGGGACTCAATCCTGGGTCTCCAGGATCATGCCCTGGGCTGAAGGCGGCACTAAACCGCTGAGCCACCCGGCTGCCCTCTCCTGGCTTTTTAAATAGAAGTCAGGGGAAATGGAATTTATCCTTCTATTTCAATATTTTTTAAGCTTATTTTTTTTAAGGTTTTGTTTTTAAGCAACCTCTGTACCCAACATGGGGCTTGAACTTAGAACCCTGAGGTGAAGAGTCACATGCCCTACCAACTGGATTTAAGAGACATCAGAGCAGGGGTGTTAAATAAAGCCATGAATAAACCCAGGTCTCTAATCAAGTGTGGAAAGAGAAGCCCAGGAGAGAAACAAAACAAAACAAAAAACATGCATTCCTGCGACCAAATTGTAACAGCCCCGTGTTACTGAAGCTTTTTTATTAGTAGTCTTGATATCTTTTGCCAGAAAGGAACAGTATCTTGTCTTGGGATCAACAGTGTTTTGTTTGCATTGTGTTGTTCAGGATTGTTTTCCTAACTTTTTTCTTTTTTTTATTTTTTTAATTTATGATAGTCACAGAGAGAGAGAGGCAGAGACATAGGCAGGGGGAGAAGCAGGCTCCATGCACTGGGAGCCCGATGTGGGATTCGATCCTGGGTCTCCAGGATCGCGCCCTGGGCCAAAGGCAGGCGCCAAACCACTGCGCCACCCAGGGATCCCTGTTTTCCTAACTTTTGATTTGATACTTAATAACATCTTCCCAAATAGATCCTTTGGTCTAGTCAAGATCAAGCAACCTGCTCTCTTCCTTATGACTGAATCTGAAGGTTTACTTTCCTGTGTGTCCTTCAAATTTTGATTTGTTGCCCATTTTCACCTCTCCCCCTTTCTCACTAATTGCAGTTTTCTCCTCCAAAAGTCTGTTTCATACATCATGGAGTTTGGGAATGTGATTCTCTGTAGAGATGCATAATGACCAGTGGATTAAAATTTCACATTTTATTTAATTTAAAAGTAACTTAATGGTAACAAACCTTGATGGGATTATAGGTGAAATAAGCTTGACAAAAAAGAACAAGTACTATATGATTGCACCTATATGATGTACCTAAAGCATTCAAATTCATAGAAACAGAAAGTAGAATGGTAGTTGCCAGGGGCTGAGTTGAGGATTGTGGAGATTATTGTTTAATGTTGTGGAGTCTCAGTTTAGGATGATTGCAAGTTATGGAGATAGATGGTGGGGATAGTTGTACAACAGTGAATGTACATAAGACCACCAAAGTGCACACTTAAAAATGGTTAAAATGGCAAATTTTATGTTATGGATTTATTAACACAATTTTAATGGTTTATATATGCTCTGTGGGATGGCTTGATAACCATTTATTTTACCATAGTAATTAATTCCTAGGCTTTGGCCCCAGGTAGACTCAGGCTTATACCCTAGTTTGTTTATTTATTTATCTGTTTATTTATTTACCTGTTTATTTTTAAAAAGCTTTTATTTATTCATGAGAGACAGAGGCAGAGACACAGGCAGAAGGAGAAGCAGGCTCCATGCAGAGAGCCCGACGTGGGACTTGATCCTGGGTCTCCAGGATCACGCCCTGGGCTGAAGGCGGCACTAAACTGCTGCTCAGGCTGCCCCTACCCTAGTTTTTTAAGTATGACTCGGAGCTTCTTTAAGTCTCAGTTTTTCATCTGAAAAAATGAGGATAATGATGCCTGTGTTGTGGGACAATTAAATATGGGAATATATGTGAACTTCTTAGCACATTGCATAGCACATATAAACATCCAAATGTTAGATATTATTGTATTGTCTTTATGGAACCTTAAAACGAGACAAGGGTAGCCTGACTGGCTCAATCGGTGGATTGATCCCCGTGGGGCTCAATCGTGGAGGCTCTTGATTGTGGGTTCATGAGTTTGAGCCCTGTGTTGGGTGTAGAAGTTACAAAGATAAATAGATAAATAAATAAAAAGAGTAAAACTGGGACAAGGACAAGGGGAGTATAGTCTCCTAACTTCTTTATGGTATAGTCCCAGTGGCATACCTGTCCTGTCACAGGAATGCATGTTTTTTGTTTTGTTTTGTTTTGTTTCTCTCCTGGGCTTCTCTTTCCACCCTTGATTAGAGACCTGGGTTTATTCATGGCTTTATTTAACACCCCTGCTCTGATGTCTCTTAAATCCATCTAGGTGTGATCTTTCTTTTTATGCTTCTTGGTTCTCTAGGGACATCATAGAGCATATCCTCTAACTCAGCTGTCCAAGTGTTTACAACAGAGTCTATTATCTCATCTCTCTCTTCTGTTAGGGTAAAAACCTTCACTAAACAAGTTCCCTTCTCAATATTCCCATATCCATAGGTAGAATAATTTTATTCTGATTTGATAGACTGTAAAACTGGGAAGATTGTTTTTAAAAAAAATCTTTCATCTACTGTTTCCTGCCATGTAGTTCTGCATTCTTTTTCTTAGTATCCCTTAGATTTGCCTGTCTTTACCATCACTCTAGACCAGGCTTTCATGAGCTGAAAGCAGACTGAATTAGTGTCATAGTTTTTAGCTGCTTTTGTTGCCAGGGCCCTACCATTTGCTAGTTTTATGCTCTCAGTCTCCCTCATCTTCAAATGGCAATTACAATTCCTATCTCATGACATATGTGTAAAATATTTAACTAAATGCCTAACACATGGTAAACACTCAACAAACAGAAGCTGCTGTTATTTGAGATATTTTTCTCAGTAATCTTTGGAAATGGTTGAGATTGAGGTGACAGTATTTTGACAGACCAGTCTTAAGGGATATTGTTTAATGTTTTTCCTCTGATCAAGTACCCATCGTAATTTGTAAGTGTCTACTTCCCCTGCTTAACTTTTGAACTTTCCGTATGACCTTCATTGTACCTTGCCTTGCCTCTTGTGTATCTTATGCTTGGGTGTACAGTTGGAACATTTATCTTCCTAGGTAGAGGGCCTTTCTTTTTTTCTTTTTTTTTTTTTCTTTTTTTTTAAAGATTTTATTTATTTATTCATGATAGACATAGAGAGAGAGAGAGAGGCAGAGACATAGGCAGAGGCAGAAGCAGGCTCCACGCAGGGAGCCTGATGTGGGACTTGATCCCGGGACTCCAGGATCGCGCCCTGGGCCAAAGGCAGGCACCAAACTGCTGAGCCACCCAGGGATCCCCTCTTTTTTTCTTTTAAAGATTTATTTTTATCAGCACACACAAATGTGAGGGAGAGCATGGGCGGCTAGGGAGGCAGAGGGAGAAGCAAACTCCCTGCTGAGCAGGGAGCCCAAAGCCAAGACCTTGGGATCATGTCCTGAGCCAAAGGCTCAACCAACTGAGCCACCCAGCACCCTGGGCCTTCCCTTCCCTTCCCTTCCCTTCCCTTCCCTTCCCTTCCCTTCCCTTCCCTTCCCTTCCCTTCCCCTCTCTTTTCTCTTTTCTCTTTTCTCTTTTCTCTTTTCTCTTTTCTCTTTTCTTTTCTTTTCTCTTTCTTCTTTCTTTTCTTTCTTTCTTTTCTTTTCCTTCCTTCCTTCCTTCTTTCTCTTTTTTTCTCTCTCTTTCTTCCTTTCCTCTCTCTGCAGCTCTATATAAATAAAATAAATAAAATCTAAAAAAAAGTTAATATCCAAAAGAAAACTTATTTTTTCAAGATTTTATTTATTTATTCATGAGAGACACACAGAGAGAGAGAGAGGCAAAGACACAGGCAGAGGGAGAAGCAGGCTCCATGCAGGGAGCCCTACGGGGGACTAGATGCCGGGTCTCCAGGATCAGGCCCGGGCCAAAGGCAGGCACGCTAAACCGATGAGCAACCCAGGCTGCCCCCCAAAGAAAATTATTGTGCTAATTAGTTTCTGCCAAATAGCTTAAAAGGAATGTATCATGCAGTGTAATTCATATGTAATATTTTTAGTGCTTTGTAGGCACATTTAGTGCTTATGTATTAGGCACTCAGATATTCATTTAGTATATACTTTGAATTCTTGCAGATTGATGTTTCTCATGAACTGAGACATTGTATAATCCCAAGTGTCTATTAAATCTTTGTTGCCTTTTCATTGGTCCATTTAACAAATATTTGTTGAATACTATTTTTTACTAGGAATAGTTCAAGATATTAAGGATACAGTAGATAAAATAGGCAAGGTCTGTAGTTTCCTGGATCTTATATTTGAGATTGGAGAAAGCAGTTAATGAATAAAGTTTCTTATAGTAGTAAGTACTACAAAGAAAATAAAGCAGGGTGATGTGATAATGACATGGAGCAGAAGGGGAAGGCTGAGATAGGATGGTTTAGGGAAGGCCTCTGTGAGAAGGTCATATTCAGAAAGACACAAGGAAGAATGTTCAATGTTAAGCTTGGAACAGAGAGAACAAGTGCAGAGAACTAAAGTAAGAGCCAGGATCCAGTCAGGATTCCTAAATTGCGTTTGGCTTTATTTATTTTATTTTATTTTTTAAAAGATTTATTTATTTATTCATTCAGAGAGAGCGAAGAGAGAGGCAGAGACACAGGCAGAGGGAGAAGCAGGCTCCATGTAGGGAGCCCAATGTGGGACTTGATCCCAGGACTCCAGGATCACGCCCTGAGCCAAAGACAGATGCCCAACTGCTGAGCCACCCAGGCATTCCTTTACCAGAACTTTTAAAGAATATGGAGGAAGGATGAAGTCCTGCTGCCACTTTCAGAGCTGGGACCACGAGGAGTGGTTGCCATGATGTGCTACATGGTTGGTACTTGGACTCTCCTAATTTTTGTTAGTTTTTGGTTTATCCTTTCAGTGTTTCTTTTTGCAAGAATAAGCAAATATCGGGATCCCTGGGTGGCTCAGTGGTTTAGCGCCTGCCTTTGGCCCAGGGCGCGATCCTGGAGTCCTGGGATCAAGTCCCGTGTCGGGCTCCATGCCGGGAGCCTGCTTCTCCCTCTGCCTGTGTCTCTGCCTCTCTTTCTCTCTCTGTGTCTATCATGAATAAATAAATAAAATCTTAAAAAACAAAAAAGAATAAGCAAATATCTGCATATATTCGTTTTTCTTCTTTTTTACACGAAAGGTTGTCATAGTATGTACACTGTTCAGCACCTTTCTCTCTTGCTGTATCTTGGAAATCATGCCATACTGGAACAGAGGTAATCCTTCATCTTTTTCGCAGTTTTGTTGCGTGGATGTGCTGGATTTGTTCATCTAGCTAGTCTTTGATAAATATCAATAAGTAATGCTTTACTGCCACTCTTTTGAAAGTAGATTTTGGTATGATGTGTTAGAAGGAGCACTGAGCTGAAAAACAAAAGACACAGGTTCTGTTTTGCCAACAATTACCTGCACAACCTTAGGAAGTTGCATGTTTTCTGACTTCAGTTTCTCCTTATCGTTTAAAGGGTTCAATTGTTCTGTAATCTCTAAGATCTCCTACTATAATATATTTTTCTAGAAATTTTATTAGCCATATTTTATTATTTTTTATTTTTAAAAAGATTTTATTTTTTTACTCAGGAGAGACATAGAGGCAGAGACATAGGCAGAAGGAGGAGAAGCAGGCTCCCTGCAGGAGCCCAATGTGGTACTCGATTCGGAACTCCAGGACCACGTCCTGAGCCACCCAGGCGTCCCTGTTAGACATATTTTAAAACTATTGCTCAGTGAAGCATGCAAGACATAGAAGCATGTAAATGAGAGTGTCAGGTCAAGTTTTAAAAGCACTACTTTGTAGAGACTTCCAAATAGATTGATGGGGCCAGAGAATAAAATCAGGGAAGTTAGATGTTAGATACATGTTAACTATAGTAGTTTAAATAACAATGACCAGCATCATAACAGAGGGAATAACAATAAAGGGAAGGCTGATTTGAAGAATGAACTAATGGGGGAAGATAGAAGTCTGTATGCAAGATACTGTGAAATGGAACATGTTAGAGTTATTTTTTGAGAATTATTTTAAATTAATTTTGAAGCCTGATTTATACTCTCTTTTTGAAAAATGGAATCATAGAATTCGATTCAAATTCTGGTTCCTCTTTTTACAAAGCTACGTAATCCTGGGCAAATTAATTTATCTGAGCCGTTATCCTCCAAACATGGACTGATAATATGCCCCTCATAGAGTTGAGGTAAGGATTAAATGAAATAAGGCAGCTGGCACATACTCTCAATATTTGTTGATTCTCTTTTTTTTCCTTTTTTTTTTAAGATTTTATTTATTTATTCATGAGAGACACAGGGAGAGAGAGAGGCAGAGACACAGGCAGAAGGAGAAGCAGGCTCCATGCAAGGAGCCCGACATGGAACTCAATCCCGTGTCTTCAGGATCAAGCCCTGGGCCGAAGGCAACGCCAAACCAGTAAGCCACCCAGGCTGCCTAGATTCCCTTTTTTAAAAATTTAAATTCAGTTAATTAATATATAGTGTTTAATTAGTTTCAGGGGTAGAGTTTAGTGATTCATCAGTTGCATATAACACCTAGCGCTCATCACATCAAGTGCCCTCCTTATGGCTATCACTCAGTTACCCCATCCCCCCACCTACTGCCCCCAGCAGCAACCCTCAGTTGTTTCCTATAGTTTTCTATGGTTTGTGTTCCTCTTTGATTCCCTTTTCTTTAATCGTTCTGACACCAGCCACATTTTAATAGTTACTTAAGAACTTTATATTCTGAGTCCATAGACAGGCAATAGCATTGGCATCACCAGGGTTAGAATGCAGAATGTCAGGTCTCACTCTAGGCCTACTGAATCCAAATCTGTAGTTTAATGAGATCCACATTAAAACTTGAGAAGCATTGGAACCTTAAGAAATTGCCAGTGAGAGATTTCCTCTTTTTTGCCTGAGTTCCTAATAATTGGGTGTCTCTTTTTACCTTTTGGCAGGTTGATTTTTGCTGTGCACTATTAGCTCAAACTATTATATTTATTTTTAAAGATTTTATTAAAAAAAATTATCAGTGCACACATGAGTGGGGGGAGAGACTGAGGCAGAGGGAGAGAGAATCCTCAAGCAGACTCCCTACTGAGCTCAGAGACCAACGGGTGCCCTCCCACAGGACCCCAAGATCATGACCTAAGCCAAAATCAAAAGTCAGCACTTAACCAACTGAGCCACCCAGGCACCCCAAGATTCTATTTTATTTTATTTTTTAAAATTTAATTTATTTATTCATGAGAGAGAGAGAGAGAGGCAGAGACACAGGCAGAGGGAAGAGCGGGCCCCATGCAGGGAGCCTGATGTGGGACTCGATCCCAGGACTCCAGTATCACGCCCTGGGCCAAAGGCAGGCACTAAACCACTGAGCCACCCAGGGATCCCCCCAAGATTTTATTTTTAAGTAAAAACTTGGGCCTGAACTCACAAACTTGAGATCAAGAGTCACAAGCTCCACTGAGTGAGCCAGCTAGGTGTCCCTGAAACTATTTTAGGTAAAATATACGAGCAGGTGTTTAGAGTAAAAGTTCAACTGCAGAAGTCTTTACATGTTATTAAATAGTGTTAGAGGTTGAATTCTGCTAGATTTTTAACTATTGTGAGACATTCAGAAAAATGCATAAAACATATGTATTTTATTTTATCTTTTATATATATATATTTTTTATTTTTTTATTTTTTTTTTTATGATAGTCACAGAGAGAGAGAGAGAGGCGCAGAGACACAGGCAGAGGGAGAAGCAGGCTCCATGCACCGGGAGCCCGATGTGGGATTCAATCCCGGGTCTCCAGGATCGTGCCCTGGGACAAAGGCAGGCGCCAAACCGCTGCGCCACCCAGGGATCCCAAAACATATGTATTTTAAAATAATTATAAGCAACACCTGTATAACCACCAACCAAGTCAAGAAAAAAAATATTACTAGTGCCTCAGAGGCACTTTCAGTGTACTCTTCTTTTGTGACATCCATTTGTCTCTTGGTAGTAACCACTGTTCTGTCTTTTGTGATAATTTCTTTGCTTTTCTTGATAGTGTTATCACCTGCATGTATATCTTTAAGCAGTGGTTTAGTTTTGCCTGTTTGTCAACTTTACATAAATGGAGCCATACTTTATGTGTTCTTTTGTTGTCTTTTGCTCAGTTTTAAGTAATTAAGCCCAAAAAAGTCTGACAAGTTTCGAACAATTTTAGCTATAGTGTTCAACCCTGATATTTAGTTGTCTATAGAGAACACCCATTAATGCAGTTTGTTTTCCCCCTATTTAAAACTACACAGAAAAAAAAAAAAAAAGCTACATAGTTGTGGGATCCCTGGGTGGCTCAGCGTTTTTTTTGTTTTTTTTTTTTAAAGATTTTATTTATTTATTCATGAGAGACACAGAGACTCAGAGAGAGAGAGAGAGAGAGAGAGAGGCAGAAACATAGGCAGAGAGAGAAGCAGGCTCCGTGCAGGGAGCCTGATGCGGAACTCGATCCCGGGACTCCAGGATCATGCCCTGAGCTGAAGGCAGGTGCTCAACCACTGAGCCACCCAGGGATCCCTGGCTCAGTGGTTTAGTGCCTGCATTTGGCCCGGGGCCTGATCCTGGAGTCCGGGATCGAGTCCCACATCGGGCTCCCTGTGTGGAGCCTGCTTCTCCCTCTGCCTGTGTCTCAGCCTCTCTCTCTGTGTCTCTCATGAATAAATAAAATCTTAAAAAATAAATAAAGCTACACAGTTGTAATATGTAAACCACTCAGCACTTTGATTCTGAACATTACAAAATTGCTAATTTTCTTATATTTATTTTTGGTAGGAATATTATAAAATATCCTGAGTATCTTTTTTCTTAATTAGACTATAGAACATTCTTTTAAATATGCATTTTTACATTTAAAAATTGGAACCAAGATGAATTTACTGAAAATTTGGAAGACATTTTTAAAAATTAAAGAACAGATGCTTGCTGTAACCAGTTCACAAAAGCAAATCCTTTTTACAAACTGCCATAGATAACTACTTTTAACAGTTTGAAATGAAACTTCTTCTGTGGGTACAAAAAAATTCATCTTCACATTTTTAGGCAGATACGGCTTTTTGAATTTCACAATATGTTGTAGAGTATAAATTAGTACATATAGTTCCACCTCATTTTTAACAGCTGTTTAGGATTATGATTGTATCATAATTTATCTACTCTCCTGTGAATGGACATTGAGCTTGTTTTCTTACTTTCCTTTTTCTTCTGTTAAAACAGTACTGCATTGAACATCCTTTTCGCAACTGTGCCAAAGTTTATTTCAGACATATTTCTAGTAGAATGTCTGGGTCATCTGGCATGTGCATTTAAAATGTTGACAGATAACCTTTAAAAAAATATTTTAGGGCAGCCCATGTGGCGCAGCGGTTTAGCGCTGCCTGCAGCCCAGGGTGTGATCCTGGAGACCCGGGATCGAGTCCCACCTCAGGCTCCCTCCATGGTGCCTGCTTCTCCCTCTGCCTGTGTCTCTGCATCTCTCTCTCTCTCTCTCTCTGTCTCTATGAATAAATAAAAATAAAATCTTAAAAATAAATAAATAAATAAATAAATAAATAAATAAATAAATAAATAAATATTTTAACAGGGACCCCTGGATGGTTCAGTGGTTGAGCGTCTGCCTTCGGCTCAGGTCATGATCCCTGGGTCCTGGGATCGAGTCCTGCATCAGGCTCCCTGCAGGGAACTTGCTTCTACCTCTGCCTATGTTTCTGTCTGTCCCTCTGTCTCTCATGAATAAATAAATAAAATCTTAAAAAAAAAAGATTTTGGGGATCCCTGGGTGGCACAGAGGTTTGGCGCCTGCCTTTAACCCAGGGCGTGATCCTGGAGTCCCGGGATAGAGTCCCACGTCGGGCTCCGGGCATGGAGCCTGCTTCTCCCTCTGCCTGTGTCTCTGCCTCTCTCTCTCTCTCTCTCTCTCTCTCTCTGTGACTATCATAAATTTAAAAAAAAAAAAAGATTTTAACATGTATGGTTTAGTTTTCCTTCACAGTCTTCAACTTAATTGGAAATTTTGAGTTGTATTTTATCTTTATTCTTTGTCATTAATCCATTCTGTTCACTTATTCATTATCTACTACCTGTTAGTTACTGAAGGTAGTAGACATTACACATATGACCCATACTTGGTGGGTCACCTTATTACATATGGTGGAAAGTGAAAAGGAAATTTAAAGGGAATTTAGAAAAAATGATTCCTTGTATTGGAGAAGTCGGGGAAGGTTTTCTAGAGCAGGTGGTGCTTGAGCCAGCCTTGAGGATAGGCAGGTTTGCACATATGAAATTGTATCCCAAATAGCATCAAGGACAAGGGATCACAGAGATAGGAGGAAGAGGCTCTATGGAAATACAGTTTGTCGGAGTGATAGAGGACTAGGCTACTGTGGGAGAGGCACACAAAAAGTGAGATTTGACCCAGATTGTGATGACTTTGAAGAATTATGCTAGCTGTGGAAACCAATTCCTCAAAAAATAAAATACAGAATTACCATATGATTTAGTGATTCTACACCTAGGTATATATCCATAAACATTGAAGCAGGAATTCAGACAGATATTTGTGCACCAGCATCCATAAGAGCATATTCACAGTAGCCTAGAGGAGAAAAGAACCCAAATGTCCATTGAGGGATGAATATTAAAATACAATATTACAGTATTCTGTATAATGGAATATTATTCAGCCTTAGAAAGGAACGAAATTCTGACAGATACTACCACATGGATAAAGATTGAAGATGTTACACTAATGGAAATAAGCCAGACACAGAAGGAAAAATACGGTGTCATTCTAACTATATGAGCAGTCCAATTCATAGAGACAAAGTTGGGCGGGGGTTACTGGGGGCTGAGAGGAGGGGGGAAATGTGGAGTTTGTGCTTAATGGGTATGGAATTTCTGTTTGGGATGATGACGTTTGGAGATGAATAGTAGTGATGTTTGTACAATGTGAATGCACTTTTGCCATTGAAATATATACTTAAAATGATTAAAATGTCCTATTTTATGTTATGTGTATCTTATAATAAAACTTAAGATAAATGGAATACTAAAGAGCTTGAATATTAAACATTTAGTAATCAGTTTTTTTACTGAAGTATAATTAACATACAATGTCATACTAGTTTCAGGTGTGCATGTTGATTTGATTCTGTACATTACTCAGTGCTTATCCACAATAAGTGTAGTCACCACCATCTGTCCCTGTACAAAACTACTACAAATTACTGGCTATATTCCTTATGCTGTACTTTTCATCTCTGTGACTTATTTACTTATTTAAAGATTTTATTTATTTGAGAGGGAGAGAGAGAGAAAATGAGGGGGAGGGGCACTAGGAGAGGGAGAGGCAGGCTCCCCACTGAGCAGAGAGCCTGATGCGGGACTCCATCCCAGGACTCTGGGATCATGACCTGAGCTGAAGGCAGATGACTAACCAAAGGTAGGTGCCCTGAGTTATTTTTGTATTCTGGAAGTTTGTATCTTTTAATCCCTTTATTTCAGCCCATCCCCCACTTGATGAAAGTTTTTGATCCAGATTTGCACCATAAAAATTAATCCTGAAATAAAGAACAAATTGGAGGGATGTGTACGTGGCTTAGTGGAGTGTGCGACTCTTGACCTCAAGGTCATGAGTTTGAGCCCCACATTGGGTGTAGATTACTTTAAAAAGAAGAAGAAGAAGAAGAAGAAGAAGAAGAAGAAATCAGCCAAGGAAGGAGTTAGCAGTGGAAAAATCAGCTCTTCTTTATTATAGTAGATTAGCTAGGAAATGATTTGGGCCTGGGGTTCCTGGGTGGCTCAGTCAGTTAAGCATCTGCCTTTGCCTTGGGTCATGATCTCAGGGTCCTGAAATTGAGCCCCTTGTCAGGTTTGGAGCAGGGAGTCTACTTTCCCCTCCCTCTGCCTCGCCCCCTCTTTGTGTTCTCTCTCTCTCTGTGTCAAATAAATAAACCTTAAAAAAAAGAAAGATGATTTGGGCCTCTAGGACAGCAGTGGAGAAAAGTTAGAACAAGAGTGAATGTGGGGGATGTTTATTTTGTTTTTTAAAAGATTTATTTATTTTTTTTAGAGAGTGGGGGGAGAGGGGCAGAGTGAGAGGAGAGAGAATCTCAAGCCGACTCTGCTGAGATCACCATATGAGCCAAAATCAAGAATTGAGCTCTTAACCAACTGAGCAACCCAGACGCCCTGAATTCAGGAGATGTTTGACAACTAATGAGATGTGGGAGGAAAGAGAAAAGTAAAAGTAAAAGATGACTGCTAGGTTTTAGGTCAGGTAAATGGGGAAGATAAACAGGTAGCTGGGAGAATGTCCAGTATGAAGATGGGGAAATGTAGTTCAGGAGAATCAGGCCTACAGATAAGTTGTGGAGTGATTTGCCTGTCTGTCCATCTGAACAAATGTTTAATTGAATCTGCCTTTGCTGCACACATTCGATGAATACGGCAATCTGTATCCGCAAGGATCGAATGATCTAGTGAGTCATTCTCTTAGCATTTATATTTGAAACCGTGTGATTGCCTAAGGAGAAAACGTAGCAAGGAAAGAGAAGGCAAAATGGAATTTTAAGAGCCACCTCCACATTTAGAGTATGAAAGGAGAAAGAAACCTCAGAATGAGGGATCAGAGAGGTAGTAGAGAAGTAGAGACCAAACGGAATATATAGTCATCAAGGATTAAACTGAATTTAAGGAATCAAAATAGTAATATGAAGTTGGAAAATCTCTGAAATTCAGTCTTCAAAATAAATTCAAGCTTTGCTATTTCACTTCTGTTTGTCCATAGGCATGATGGCAGTGTAATCTTAAAATTTTTTTTCTCTTGTGCCATTTTTCATATTTTTGATCCATGACTGAAATCGAATTACATTAGTGTGCCAGTCAGCTGTGCTTTCAGTTATTAAGCAGAAATTTCCATTTAGAACTTTTGTCCTTAGTTTTTTATTTTATTTTATTTTTATTTTTATTTATTTATGATAGTCACACAGAGAGAGAGAGAGAGAGGCAGAGACACAGGCAGAGGGAGAAGCAGGCTCCATGCACTGGGAGCCTGACGTGGGATTCGATCTCGGGTCTCCAGGATTGCGCCCTGGGCCAAGGCAGGTGCCAAACCGCTGCGCCACCAAGGGATCCCTGTCCTTAGTTTTTACCTGTAAAAATATTGTCTTCCTTCAATTTAAACTGACCTGACTCATAATACTTTTTTATTTTATTGTGATGAACATACATAACATAAAATTAGCCATTTTAGCTATTTTTAAGTATATAGTTTAGTGGCATTAAGTATATTCACATTTAAAAAAAAGATTTTATTTATTTATTCATGAGAGACAGAGAGAGAGAGGGGGAGAGAGAGAGGCAGAGACACAGGCAGAGGGAGAAGCAGGCTCTATGCAGGGAGTCCGACGTAGGACTCGATCCCAGGACTCCAGGATCAGGCCATGGGCCGAAGGCAGGCACCAAACCGCTGAGCTGCCCAGGGATCCCCCTTCACATGTTTATGTAACCAGTAACCAGTAAGAATTCTCTGTTCTTACAGAGAATAAATAATATATTTCTTTTAAAAAAACAAACCTCTTGGGCAGCCTGAGTGGCTCGTTGGTTTAGCGCTGCCTTCGGGCCAGGGCGTGATCCCGGGGTCCTGGGATCGAGTCCCACGTGGGGCTCCCTGTGTCGAGAGCCTGCTTCTCCCTCTGCCTGTGTCTCTACCTCTCTGTCTCTCATGAATAAATAAATAAAATCTTTAAAAAAATGAAAACCTCTTTCCTAGCATTTTTTTGTCTTTCCTACATAAAATTCTTCTTGAAGTTTAATTTTTTTTCATTGGGCATAGAGATTACTTAAAAATAAACTTTGGGCATTGGGCATAGAGATTACTTAAAAATAAACTTTAAAAAGATGAGTTGGTGAAGTATGTCTTTCTTTACTGATGTATGTAACTTTTTTTTTAACTAATCTCCCTTTTTATGTCTAAAGTTAATGCAAGCTGCATTAAACTGAAAACATACATTCTATGAAACATATATAATGAAATATCAATTATTTCATTAATTTAATGAAAGTATTCATTAGTGCTGTAACTAATTTTTGGATAGCTACTCCTGCTAAACCACCATGGGGGCTCAGCAATGTGAAAAACTGCCAGTGTCCATTCTGACTAGAAAACTTGAAAATTTAAGATAAAAGATAAATAGAAGAGTCTGAGGGACTCTTTGCATCTTTGCAATGTAAATGACTGACATCTTGATAATTACAAATGTGAAATCAGCACCCCTGTGAATGTTATTAATAATTAAATTATTTTTAACCTCTAAATCTTATTTCGCCACTCCCGATGAATATGTGTGTATCTATATATGTATGAATGGATGTATGCATGTATGTTATTTTGCATTTCTTTCTAAATTAGGTTCTGGTAGACAGCAGAACATTTGTAGATATTGGTGTAACTGTGTTGTTTAAAGTCTGAAGAATGGGGCAGCCTGGGTGGTTCAGCGGTTTAGCGCCGCCTTCAGCCCCGGTAGTGATCCTGGAGACCCTGGATCAAGTCCCACGTCAGGCTCCCTGCATGGAGCCTGCTTCTCCCTATGTCTCTGCCTCTCTCTCTCTCTCTTTCTCTCTCTCTCTGTGTGTCTCTCATGAATTAAAAAAAAAAAAAAAAAAAATTCTGAAGAATAGGGACACCTGGGTGGCTCAGCAGTTGAGCGTCTGCCTTTGGCTCAGGGTGTGATTTCCAGAGTCCTAGGATTGAGTCCCACATTAGGCTCCCTGCGTGGAGCCTGCTTCTGTCTCTGCCTATGTCTCTGCCTCGCTCTGTCTCTCTCATGAATAAATAAAATCTTAAAAAAAAAATTCTGAAGAATAATTTTTTTCCTTCAATTCTTTTAAGTTTGCAAATAGATCCTGGTTCTGGCCAAAGCATTATGCAAATAGGAAGTAATAATGAAGATAATTATGCTAATCTATTTTAGTTAAGTAGACTTTTCTTTATAAAATTAAACACTTAGAACTGCGACTCTAGGCTTCTTTCAAGTACTGCTGCATTTTATAAACAGAACTTGTGGCTAAGCTGATCTTAAAGTTTTCGTTGTATTAGGCTTCCTGAATTGGAATACTTCAGTCAAGAAGTCAACTATAGATCATTTTGGAGGGAAATAAGTGAGACTATATTTTCTTTCCTAGTGTGTAATACAAGCAAATGAGCATTAGTAAAAATAAATTGCCTAGATTTACTGTATCAGTAAATAGAGTTTCCATACTGTTTTTAAAGGACTATAATTAGAAAATTGTTTGCTATTGTAAATTTAAAATAAAGTATTTTTTATTTATATACAAAATATTCTCGGCAGAAATAGGAAAATTATTTGTACAGAGTGACAGTAACAAATGCTTGTATCAAAGTGAAACAAGAGATTCTAAAATTATTTGGAAATCAAGGAATAGTGTTACCTGATGAAAAAGTTTCAGGAAATTTTTATTTTTTTAAGATTTTAATTATTTGAGAGAGGGCAAGAGAGAGAGTGCGTGCACGTAGGAGCAGAGGGGTGAAGTAGAGGGAGAAGCAGACTCCTCAAGAACAGGGATCCTGATGTGGGGCTCCATCCCAGGACCCTGGGATTGTGACCTGAGCCAAAGGGAGATGCTTAACTGTCTGAGCCATCCAGGCGTCCCTTTAGGAAATTTTAAAGATAACAGTTTGAAGTTTTTTTGTGGGATATTACTTGACATTATAGAATGTATGCAGATATATATTATTATTTCTCTGTATATCCTTTGTGTGTACAAAGACATCTCCAGAGGAGCTCTGACTGTAGATAGCATTATGCTCATTGGAAACCAAAATAAGTGAAACCAACTAACTGATCCTGGCAGACTGTTTTATCTCCTTTTGGACTTGTAATATGTGGTATGCTTTCAATGGTTATTTCTTTACTAGACTTAGAGCTCTTGGTGTATGTGATTGTAAGATGCAACTTTTTCTTTGAATAACTTTGCCTTCCTGTGTAACAGTATGGGGCACACTATTTTCCAAATCAGTTTGAAATACAGTTGAATATGTTTACATTTTTGTGTTTATTAAAAACATTAAAAACATCATCTAATTTGTTGTTGTAGAATATAGACTGCTTTCCTCAAAGGAAATACATGTTCCGGTAAAAGAATTGATATATATGGTAAAACAAATTTACTTACACTACAGGCTTGTTTAAAATGTTGTACTTTAACTATACTTCTGCAAATAGAAATGTAAAAGTACAAAAAACACTTGAGTATTTACTATATTCTTTATACTTTTTGAAGAATTTGCATGTATTAAAGCGTTTAGTCCTCACGGTGGCTTTATGAGATAGGTACTACCCACATTTTCTAGCTAAGAGAATGAAGGCTTTTAAAAGAAACCTTTAAATAGAACTCAGAAATTTAAATAGAGCTTTTTCAGGCAATTGTGATTCCAAGATATACTTTCCTTGTCATTTTAATTTTATTCATGTGTGTACAAAAGTGTTTCTGTACATTCTCGGAACTACTCTGGCACCTTTGTTTTGAGGATTCTTCTGGCCACTGTTTTGCCACTATTCTCAGCAACCCCTAATCAGTAGTATGTTGTTAATTAGTGCACAAGAGTTTGGTGCACTTTTTCTTTCTTTAACTTTATGTAAAGAAAAATTTCAAATATATTTATAAATAGGCTACTGTAGAGAATCTCTGTTACTCCTCACTTAGGCTCAAAAAATTACCGACACGTTACCTGTCTTATTTCATCTATCTGTATTTTTGGGCAGGGCTGTGATGGAGTATTTTGAAGCAAATTCTAGATATCTTCTCATTTCACAAATAAATATGTACTCATCTTCCACTGATTTTTGGGTCTTGGATTTGTGTTTTGTTTTTTCTTTTTTCCCTTCGTGTATTTTGCAGCTCTTATTGATGGTATACACATTTTTTTTTTTTAGGATTGTTTCTTCTTGGTGAATTGACCTATCACTGTGAAATATTGTGAAATGTCCCTCTTTTTTTTTTCTTGTTAGTATTGTTTTGAAGCCTACGATGTCTGGTATTAATATAGACACTGTAGCCTTCTAATGCTTGCTGTTTCTCTTCTGTCTCCTCCTGTGACATTTAGCCTCTTTGCCCCTTTATATTTTTTGAATTTTTATTTTTATTTATTTATTTTTTAAATTTTTATTTATTTATGATAGTCACACAGAGAGAGAGAGAGAGAGAGGCAGAGACACAGGCAGAAGAGGGAGAGGCAGGCTCCATGCACCGGGAGCCCGATGTGGGATCCGATTCCGGGTCTCCAGAATCGCGCCCTGGGCCAAAGGCAGGCGCTAAACCGCTGCGCCACCCAGGGATCCCTATTTTTTGAATTTTTAAAAAAGATTTTATTTTATTTGACAGAGAGAGGGAGAGAACATGCACAAGCAAGGGGAGCTGCAGGCAGAGGGAGAGAGGGAGAAGCAGGCGCCCTGCTGAGCAGAGAGCCTCATGTGGGGCTCGATCCCAGGACTCTGGGATCATGACCTGAGTCGAAGGCAGATGCTTGATCTTAGCCAAAAGACTGAGAAGCAGTTGAAGGCAGATGCTTAACCCACTGAGTCACCCAGGTACCCACAATAATACATTTTTTAAAAAAGATTTTATTTGTTAGAGAGTGCACTTGTGTGCAAGGGGGTGGCAGAGGGAGAAGGATAAGTAGACTCCATGCTGAGTGTGCAGCCTGATGTGGTTTCAGTCTTACATCCTTGAGATCCTATCCCAAGCCAAAATCAAGAGTTAGCCATTCAACTGACTGATCCACCCAGGCAACTCTACAATGTATACTTTATTTCTATACATGTTGTAAGCTGTAAAATACATTATTTTTGCTTTAGACAGTGATTTTTTATTTTATTTATTTAAAAGATTTTATTTATTCATGAGAGACACACACAGAGAGGCTGAGACATAGAGGGAGAAGCGGACTGCTCTCAAGAAGCCTTGTGTGGGACTCGATCCCTGGACCTGGGATCATGCTTTGAACTGAAGGCAGATGCTCAACCGCTGAGCCATCCAGGAGGTATCCCTAGACAGTGACTTTTTAAAAGAAGAGCTTTATTTATTTATTAGAGATAAGAGTGTGCATGTGCAGATGAGCAGAAGGGGGAGAGGGAGAGAGAATCTCAAGCACACTCTGAAGCTTGATGCAGGGGGCCAGTCTCACTATGAAATCACAACCTGAGCCAAAACTAAGAGTTGGACTCTAAACCAACTGTGTCATCCAGGCACCCCTAAAATTGTTACCTTTTAAGGAAATTTTATATATTTTTTTATTTTTAAAAATATTTATTCATGAGAGACACACAAGAGAGAGGCAGAGACATAAGCAGAGGGAGAAGCAGGCTCTCCACAGAGTGCCCAGTATGGGACTTGATCCCAGGACCCCGGGATCACCACCTGAGCCTAAGGCAGATGCCCAACCGCTGAGCCCAACCCAGGTGCCCCTAAGGAAATTTAAAAAGTGATAAAACAGAAGTCTCTTGTGTTTAATCATATATGATTTTCTGTGCTCTTCATTTCTTAGTGTATATCCAAATTTTTAGCTGATGCCATCCTTCCACCTGAAGTACTACCTTTAACATTTCTTGTCATGCAGGTGTTTTGGTGTTATATTCTTTCCACCTTGCCTGTCTGAAAATATTTTTATTTCAGTTTTTTCTTTAAAGTTTTATTTAAGTAATCTACACCCCATGTGGGGCTCAAACTCAAGACCCTGAGATAAAGAGTCTTATGCTCTTCAACTGAACCAGCTAGGCACCCTCTGCACTTTTATCTCTAAAGATATTTTCATGCAGGCACCCGGGTGGCTCCCTCTGCCAGTTTCTGCCTCTCTCTCTCTCTGTGTCTCTCATGAATAAATAAATGAAACCTTTTCTTTAAAAAAAAAAAAAAAATATTTATTTCTTTGACCTAGAGAGAGAGAGAGAGAGAGAGAGAGAGAACAAACAGGAGGAGCGGCAGAGGAAGAAGCAGACTCCCCACCAAGCAAGGAACCTTGAAGTGGGGCTCAATCCCAGGACCCCAGGATCACGGCTTGAATTGAAGGCAGAAACTTAATGAACTGAGCTACCCAGGTCCCCTCTCCCTTTTTTAATTTTTATTTATTATTTTTTTAAAAATTTTATTTATTTATTCATAGAGACACAGGCAGAGGGAGAAGCAGGCTCCATGCAGAGAGCCTGACGTGGGACTCGATCCCCGGTCTCCAGGATCAGGCCCTGGGCTGTAGGCGGCACTAAACCGCTGCTCCACCGGGGCTGCCCCCTCCCCCTTTTTTCAAAAGGATGTTTTCATGCATATAGAATTCCAAGTTGATTTTTTCTTTTTTTTTTTTTAATAAGATTTTATTTATTCATTAGACAGTGTGTGAGTGTGCACAAGCAGAGAGGAGAGTCAGAAGAGGGAGAAGCAGGCCCCCTGCTGATCTGGGAGCCAGAAACTGGATTCCATCCCAGCACCCTGAGATCAGGACCCAAGCTGAAGGCAGATGCTTAACCAACTGAGCTACCCAGGCGCCCCTGATTTTTTTTTCTTTCAGCATTTTAAAGATGCCAATACTTTTGTCTTCTGACATTTATAGTTTCCATTAGTCATTATCACTGGTTTTCAGCAAATTCGATTTTGAAAATGATATACCTTGGTGTGGTTTTGTCTCTATATATGTGTTTTATCCTGCTTGGTTTGTTCAGATTTTTGGATCTTTGGGTTTATACTTTTCATGAGACTGGGAACATTTTTCATCATTATTTCTTAAGATTTTTATCTGGTTATCTGGTCCCATCTCTCTTTACATCAGGACTACAATTCCACGTGTGCTAGACCTTCTGATATTTCCCAGAGGTTACTGAGGCTTTGTTAATTTTTTTTCAGTGTTTTTTTCCTCCCTTTGTGTTTCATTTTGGATAGTTTGTGTTGCTGTATCTTAACTGAATCTTCTGCATGCTCTAATATGCCATTGATTACATACAATGGTATTTTCACTTCATATATTGTATTTTTTATTCCTAGAAATTTTTCTTTTGACTATTTTCCATTTCTTTCTCTGTTACAGTTACTTTTTTTTAAGTCATTGAATATAATATTCTTAAAGTTTTAATGTTATTGTCCTTTTTGAATTTTTTTAAAGATTTTTATTTATTAGAGAGAGAGAGAGGCAGAGACACAGGCAGAGGAAGAAGCAGGCTTCATGCTGGGAGCCCGACGTGGGACTCCATCCCAGGTTCCCAGGATCATGCTCCAGGCCAAAGGCAGGTGCTAAACCACCGAGCTACCCAAAAGGGATCCCGCTTTTTAATTTTTTTTTTTAAGATTTTATTTATATATTCATGGGATACAGAGAGAGGCAAAGGCACAGGAAGAAGTAGGCTCCCTGTGGGGAGCCTGATGCAGAGCTTGATCACTACCCAAGCCAAAGGCAGACAGACACTCAGCCACTGAGCCACCCAGGCATCTCTAATGTTCTTGTCCTTATGTACCATTTCCAAGTCTGCTCCTTTGTTGACTAGCTTTTCTCTTAGTACGGTTTTGTTTTTATTTTGTCGTTTGGCACATAGTAATTTTGGGTTGGGTGTTGGATGAGTGTCTGTCTTTTGCTGCCTTTCTTTAACAAGTATTTTGGCAGACAGGTTGCCTGTTCATGGTTTTGAGCTCTTTGTTTAGGTTTTCCTAGAGTAGATCTAGAGTAGTTTTCATTATAGGGACATTTGAGCCCTATACTAAGGGGTGAATCCTCTAGAGTCTCTACTGAATATCTCAGGTGATCACCAAGGACTTTTTACCCTGACTTGCTGGAGCTTGAATGTTTCTGTGCTTGTGAGCTGTGAGAACTGACCAGCTTATAACTTCCCTGTTATTCTTTGCCTTACTGTTCTGAAGAAAAGATTCATGGCAGCCATATTCTCAGTTTTGAAGGGGAAAAAAAAAAACACTATTGATATTATAAAAATCTCATAGAAATGGAAAGAAAAGGTAAATCCATGTATAGATCAGGGTAATAGTAAGCAGTTAAGGAGAATAAGACAGAGTTACATCAAGTTGGGTACTTACAACACCCAACCCCTTTAGCTGGGGAAGCCCTGTGGAGCCAGCCAGGCTGGAGTCCCTATTGAGAGGCCTGGGCAAGCATCCTTCCCTCTGGCGAGACTTCCAATTGACCATCCCCAGAAAGCCCATATTTTATAGGGCAAATGATGGAATCTGAAGTTAAACATTTGTTTGCCTACGTGCAGTTTGTGGTGAGCTGCATTTCTGTGTTATCATGGCTTTACATATTCAAAGAGGCGCAGTGTGTTTGCCTCCTCTCCCAGATTCCATTCTGGGGGGCCAGTCCAGCCTGGAGCCAGAGGGGATGCAGGGCAAAATTTATAGCTCTTGTTGTCCAGCAAGAACAGCCATTTCTGACCTAGAGGCCAGCTAATGTCAACTAATCAGGCTCCCAAGGTCACTTATGTGGCCAAGTCTCACAAACAGCATTCTTTAGCCTGCCTGCCTACGTGCAGTTCGAGGTGGTTGGTTATGCAGGACAGATCACAGCAACCTCCCTATCCATACAATACACTGACTGGCCGTGGGAGTGTTGCCCAATACTTAGCAAAGATTAAAGGGGATACTATGCAGATTTTTGTAGTTCTTTTTCTCTTCCTACCTTTCTGGAATTTTGCCAGAGTTCTAGCCTCTTCAGCCTCCCTGAACCCTGGTATCTTTTCAACTCAGAGAGGTTAATGGACTCTTGATTCCCTCCTTTACTTTATTGAGGTCCAAAAATTGCCTTCAGGCAGACAGCCTGGGCAGTCTTTTGAATAACAGAATGTCTCATAGTCTACATTTGTCCAGTTGCCTTCTTGTGGTATCCTTTAGCTGGAGGCTAAATAATGAAATTAAAAATCTAAAGCAAGAGTGTTTCACAGGCAGTGTGCGTACTTCCCATTACTTGGCTCGTGATGTGTAATTTCTAGACATCTCACTTTTAACCGTCTTCAGATCGAGCTCTGGATTCAGATGATAGTAGCCTGATCTTTCCATTAGAATATTTTCCATCAACCTTTCATGTAATGGTTTTAGTACCTTTTGTGATTATAAATTATTAGGGTTTGCAACATGATACTTTTCTTAATCTGTTCTTCCTTCATATAGATGAAATTCCTTAGAACTTTACCACATTAACTGTTTGGTTACTCTGTTGATTAGTATAGGAAAGGCAGGAAAGGGATTTGATTCTTTCCCTTATTTTTCAAGTAATTTTATTTTATTTTTTTTAAGGTTTTATTTATTCATGAGAGGTAGAGAGAGAGGCAGAGAGACACAGGCAGAGGGAGAAGCAGGCTCCATTCCATGCTGGAACCCGACGTGAGACTTGATCCCCGGTCTCCAGGATCACACCTGGGCTGAACGCAGCGCTAAGCCGCTGAGCCACCTGGGCTGCCCTCAAGTAATTTTAGAGGAATCATGAATTAGTCCCTTTAGCAGCCTTCCCTGATGACTGTGAATTTTCTTTATTTTTATTTTTATTTTTTGTGAATTTTCTTTAGTAGCATTATGAACATACAGATTTTTATATATTTCATAGACATAAAATAATAGCTTTGTTTTTTTGTAGTTTTTTATGCTCAAATTGTTTACTCTTAGGCCTGTGGGAGTGCCTTTTATTTGGGTCCTGCGACCTTTTGACAAGACTACATTAGTCTTTAATAATTTCCTTGCTTTGGGAACAACAGCATGTTCCAGGCTCACCTTGTACATTTCCTGCCCCAATTTTAGAAATAGCCATTTCTCTAAGGGGACTGTCTCTTTAGTGGAAAATAGGATATAAAGACCACAATCTGGGTTCTGAGATATTCTTTGCTACTCATTGCTTTTGAATCTTTTTCTGTGGACAGGGTTAGAAAAGTCTTTCTTTCGTTTATGTAATCTCTACACTCAACGTGGGGCCTGAGCTCATGACCCTGAGATCTATAGTTGATTAAGAGTCCAATGCTCTAGGGGCACCTGGGTGGCTTAGTTGGTTAAGCATCTGCCTTTGCCTCAGGTCATGATCCTGTCATCCGTGGTCCCCCCCCCCCCCTTTGTGGAGCCACCTGTCCCAAGTGTGGAGCTCTGCTCAGTGGGGAGTCTGCTTCTCCCTCTGTGCTTCCCAGCTCCAGCTTGTGTTCTCTCTCTCTAATAAATAAATAAAATATTTTTTAAAAAATCAGATGCTCTACCACCCCAGGAGATTTAAAAAATGAGTTCCTGCTGATATTCTGATTCAGATGTACAGTTACAGGGTTTTTGTTTTTATTTTTTTTTTAATTTATTTATGTATTTGAGAGAGAGCATGAACAGGGGGAGGAGCAGAAGTGGAGGTGGGAGGAAAGAATCTCAAGCAGGCCCTGCACCAAGCACTCTTCAATGGACATAGGGCTTGATCCCATGATCCTGAGATCACAACCTGAACCGAAACCAAGAGTCAGACACCCACCTGACTGAGCCACCAAGGTTCCCCCAGTTATAGGGTTTTTATTTAATCTCTTTAATTTTATACTTACAGCTCTTCATTATGCTGAATTCTTTTGGTTTTTAATATTGTTAACATAATTATTTGTTAGCTTTATCCTACACTGCACCTATGTTAGTTTAAAAATAGCAATCAATGACAGTACTATTACTACAAATAAGACTACTAAATAGAGCTGTATTATTTTTTTCATGGGTTTTTCGTACTTATTTTTTTTTTAAGTAAGCTCTATGACCAACATGCCATCGAACTTAAGACCCTGAGGCTAGGAATCACATGCTCTACTAACTGAGCCAGTCAACTGCCCTATGCTTTTGTACTTAAAATATAACTCACAGAAAATATATAGTCAAAAATACTGTATTTTAAAGCTACTTGAACTAACTCCTCTCTCTGTAGTATTATGCCACCAACTGGATATAAAATTAGGTAATTTAGTTCTTTAAATTTTTTCTTTTCTTCTTGATAATACATCAAGATTACTGTTACTTTCTAAAACTCTGATTTAGTGGAGGTTTGCTTTGCTTTCATCCTAACAACTTTAATGTATAAGAATAAGAGAATATGAATGTTTCATTATACCTGCTTGCCTGTATAGTTCATCTTCATACACTCTCTACTTAATATCTCTCCTGAAGTTTGGATTTACAATTTGCAGCTTAAAAGAAGTAACAGAGAAGTAGATAACTCTTAATAAGATAATTCTTATCTTTCTTTTATACGACAATGTTATTGTGTGAGTGGGAATTCTGTAAATGCATGTCAGTTTGATTTTAGAGTTACTAAACTGATCCAGAATAGTACATGTGAAGCAGTGAAATTAGGAATATTTTGTTTCATATTATGTTCTTACTTGTGGGTTTCTTTTATTTTTCTTTTTTTTTTAATAAATTTTTATTTATTATTTATGATCATCACAGAGAGAGGGAGAGGCAGAGACATAGGCAGAGGGAGAAGCAGGCTCCATGCACTGGGAGCCCGACGTGGGATTCGATCCCGGGTCTCCAGGATCATGCCCTGGGCCAAAGGCAGGCGCCAAACTGCTGCGTCACCCAGGGATCCCTCTTTTATTTTTCTTAAGATTTTATTTATTTATTCACGAGAGGCACAGAGAGAAGCAGAGATGTAGGCAGAGGGAGAAGCAGGTCCCTGTAGGGAGCTTGACATAGGACTTCATCCCAGAACCCTGGGATCACGACCTGAGCCAAAGGCAGACCCTCAACCGCTGAGCCACCCAGGCGCCCCATCTTTTAAAAAATATTTAAAAGTCAGCTGTTTAGAACAGACCATACAATTGACCTTTGGCTCCAAACATCAGTAAGGTGTTGCCTGACAGCATTTATTTTGTTTGTAGAATCAATTTTAAACAAATTTTGCCTTCACATATTTCTATCTGGTAGCTGAATTCAATATTAATATGCTTTCTTTTTTTTTTTAAGATTTTATTTATTTATTCATAGACACACAGAGAGAGAGAGAGAGAGAGAGAGAGGCAGAGACACAGGCAGAGGGAGAAGCAGGCTCCACACAATCGATGTGGGACTCGATTCCGGGTCTCCAGGATCACACCCCAGGCTGCAGGCGGCGCCAAACCGCTGCGCCACCAGGGCTGCCCTTAATATGCTTTCTTTGAGTATATTTATATTCTGCACAATATTCATTAATTTTTTTGAAATAATACAGAATGCCCCATTTTGAAATTTTGGGTGATTTTTTTTGCAGAGGGTGGAAGAGCACAAGGAGAGGGAACAGCAGGCAGAGGGAGAGGGAGAAGCAGGCTCCCCACTGAGCAGGGAGCCTGATGTGGGGCTCAATCCCAGGACTCCAGGATAATGACCAGAGCCAAATGCAGACGCTTAAACCGCCTGAGCCACCCAGATTTAATTTAAATCTTAAATTTAAATTAGGGTGTTAAAGATTTTCAGCCATTACACTACCCATCTGAAGTACACTATGATACAGCACATACAAAAGGGTAGTTGGCCTTTGTCATTTCACATTTTCCTAGACGCATTATCTTAATGCATATTGTCTGCCTAAAAGCAGAATTCTGGCTGTGTATGTTGAATCTTGATTGCCTTTTGTGCTGTTGCCTTTGTCTGGACTTATTAGAAACCATAGCAATAAGAAGTGAAATATGGGCTTTAATTAGGCAAGTTATTAATGAGTAGAATTTTAACTTATGAAGTGATGAAAAGTGGGAACTATCTGTGTTATTTATCTAATGTTGGCATAGGTCTTGTAGGCCACCTAACTGAACAAATATTTATACAGCTCTAAGATAATGAGGATACTGTACAAAATGAATAGAAGGCCAGAAGGAATATTTAATGAGCTGGAGGGGATGAGAGGATCTCACAAAAGAGATAACTCTTAAATAACAAGTAGGAATTTGCCAAGCTGGCAAGTAGAAGGGTATTTTTGGAAGGCAGGGTAGCCAGCAAGAGCAAAGACCAGAGATGGGAAAAGAGCTGAGTCTATTACAGGAACAAGTAGCTCAAAATGACTGTATTAAAATCTGTGAGAAAGAAACATTAATCTTATTCTTTTTTGTTTTAAAGATTTTATTTATTTATTCATGAGAGACAGAGAGACAGAGAGGCAGAGACACAAGCAGAGGGAGAAGCAGGTTCCATGCAGGGAGCCCGACATGGGACTTGATCCCGGAACTCCAGGATCACGCCCTGGGCCGAAGGCTGCACAAAACCACTGAGCTACCTGGGCTGCCCTAATCTTATTCTTAAATCCCTGACATGCTTTGGTAGCTATTGCCTGGTAATTTTATAAGAAAATTCATATTGTTGATAGGAAGAATGAAACCAAATAAGATATTTTCTAGAAAAAAAAAAGATATTTTTTAGGATCCAAAGGATAACTTGATTTACTTTCTGTCCAGGTGATATGCCAAAGTTTAATTCATTAAGTCTTTTCATCTATTCCATAAATGTTCTTTTTTTGTGTGTGTAGAAAAATATATATTTGATCTTCCTTCATTCAATAGTAATAGTAATCTGCTTTCTTACTATGTTGGAGAAATTTGAAAATTTTAACATTTAAGTACAATATCATTTTTTTAAAAGATTTTATTTTTAAGTAATCTCTACCCAGCATGGAGCTTGAACCCATAACCTGGAGACCAAGGGTCAAATGCTTCATCAGCTGAGCCAGCCAGGTGCACCACGATACATTTTTAAGTATAGACAAAGTTCTCGGTATATGTGGTAAATTTTACTGAAGGTGTCTAAAGGGCAGAGACCTTTTTATTTCATTTATTTCCCCCCTTCCCATACCTGTTTGTTATCCCAGAATGAGTCCATTTATTAGTGACATTTCTGGGAGGACAAAGGAACAAATATAAAAGGGTATTGCTAAATCAATAGATATTTTTTTAAAGATTTATTTTTATTTATTCATGATAGACATAGAGAGAGAGGCAGAGACACAGGCAGAAGGAGAAGCAGGCTCCATGCCGGGAGCCTGACGTGGGACTCGATCCCGGGACTCCAGGACCGCGCCCTGGGCCAAAGGCAGGCGCGAAACCGCTGAGCCACCCAGGGATCCCCCTAAATCAATAGATTTTTTTTTTCCAAGGCAAAAAATATGCTGCATGGAAAGTGACTAAATATTAAAGGTAATGAGATATAACCAGTAACCCATCCTATATACTTTCTTTAAAACCTATGTCTATCATAAATAAATAAATCTTAAAAAAAGAAACTGCACGCTTAAAAAAAATAAAAATAAAATCTTAGTTTATTGGGGGTGCCTGGCTGGCAAGTGTACAACTCTTGATCTCAGGGTTGTGAGTTTGAGTTCCACGTTCAGTGTAGAGATTGCTTAAAAATAAAAACTTAAAAAAAATCTTATTTTATTATGCTATAAATCCACTGTGGCTTACTTCCTATTTACTTATGTTAGCATTTTTTAAAGTAGGTATTTGGAAGGAGAGTGTCTTAGATTGGGCTGCCAAGACAAAATACCATAGGCCAGGTGGCTTAGACACCAGTATTTCTCATATTTCCAGACTGAGAGGTCCAAGGTCAAGGTGCTGGCAAGGAAGTTTTCATTTTGAAACCTTTTCTCTTGACTTGTAAGTGCCCACCATCTCTTTGTGTGCTCACATGACCTCTTTTGGGACTGAGGGAGGAGAGAGAGAGAAAGGGAAAGTTCTCTGGTAGCTAGCTCTTCCTACAAGAGCCCTGATTCCATTAAGGGCCCCACCCTCATGACTTCATCTAACCCTAATTATCTCCAAAATGCCCCATCTCCACATACCAATGTGGGTTAGGGCTTCAACATAGGAATTTGAGAGGTACACAAATATTCAGTCAATAACAGAGGGTAATGACTTCCTCCTTAGTATTTTATGTTTTTATCATTTCAAGAAAATTCCCAAAGGAATAGAAGATCCTTTTTTTTTCTTCTTTTTTTTTCTTTTTTATTCATGAGAGACACAGAAAAAGAGGCAGAGACCTAGGCAGAGAGAGAAGCAAGCTCCTCCATGCAGGAAGCCCAATGTCAGACTCGATCTCGGGACTCCGGGATCACGCCCTGAGCCAAAGGCAGACGCTCACCGCTGAGCTACCCAGGTGTGCCAGGAATAGAAGATTTTAAGAGTTTCTTAAAGATGTGATCAAAACTAGGCTTCAGAAAGTCCTGACATGGGGGTCAGTTGAGGCCTGGCCTCCTTATGATTGTGCCTCTGTCATATAGATCTTGTACCATTTCTATTTTTCATTTGCACAGAAGCTGAATATATATTAAGAAATATAGGATAGTTCACTTTAGCTAAAGAGAAGAATAGCTTGTAAGAATTTTGTGATAATGATGATTAAGTCAGCCACCAAAACCGACAGTCTAGTTTTTGGTGTGCAAGTGTGAAGGTATGCTTGGAAGGTAATCACAACTTGGAAATCATGACAGTTGGAAATAAGGTCTCAGTGCCTTGATGATGTCTTTTAATGGAAAGTACTTATTGGTTTCCACTTCCTTATTTTTAACCTGTATTTCCCCATTATGAATTTCCTGGCATAGATATACACAAAACTTTTATTTGCCCAGGGTGTGAGGAGTGAAGTAATGCTGTAGTCTTCTGGTTGAAAATTTTCTTTTTTCTTTTCTTTTCTTTTTCTATTTATTCATGAGAGACACAGAGAGAGAGAGAGGCAGAGGCAGACAGAGAAGCAGGCTCCCGGTGGGGAGCCCAATGCAGGACTCCATCCCAGGACCTGCATGCCCTGAGCTGAAGGCAGATGCTTAACGGCTGAACCACCCAGGCATCCCTTGAAATTATTTCTATGTATTGTAAGAAACTAGCTTAGTGTCTATCTACATTGTATGCTAATAAGAATTTTACCTAGATAGAGACAAGTTAGGAAGATGAAGGAAATTAAACCCCACCTATGTGAATTATTTGGAAATCTGCAAGGGAGATTTGTCTACGGCCTTTTTTTTTTTTTTTTTTTTTTTTTACCTATTCAGTTACTTATATTAGTATGAACTCATGGATATTGTGCTCAAGGTGTTTCAGCTTTGGCCTTTAGGGGCTCTTTCATTTGTCTCCTGTGTCCCTTTGACATGATCGTGTAAGTGTTTTTGGATTATTTCCTTCCTGACATTACAGGATTATTCAGACTCGTCTTGTATAGATTCTATCCCAGTCCTAGATTTTGCAGTTTCACTAAGGAGCCCTACTTCCTTTTACTGGAGATGAGATTAGAAATCAAGATTTGGGCGCCTGGGTGGCTCGTCAGTTGAACATCTGGCTGTTGGTTTTGGCTCAGGTCATGATCTCAGGGTTCTGGGATTGAGCCCCACATCAGGCTCTGTGCTCAGCAGGGAGTCTGCTTGAGGATTCTGTCTTGCCTTCTCCTTCTGCCCCTCCCCCGCTTCCATTTTTTTTTCTCTCTTATAAAATAAGTAAATCGTAAAAGTTTTTGTATTGATAAGGTACATATTAATGTGCCAGATATTACAAAGATGAATATTACTTGGCTTCTATCTCAAGTAGTGTACCATGTAGTGGGGAAGAAAGGAAGTTAAAATGGAATTTAGAGAAATGAGGGCTGTATTAAGTGAATAGGACTTTTTCCTGACATCTGTTGGAGATTAGAAAAAAATTTTTCTAATTTTTATTTTTGTTTTTTTAAGATTTATTTTATTTATTTATTATTATTTTTTAAGATTTTATTTATTTATTCATGAGAAACACAGAGAGAGAAAGAGGGAAGCAGAGACATAGGCAGAGGGAGAAGCAGGCTTCATGCAGAGCGCCTGATGTGGGACTGGATCCCGGGACTCCAGGATCACGCCCTGGGCCAAAGGCAAACGCCCAATCACTGAGCCACCCAGGCGTCCCTTAAGATTTTATTTATTCATGAGAGACACACAGAGAGAGGCAGAGACCTAAGTGGAGGGGAGCCTGAGGCAGGACTCAATCCCAGGACCCCGGGATCATGACAAATGCTCAACCACTGAGCCACCCAGGTGCCCTCCAATTATGCAAAAATGCATAATATCATTTATGTTAATTTTGGTTTATTTATTCATTCATTCATTCATTCATGAGAGACACAGAGAGAAAGAGGCAGAGACACAGGCAGAGGGAGAAGCAGGCTCTGCAGGGGGCCGGACGTGGGACTCGATTCCTGGTTTCCAGGATCAGGCCCTGGGCTGAAGGTGGCACTAAACTGCTGAGCCACGCGGGCTGCCCCTCATTTATGTTAAAGAATAAATCAGGGGCACCTGGCTGGCTTAGTCAGAAGAGTGTGCAACTCTTGATCTCCAGGTTGTGAGTTTGAGCCCCATGTTGGGTATAGAGAATACCAAAAATAAATAAATAAAATCTTAAAAAAGAAAGTCAGTGGCTGCCCATCAGAATTACTCAAAAACTATTAAAATTCAGATTCCTAAAACCATTCAAACCAACCAAATCAAAATCTCTGGGGCTTACAGTGGAGGGATGGAGGTGGATGGGAGGGAGGTGGGGTTGAATCTCCGTCATTTTATCTTAATTAATTTACTTTTTTAAGATTTTTATTTATTTATTCATGAGAGAGACACAGAGAGGGAGAGGTAGAGACACAGGCAGAGGGAGAAGCAGGCTCCCTGCAGGGAGCCCGATGTGGGACTCGATCCTGGAACTCCAGGATTATGCCCTGAGCCAAAGGTAGACACTCAACTGCTGAACCACCCAGGCATCCCAGTCATTTTATCTTTAATGAAGCACTCAAACAACTCTTCCACAGCCAGTCCAACAACAAATGAATACAAATTATAAATCCACACAGTCTCCATATATATAAATGCATAGAAAAATTACCTAGAAAGACATCAAATTTGAGAGGATAATCAGAGAAGGGAAAGATAGAGTCTTTTCTTCATTTTTATTTTTTTTTTAAGATTTTATTTATTTATTAGAGAGAGAGAGAGAGGCAGAGACATAGGCAGAGGGAGAAGCAGGCTCCATGCAGGGAGCCTGATGTGGGACTCGATCCTGGGACTCCAGGATCACGCCCTGGGCCAAAGGCAGTGCTAAACCGCTGAGCCACCCAGGCTGCCCCGTCTTTGTTTTTTTTTTTTTTTTTTTTTTTTTTTAGATTTATTTATTTTTTTTAATTTTTTTTTTTTTTTATTTATTTATGATAGTAACAGAGGGAGAGAGAGAGGCAGAGACACAGGCAGAGGGAGAAGCAGGCTCCATGCACCGAGAGCCCGACATGGGATTCGATCCGGGGTCTCCAGGATCGTGCCCTGGGCCAAAGGCAGGCGCCAAACCGCGGCGCCACCTAGGGATCCCCCGTCTTTGTTTTTTTAAAATTAATTTTTAACAGCCAAAAATATACATACAAAATCATACAGAGGGATCCCTGGGTGGCGCAGCGGTTTGGCGCCTGCCTTTGGCCCAGGGCGTGATCCTGGAGACTCAGGATCGAATCCCACGTCGGGCTCCTGGTGCATGGAGCCTGCTTCTCCCTCTGCCTGTGTCTTTCCCTCTCTCTGTGTGACTATCATAAATAAATAAAAATTAAAAAAAAAAAATCATACAGAGGTGCAGCCATGGGAAACAGTATGGTAGTTCCTTAAAAATTTAGAATTACCATATCCTGCAATTCCATTTCTGATTATATGCCCAAAGGAACTGAAAGGATGGACTGAAACATTATTTGTACACCTATGTTCACAACAACATTGCTCATAATAGCAAAAAGGTGGAGATAACCTAAATGTCCAGCTGATAAATGGATAAACAAAATGTAGTATATACACACAAGGGAATATTATTCATCCTTAAACAGGAATGAAATTCTTACACCTTCTACAATATGGAAGGAGCCTGAAGACATTGTACTAAGTGAACATGCCAGACATACTAGGGTAAGTACTGCAGGATTCTACTTGTATAGGTATCTACAGTAGTTAATACATCTAGACACAAAGCAGATGGTGGCTGCCAGGGGCTGAGGGAGAACAGAGAGTTATTATTTAATAGGTATGGAATTTTAGTCAAGGAAGATGAATAGTGGTGATGGGCATCAATATGAATATACTCAGTGCCACTTAACACTTAAAAATTATTAAAATGGGGATCCCTAGGTGGCTCAGCGGTTTAGCGCCTGCCTTCGGCCCAGGGCATGATCCTGAAGTCCCAGATTGAGTCCCACATCAGGCTCCCTGCATGGAGCCTGCTTCTTCCTCTGCCTGTGTCTCTGCCTCTCTCTCTCTCTCTCTCTCTCTCTCTCTCTCTCTCTCTGTGTCTCTCATGAATAAATGGGTGAGATCTTAAAAAAATAATAATAATAAATAAAATGATTAAAACGGTAAATTTTATGTTACATATATTTTACTACAATTTAAAAAAAACTGTATAGGACACAGATGCACAACTCAAAAGATAATAAAACGAACCACTTTGTACCCACATCCATGTTAGGAAATAAGGCATGACCAGGATATATTCAGCTTCTGTGTGCCCCTCTCATTACCCACCTCAGACTCAACCAAAAGTAAACACTATGCTATTTAAAGAATAAGACTACTTGAGTTTTCTGTTTCTTCTGGAGTCAGTTTTGTAAATCCTATCTTTTTCTAGAAATTTACACTTCACCTAAGAGAACACAGAAGCCAGAATCAACTATAGCTTTCATTACCCACATAATTTAAACTTAGACTATTGACAAAACAGAAATGAGCTACAAAGGGATGCCTGGGTGGCTCAGCAGTTGAGCGCCTAACTTGGGCCCAGGACATGATCCTGGAGTCCTGGGATTGAGTCCTGCATCAGGCTCCCTGCATGGAGCCTGCTTCTCCCTCTGCCTATATATATATATATCTTTCATGAATAAATAAATAAAATCTTAAAAAGAGAACCGAGCTACACAGATGTCATCTACGTAATGGGTAAGTACCCTTAATCAAGGTATATATCCTCTGAAAACTTTCAATTTATGATGAGCCATTTAACATTTTCTAATCTCTAGGGCACCTATGATTTTTGGATCATAGGGCAATTCTATTTTTAACTTTCTTTTAGAAGTATCTTAATTGTTCTTGGGGCATTTGGGTGACGTAGTTGATTCAGTGTCTGACTCTTGGATTTCAGCTCAGGTCCTAATCTCAGAGTCATGAGATCAAGCCCTGCGCTCAGTGCAGAGTCTGCTTAAGACTCTCTTTCCCTCTGCCTTGCTTCCCCATCACCCCACTTACACACATAGCTCTAAAGTAAATAAATCTTAAAAAAAAAAAAAAAAAAAAAAAAAAAAACCCTTGCCACTCTTTTCTTTAGTTGGCTTTTTTATACAATGCTTTTAAATTTACAATTTTTTTTTTTTAAACTGTTTTCCCCACTAAATTTCCTAAGGTCTCTCTCTCTCTGTCTCTTTTTTTTTTTTTTTTAAGATTTTATTTATTTATTCATGAGAGGCACAGAGAGAGAGAGGCAGAGACACAGGTAGAGAGAAATAGGCTCCATGCAGAGAGCCTGATTTGGGACTCAGTCCCGGGACTGCAGGATTACACTCTGGGCCGAAAGGCAGACGCTTAACCACTGAGCACCCAGGCATCCCAAGATCTATATTTTTAATAAGATTTAACTAGCACTGCAGTTGAATATATCAGTCCAATTTTATTACTGTTATTTTTTTTTTAAGATTTTATTTATTTATTCATGACAGATACAGAGAGAGAGAGAGGCAGGCTCAATGCAGGAAACCCGATGTGGGACTCGATTCCGGGACTCCAGGATCACGCCCTGGGCCAAAAGCAGACACTCAACCACTGAGCCACCCAGGCATCCCTTTATTACTGTTATTGGGGGTATTACAGGCATACCATACAGTTTTCAAAACTTTACATAGAAGATAACGTTTTAAGCATTGGGTTCTCACACAAGATGCTATTTTGTCCTACTTTCAAACACACAAAAAGAACAAGTTTAAACTTCACTCCAAAATTATGTAAGGTAGAAAACTTCAAGATCCAGTAAAAGAATGAAATAATAAAGAGAACAAAAGTCTCCCCTGCATTAAGGATTGACCAGCAATGGTCAATGATTAAGCAATCACCATTTCATGACTTCAGTTTTAAGAAAGGCTAACAGCTTTCTGGTTTACTCATCCATTGCAGATCTACTTCAATGAAAGGGGTACTTTTTAAAACAAATTCTTTTTACTTGATACAAGTAAATACTTGTTTAAGTATTTCCTTCAAAAGGAAGTGTCCCGGGATCCCTGGGTGGCGCAGTGGTTTGGCGCCTGCCTTTGGCCCAGGGCGCGATCCTGGAGACCCGGGATCGAATCCCACGTCGGGCTGCCGGTGCATGGAGCCTGCTTCTCCCTCTGCCTGTGTCTCTGCCTCTCTCTCTCTCTCTCTGTGACTATCATAAATAAAAAAATAAAAATTAAAAAAAAAAAAAAAAAAAAAGGAAGTGTCCCTTTTTTTCCCCCTTGTCCTTATTTGGGAATATAAAAATTTGTTGACCGTATGTCACTTGAAAAAAAATTACTGATCTGTGAAATTCATTAAATCTGGGAACCATTGTGATAGAATCTTTCTGCAAAAGGCTAAGAAAATTCTGGCCTGCAGTGGTTTGTGCACACTTCTCTCATCAGAAGGAAGGTGCATAATCACAGAAAAATCTGAACATCTTCAAGATAGTAATGATTTGCTTAGGTTCTGTATATATATATATTTTTTTAAAGATTTTATTTATTCATGAGAGAGACAGAAGCAGAGACACAGGCAGGGGGAGAAGCAGGCTCCATGCAGGGAGCCCGATGTGGAACTCGATCCCGGGTCTCCCTGATCGGGCCCTGGGCCAAAGGCAGGTGGTAAACTGCTGAGCCACCCAGGGATCCCCCCCCCCCCTTTTTTTTTACTTTTTGATAAGGAAGTTTTTTTCCATCAGAATATGTAGGAATTAACATTTAGGTTTTGTTGTTGACTCTAAAATGAATTCATCAAGTTGTATTTGCTTGTTTATTCCTAAGCTCTTGTATGGTTGCTGTAAACAATTTTCTTTTGTGGCCTTAAGGGGAGGGGAGGAGGCAGATGACTGCAGTGTAGTAATGCTTAGTACTGCTGACAGATACTTAGTATTGTGGGAGCATAGAGGGAGATGTAGGTATGTTATGAGCATTTCTATAGCCTGATACAGTCAGTTTTGAGTGAATACAGTTTACTAACTGTTACAGTATGGTTATCTCATCCTTTTGCATTTTTCTTACTTTCTTTTTTTTTTTTAATTTTTATTTATTTATGATAGTCACAGAGAGAGAGAGAGAGAGAGAGAGAGGCAGAGACATAGGCAGAGGGAGAAGCAGGCTCCATGCGCTGGGAGCCTGACGTGGGATTCGATCCCGGGTCTCCAGGATCACGCCCTGGGCCAAAGGCAGGCGCTAAACTGCTGCGCCACCCAGGGATCCCTTTTCTTACTTTCTTAAGTAATTTTTTTGAGAGGGAGAAAATTTCCAAACCCAGTATAATGTACCTTTTAATGCGACTTTGTAAAAAAATTTTAAAAATTAAAAATAAAAATAAATAAATAAATAAATAAATAAATAAAAACAAAAAAAGATAATGCGACTTTGTAATCGTGACTCCTCTGATTCATACTGTATTTCCAATGAAAGCCTTTTGTTTAAATTACTGTTAGATGTTAAATTATTACAATCCTAATTATTCTATATTTTGAACATTATTACTCTTTTTGTAAAATCTAAAAATTCAAGAGAAATAAAAAAATTCAAGTTCTCACAAAATATAAATTTGTGTATTAGGGATCCCTGGGTGGCGCAGCGGTTTAGCGCCTGCCTTTGGCCCAGGGCGCGATCCTAGAGACCCGGGATCGAATCCCACGTCGGGCTCCCGGTGCATGGAGCCTGCTTCTCCCTCTGCCTATGTCTCTGCCTCTCTCTCTCTCTCTCTCTGTGTGTGTGACTATCATAAATTTAAAAAAAAAATAAAGTTCTGTTATATTATTTCCATTCATGATATAAAACCACACTTTTCTTTTTTTTTAATTTTTTTTTATTTTTTATGATAGTCACAGAGAGAAAGAGAGAGACACAGGCAGAGGGAGAAGCAGGTTCCATGCACCGGGAGCCCAACGTGGGATTCGATCCCGGGTCTCCAGGATCGTGCCCTGGGCCAAAGGCAGGCGCCAAACCGCTGCGCCACCCAGGGATCCCAAAACCACACTTTTCTTGATCATATACTTAGTAATAACAACCTTTGACTGTTACATATGAATATGAATGCTCTGAGGACTGGTCCATTTCTGCTGCTACTCTAAAAGAGTCATAAAGTGCTTTCATTTAATATCCGTTGTTGTAAAGAATAAAAGTATACTAAGTGGGTAGTTTGGCAAAATACTTTTTGATTTCCTTAAAGGGAGTCTTAATTAGATAACACATTGATGAGTTAACCACTTAAAAAGCTTATTGTGGCTGATATCTCTTATTAGGTTTGGAATCCTGTATAGAAATAGCTCTCTGAATTTGCTTGTCAAAATAGCTCACAGTTTGCTAATAGCAGCAGTAGTTACGCCAAATTATTCTATTTCTACCATTTGTCAAAACATTGACTGTCAGGAACTAAGGAGTCTCCAGATTATGAGCTTATGTTACTGTAGATGAAATACTAAGTAGTGTATGCAAATTGCATAACACCCATAGAGTAACAAATAGTTTTTACCTTTGTCCAAAAGGTAATTCTGGAAGTAGCAGAGAATATCATTTCAAGAGATAGTAATTTGAAGATCTTTATTCCCTTCACCTTCCCTCATTTCATCCTTTGAAATCCTGCATATTCTTTAAAGTTGAAATGCTTGCCTTTGTGTAATTTCCTGCTCAGACAAATTGGATGCCATCTCCTTCTGTGTTTGTACCATAGGTCTGTCCTGTGTTGGTATTCTTTATTTATGTGTCTTTGGCTCTTACCAGGTTAATGTCCTTGAGAGGAAATAGTGACATATCCTCTTTTTTTTTTTTTTTTTTTTTTTAAGATTTTATTTATTCATGAGAGACATACACAGAGAGAGGCAGAGACACAGGCAGAGGGAGAAGCAGGCTCCATGCAGGAAGCTCGACGTGGGACTTGATCCCGGGACTCTGGGATCACACCCTGGGCTGAAGGCAGATGCTCAACCACTGAGCCACCCAGGCGTTCCCCCCCCCCTTTTATTTTTTTAAAAGATTTATTTACTTGAGAGAGAGAGAGAGAAAAAACATGCAAGTGGGGGCAGGGGCAGAGGGAGAGAATCTTCAAGCAGACTCCCCACTGAGTGTGGAGCCCCATGTAGAGCTCGATCCTGCAACCCATGAGATCATGACCTGAGCTGAAACCGAGAGTCAGGCGCTTATCCAACTGAACCACCCAGGTGCCCTGGCATGTCCTTTCCTTTTTTTTTTTTTTAAATTTTTATTTATTTATGATAGTTACACAGAGAGAGAGAGGCAGAGACACAGGCAGAGGGAGAAGCAGGCTCCATGCACCGGGAGCCCGACGTGGGATTCGATCCCGGGTCTCCAGGATCACGCCCTGGGCCAAAGGCAGGTGCTAAACCGCTGTGCCACCCAGGGACCCCTGTCCTTTCCTTTTTAATTTCTGTAAGATGTAAGCACAGTATTTTCACATACAGTAAATGTCTCATTGATATTTGTTGAATGCATGAAGTAAGGTAGAAATTTATATTTTACCATTTTCTATAACTTTTTTATTTGACTTAGAATAATGATAATAATGTAATATATTAATAAGGCTTGTTATCATCTTAGATTGAATCATATTGTGGTCTTCTGTAAATCTGCATATAACAGTATTTTGTACTTTCAGGAGTAGTGTTTTTTTTTTATATGTATATATATATTTTATTTATTCATGAGAGAGACAGAGAGAGGCAGAGACGGAAGCAGGCTCCATGCAGGGAGCCCGATGCGGGACTCTATCCCGGGACTCCAAGATCATGCCCTGAGTAGAAGGCAGGCGCCAAACCGCTGAGCCACCCAGGGATCCCCCCAAGAGTAGCGTTTAATACCTTTTAGCTGACATTAGTGCTGCCCAGGTGGGTAACCCCTCATTGACATCTGTGCGAGGTTGCTGCATTGCTCCTGAAGCCTCAGAAGCCCTCATGTGGAGGGATGACTGTGGGTACTTATCCATTCAATCCAGCCACATGTTCTTCAGTTAAGTTTCGATGCTTTATTTTACTGTCACTGAGAGGTTACCCTTATATTTACTGTCACTGAGAGGTTACCCTTACTGCATTTTTTTTAGTATTTTGAAATTATGAAGAATAATCATGATTGCATTTTAAATCTTCAGCTTCTTTTTAGTAAGTGAAGCATATTTTGATTTTCATAAAGACATGTGTACTTCAAGAGGATTGTTAGATGTCTAGTTGTCAGAAATCAAAGACACAGTTAATCAAATATTGTAGTAGGATCTGGTAAAAACTTGTACGTGGATAACAAAGTAGTTTAATTCCCATCCTGAGTTTCTGTGAATTGATTTTAACTCTTCACTAGTTAATCAGTTTCCTTCAGGGAGTTCAGAGTAATTTTTGGTATCTGCTACCCTTACAGAATCTTTATAAAGTAGGTAGGGAATTTTCATTACTTAGGGGTAAGGGGGTTTTCCCATGTTGTCCTGTGTGCCCTAGCTTAGGTCACACAGTGTTACAGGTAGAAATAGTAGCCAGATCTCCTGGTCTCAAAATCTTTTTTTTTTTTTTAAGATTTTTTTTTTTTATTATTCATTCATGAGAGACACAAAGAGAGACAGAGACATAGGCAGAGGGAGAAGCAGGCTCCTCACAGGGAGTCTGATGCGGCACTTGATCCCAGACCCCAGGATCACGCCTGGAGCCAAAGGCAGATGCTCAGCCGTTGAGCCATTCAGGCATCCCTCTCAGTCTCAAAATCTTAACCTCAATTTATACTTCAGATAGGCAAGGTATATGGAATTTTTTTTTTTTTTTTAAATAAGCTCTGTGCCCAATGTGGGGCTTGAGCTCTCTGAGATCAAGTCACATGCTCTGCCGACTAAGCCAGCTAGGCACACCAAGGTATTTGGATTTTTTTTTTTATTTTTTTTTATTTTTTATTTATTTACTTATGATAGTCACAGAGAGAGAGAGAGGCAGAGACACAGGCAGAGGGAGAAGCAGGCTCCATGCACCGGGAGCCCGATATGGGATTCGATCCCGGGTCTCCAGGATCGCGCCCCGGGCCAAAGGCAGGCGCCAAACCGCTGCGCCACCCAGGGATCCCGGTATTTGGATTTTTAAAAGTGATTCGTATTTAGTTGGATGTAGTCTCATAGTATGCTATATATAGTATAGTATAGTAGTGATACTACTGGGCCAAATAAATTGTTTCTTTAGTACCACCCATCTTGACCCAGCAAAGGGTCGTTGGGAATGGCTCAGGAGTCTGGCAGACTCTCAGGCAAGTGTACACCTTAAAAGGTCAAAATTCAAGGAACCAGAGAGATATGTTAATTCTGGCCAATAAAATATCTTGGCAGCATCCAGTGACATATAAGGGTAGGGTCTGCTATTCCTGGATGGTACTGATGATGTAATTTCCTATTATAAAATAATGCAAAGTCAGCACAAGGGTAGGGTAGTATGAGTAGAAATTTCAATAAACCTTGTACTCATTTGCATGTCTATGCTAGCAAGACAAGATGGCTAGGCATGGTCTCTGCCCTCAAGGAACTCGGACTGCAGTTTGTGGTTTGTCCCCAAAACTTGGGGAAGGCCTAACACAAAGTGAGGGGTCAGAAGAAGATTTTTTTAAAAAGATTTTATTTATTTATTCATGACAGAGAGACAGAGACACAGGCAGAGGGAGAAGCAGGCTTCATGCTGGGAACCCGACATGGGACTCAATCCCAGGTCTCCCCAGGATCACACCCCAAGCTGAAGGTGGCACTAAACCGCTGAGCCACCGGGGCTGACCAGAGGAAGATTTCTTTTAAAGACTTCATGATGGGGCACCTGGCTGGCTCAGTCAGTGGAGCACACAACTCTTGATCTCAGGGAGGTGGGATTGAGCCCCACATTGGGTATAGAGATTACTTTTAAAAAAAATAAAAATAAATAAAGACCTCATGGGGGCACCTCACTGGCTCAATCTATAGAGGGTGTGACTCTTGATCTTGGGGTTGTGGGTTCAAGTCCCACATTGGGTATAGAGATTACTTAAGAAATAAAATCCTGGGATGGGACGCCTGGGTGGCACAGCGATTGAGCATCTCCCTTAGGCTCAGGGCGTGATCCCAGGATCCAGGATCAAGTCCCACATCGGGCTCCCTGCGAGGAGCCTGCTTCTCCCTCTGCCTATGTCTCTGCCTGTGTGTGTGTGTGTGTGTGTGTGTGTGTGTCATAAATAAATAAATATTTTTAAAAATCTTAAGTTAAAAAAAGACTTCATGAAAACCACGTTCAGTGAATTAACAATAACTACATGTGAATTGTTTTGTATGGCTTCTTTTGGCATGAAGAAAACAAAAACTGTTTCAGAATGCCTCCATATCCTGTGGGAATATGAGTGATGATTTCATTACCTAATCATGGAAGTGAAAATGAGGAGCCGTGCAAATTGGTGCTAGGTGTGTAATTACAGAGGAATCGCATCTGAGCCCATCGCTGTGTGTTCCCATTGGCATTTGTGCTCAGGGCCAAGTTCACAAACATGCCTTCAGGAGCATTGCGTTTGATGCTTTTGTGGACAGGGAAATGATTGAATGGGAGAATTACTTAAAACTAGGTATTACAAAAGTGCAAGTCCCCTTATGTCGGCTTGCTAATTGTACTTTGAGAAGATTTGGAAAGTGAGTAAGACGTTGTTTATTGGGCCAAACAAATTTTTATTTCGCTTGGGAAAAAAATAGTATTCTATAAATAAGCTCTTGCAGCCTTCACTGATTCAGTTTGTTCTGACGCAGACCCTAGCCTCACAATCTGTCAAGCTGTTGAGTGAAGGAACAACTGTATTTGAGATGCTATGTTTAAATCAAATGTGAAAAATGGAGCCAAACTCAAGGAATCTGTTTCTTTGGACTCTTTTCCCTAGTAAATTTGAGAGCCGAGTGGGAGTTAAAAATATGATAAAGTCAATAAATTAGGGAAGATAGCCAGTGGGAAGTGAGAAATGATAACTTGTAAGGGAAAGAATAAGAAGGAATATGGAAAGTAATCTTTTCCCAGGAGTAAAAAGTACCCTTGTTTTGCCAGAAAAATTTTTTTGTTTTATATTTTACATGACTCTACTCTTTAGGTTAGGAGTTAGGGCTGGAAATGGAAAGGCCTTCCTCTAGTGAGTTTAAGCATGTGGAAAAACAGCTCACCCAAGGTGGGAGTAACTATCTAGGATAATTTAATACAATTACACTAAACCTACAGTAAACACTCCTCTACTTTTGGGGAATGGAGGGGGATTGCCACTACCTTCTGTCTGCCACTGCCCCTCCTTCCCCAACTAGGAGGACTTAGGCTACTCTACTACTTCTGGTTAGCCACCAATTGTTCACCATCATCAAGATTCCAGCAGCCACTTTTCTAGGATACATTGCAGTATCATGAGCTAATTTGATAGATGAGTTTCTTGGAAGCTATTTCATGAGCTGATTGATGTTTTCACTTTCCTTAATCTGGCCACTCTTCTGGTTTTTTTTTTTTTTAAGATTTTGTTTATTTATTCACAAGAGACACACAGAGAGAGACAGAGACAGGCAGAGGGAGGATAAGCAGGCTCCATGCAGGGAACCCAATGCGGAACTTATCCCAGGACTCCAGGATCACACCCTGACCAAAGGCAGATGCTCAGCCACTGAGCCACTCAGGCATCTCTCATTCTTCCAGTTTTTAAGATGCTGTACATAATTTGTATATATGTTACAGGAGTGGTAGAGATGAGGGGGGAAGAAATTGCTGTTCTTTGCTTTTCCCACCCCCTCATCTTTTGGAACATTTCAGATTTTTTAATAGTTATTTATCTATCTATCTATCTATCTATCTATTTATTTATGAGATAGTGTGAGCAAGAGAGAAAGCACAAGCAGGATCAGGGGCAGGGAGAAACAGACTCCCCTGCTGAGCAGGAAGCCCAATGCTGGTTTGTTCCTAGGACCCTGGGATTGTGACCTGAGCTGAAGGCAGTTACTTAACCAACTGAGTCTCTCAGGGGCCCCCGATTTAAGTATATATATATTTAAAATATATTTTTGTAAATATATTGAATATAATATATTTAACATTAACATTAAATATATTATATATATTTAATTTGTACACCCAGTGTGGGGCTCAAACTTATGATATCAAGAGTCACATGCCCTACTGACTGAGTCAGCCAGGCACCCCTGTAATGTTTCAGATCTTTCTCAAAGCCCCAAGTGTATTTCAAGATCACTCTTCTCGTTCCATTATTTAATAATTCTTTGCAACAGGGCTAGAGGGAATGCTGGAAATTTGTAAGGTGAATGGTCTCAGTAGGTGTGTATGGTCAAGGGGATAGATATATTAGAAGATAAGAAAATGAACTCAGATGTCCAAGAAAGGACTTTCTGCCCATCTGTAAGGAGTATAACTAAAGAAAGTTGTTAGTCCCTTCAGGGTAGGCCTCAGCTTTGGAGTACCCCCCAGCCAGTGGCTGAGTGATAGATGAACCCCATAGTGGAACTCCCTATTTGGCCATCCTTGTTCCTAAACTCTGTTGGACAGACTTTGTCAGGTGTGCATTGAGCTCTGTTCCTCCTGCCCATTCCTGCTTCCTCTTTTTCTTTTCTTTTTTTTTTTTTTTAAAGATTTATTTATTTATCATAGACAGAGAGAGAGAGACAGAGAGAGAGAGAGGCAGAGACACAGGAGGAGGGAAAAGCAGGCTCCATGCCGGGAGCCCGACGTGGGAGTCGATCCCAGGACTCCAGGATCGCGCCCTGGGCCAAAGGCAGGCGCCAAATCGCTGAGCCACCCAGGGATCCCCCTTCTTTTCTTTTTTTTTTTCTCACAAGAGTTCGCCCCATTAAACCTTTTTCATTCCTAATTTTGTTTTTTTAGCATTTAATTCCCAGAGAATCTGACTTGTGACACACTTCTTACATAAATCACCCTATTCCCTTCATTTTACTGTTATTATCTCAAGGTTTGCATGAAACATCAGAAGGGTGGTATAATTGAGTTGCTTGCCCCTATGTGTGTATTTTAACATATTTTGTGCTCTTTCTAGAAAATTTAGGGAATATGGAAAAAAGTTAAAAATCATCCATAGTGATTTTTTTTAAATTAATTACTTCATGAGAGGTAACTGTTGATAATGGTTTAGTTTGGTAAACTTCAGAGAAAGAAGTGCATTAAACATTAAGTACTCATCTTGGTGGATTTTTCACAGACTGAACACATCCGTATAACAAATCAGGAAACAACTTTACCAGCACTTCTATGGCACTCACTTGGAATAGATGAATTAATTTTGCCTAGTTTTAAATTTGAGATAAGCAGGCCATGTGGTATGTACTCATCTGTCTTTTGCTCAGTATTATGTTTAAGAGATTTATCTGTGTGGGTATCTGTAGTTTCTTGCTGTATTCCATTGTGTGGATTTCATTGTATGAATGTACCACAACTTATCTATTATGTTATTGATAGGCATATATATTGTTTCTGTTGTTTTACTCCCTAGATCTGTTTTGATGCTTTCCAATATAAATAGTGCCTTATATATGGTATTTTAGCTAGTTAAGCCTATTCTTGGAACATTTGTTTTCCTCTTAAGTGAATTGTCTTGGTATAAAAACTAGAAAAACTTTTCTTAATCCACATCCTCAGAATATTCTTATTACTCTTTGTAGGATCCACAGTTTGTTTTTCCTTTGAAGTTTGAGGTCTTGAGTCATGCCAAGGGAGCCTAGTTGCTATACTCTGCTGTCTGCCAGTCAGATGCTTGCCTTAGAACCATCTTCCCCATTTTATGGTTATACCAGAACTCGGCTGTCATTCTGGTTTACAATGGAGATTAAAAAATACAATCAGAAGCCTTTAGTGGTTTGTTAGATTTGGGATGGGCTTAATTTTTGAGCTCTACCTGACAAATGAAGGTGGCTCACAGCCAGAGTGGGAAAGTGCTGAGGAACAGATTACATGTTGAGGGTCTAAAAAGAAAATCATGTACCACTTGGAAGAGTGTGCCTGAGTTGTTTCAGAGCTTCTGACAGAGTTTACTGATGTTTGTTCATTTCCCACTGTAGCTGTTTGAGTGGAATGTCATGGCCAGCTCCTCGGACAGTGAAGATGACAGTTTCATGGCTGTGGACCAAGAAGAGGCTGTGCTGGAAGGGACAATGGAGCAGGATGAGGACCCCCACCCAGCACTGGAGGCTGAGGAGATGAGACACAACAGGTCTATGTCTGAGCTGCCAGAAGAGGTTTTGGAGTATATCCTGTCGTTTCTTTCACCATACCAGGAACACAAAACTGCAGCTCTTGTCTGCAAACAGTGGTATCGACTTATCAAAGGTACTGTGGACAGTAGAAAGGTTTATTTATTTATTTAAAATATGTTTTAATGATTTATTTTTGAGGTCCCAATTTCATTTTCCCCTCTCTCCCTTCAATGTGTTATGATTCTAAAATTTAGTCTGAGAAATGAACTCTGCATTTCCCTTTTCTCTTAATCCTGGTTAGTTTTAGGAACAGCTTGAATCTTATGATATCTCATCCAACTTGCAGTTTTTTTTTTTTTTTTTTTCCAACTTGCAGTTTTAAAGCGAGTGTTCTTTTTCTCTATATTCTTAGAGTTGATCGGGTAGATTGTATTGTTCTTGAACAGGTGAAGTAGGGATGGATATGGGGTAATGGTATAGCTAACATGAATATACCTCTTACTGTTGTCAGGCAGTATTGTGACCGCTTTCCTGTCCTCACAGAGACTCTGGATTGGTAAAGAAATGGAGTGTGAAGCATAGTTAAGTAATTTACCCAAGGTGACACAGGTAGTAAATGGGGGATCAAAGATTCACATTCAGGCAGTCTGGCTTTAGAGTCCATGTTCTTTATGAGGATATCATTTTGTTTCTTAAAGTAGCTAATTGTGGCAAATGTGGGATTGTGCAAACATTTACTGCTCAATTTTATCTCTAAGTGATATGGGCCCTATCCATATCTTTTACTTTTAAAAATTATTTTCTCCTATTTTTCCTCCATTTTCTAATCAAGATTTCAACTTTGGCTAACTGTTGAAATTACTAGATGTGCTGTATTTTTAATTAATAGATATCAGTTAATTGGCTTCATTACTTTAAGATTTATTTATTTATTTGAGAGAGAGAGAATAAGAGCGAAGGGGAGGGGCAGAGAGAGTCCTAAGGAGACTCCCTGCTGAGCGTGAACCTGATACAAGGCTTCATCCCACGACACCAAAATCATGACCTGAGCGGAAACCAAGAGTTGGACACTCAACTGACTGTGCCACTCAGGTGCCCCTTGGCTTCATTACATTTTAGGTGGAAAGGGTCTGTTTTTAATTTAAATTTTTTATTTTTTATTTTTTTTAAATATTTATTTATTCATGAGAGACACAGGGAGAGGGAGAAGCAGGCTCCATGCAGGGAGCCTGACGTGGGACTTCATCCCGGATCCCCAGGATCACACCCTGGGCTGAAGATGGCGCTAAACCGCTGAGCCACTGGGGCTGCCCAAGGGCCTGGTTTTTTGGGGTTTTTTGGTGGGGGGGGGTGCTGTTTTTTTAAATGAAGATGATCAGACCAGTTGAATAATCTTTGATCAAAGTAAGGGTTGTATCAATTTGTTCTTTCCTAGTAGGAACAGGCAGTCAGAGGTATGACAGAGAAAAACCTTAAGATCGTAGCAAGTCTTAAAATCTTTTGCTTTCATCAAGGTAGTTCTCTTGGGGCATAGGGTTGTTGTCAGTTGTTCAGAGTGCACCCTGAAGACTGAGGGATCAGCTAGCTATGTTGAAACTGCTTGCTGGGCCCTGTGCTCATTTCCTCATAAATGGTAATACTGGTATGCATAGCCTGCTTCTATTTGCAGACTTACTGAACTCTTCAGGAGAGATTGGCTGCCTACACAGTGGAAGTAGATGATTCTGTCTCTAAAATAGAGGTAGAAAAATCACAGATGAGGGGCTGTGATCTAATCAAATATATGAATTTATTCTTGGTTTTATTTGGCATTCTTATTATTTGGGGTGTGTATTTTTTTTTCCTTTTTCTCCCTTTTTTTTTTTTTTTTTTTTTAAAGGGAGAGGACCCTTACCTAACCTGGTACTCACAGACTTAAGTCTTCTGGGGGAAGAAAGTCATTGCCTAGACAATGACTTGTTCTATCATTTATTTCCTCCCTGTTCTATCATTAAGTACCTGTCTTTTATTCCTTGCTATCTTACCTCAAATTCAGCTTTTACAAATCTGTGTTACTTTCTTCATCAATGTATAGTGGCAGTGCTGTCACACATTAAGAGTGGCTGTGTTGAGGATCCCTGGGTAGCTCAGAGGTTTAGCGCCTGCCTTCGGCCCAGGGCATGATCCTGGAGTCCTGGGATCAAGGCCCATGTCAGGCTCCCTGCATGAAGCCTGCTTCTCTCTACCTGTGTCTCTGCCTTGCTCGCTCTCTGTGCCTCTCATGAATAAATGAATAAAATCTTAAAAAAAAAAAAAAGTAGCTGTGTCTTTTTAATGTTTAATTTCTTTTTTTTTAAAATTTTTTTAATTAATTAATTTATTTATGATAGTCACACAGAGAGAGAGAGGCAGAGACATAGGCAGAGGGAGAAACAGGCTCCATGCACCAGGAGCCCGACGTGGAATTCGATCCCGGGTCTCCAGGATCGCGCCCTGGGCCAAAGGCAGGCGCTAAACCGCTGTGCCACCCAGGGATCCCTAATTTCTTTTTTTATATATATTTTTTATTTCTTTGTTTGAGAGAGGGGAAAAGAGCACGAACAGATGAAGGGGAGGGGCAGAGAAAGAGGGAGAACCAGACTCTCCACAGAGCAGGGAACCTGACTCTGGAACTCGATCCCAGGACCCCAGAGATTATAACCTGTGCTGAAGGCAGACACAACCGACTGAGCCACCTAGGCACCCCTTAGTGTTTAATTCTTAACTGTGAGTTCAGCCAAGGGATAATAATCTTCACTGGAAAACATGTATAAGTACTATGATTCTACTTAAGGATCCACTAAGGTGACATGACTTAAAAAATGATAATGTTCTTTCAAAGTATAACATAATTTGGGATGCCTGGGTGGCTCAGCAGTTTAGCGCTGCCTTCAGGCCAGGGCCTGATCCTGGAGTCCCGGGATTGAGTCCCACATCAGGCTCCCTGGATGGAGCCTGCTTCTCTCTACCTGTGTCTCTGCCTCGCTCTCTCTCTCTGTGCCTTTCATGAATAAATAAACAAAATCTTAAAAAAAAAAAAAAGTATAACAATTTGTTGTACTCTTCATTCAGAATGTTGCTCTGTGAAATTAGATAGTCATTTCAAGGGATCCCTGGGTGGCGCAGTGGTTTAGCGCCTGCCTTTGGCCCAGGGCGTGATCCTGGAGACCTGGGATCGAGTCCCACGTTGGGCTCCCAGTGCATGGAGCCTGCTTCTCCCTCTGCCTATGTCTCCGCCTCTCTCTCTCTCTCTGTGTGACTATCATTAATTAATTAATTAATTAATTAATTAATTAATTAAATACAATAAAAAAAAGATAGTCATTTCATGTATTGAAAAGATAGTCGGTTTCAGGGGCAGCTGGGTGGCTCAGTAAGTTAAGTGTCTGCCTTAGGCTCAGATCATGATCCCAGGGTTCTGGGATCAAGCCCCACATTGGGCTCCCTGCTCTTTGAGGAGCCTGCTTCTACCTCTCCTTCTGCCCCTCCTGCTGCTTGTGTACTTTTCTCTCTCTCTCTGTCTAAATAAATAAATCTTAAAAAAAAATGTTTAGGTTGTTCCAGAAATACGAAGCTCTCACTTAAAAAAATAGACCATGTTTTTTAAAGTGGTTTTACATTCATAGCAAAATTGAACAGAAAGTTCAGAGATTTCCTGTGAATCCCCTATCCTTCCTCAATCCACAGCCTCTCCTACTGTCAACATCCCCCACCAGAGTGGTACATTTGTTACAGTCGATGAACCTCATGGACATATCATCACCACCCAAAATCCATAGTTTACATTAGAGTGCACATTCTGTGGGTTTGAACAAATATATAATGACATGCATGTATCCACCATTATAGTAAAAGTTCTCACTTTTTAAAGCATCTTTCCTTAGTTACAAATTCATCTTTTCCTAATTCCGTGTAAGCTATTATCTCTTTAAGATGGACTATCTTTGGTTGCCATGATTTAACCATAGATATTTATGAACACCTGTTATTTTATATTCCAGGCACTGTTTTGTTTTGTTTTTGTTTTTAAGAAAAAAATATTTATTTATTTATGATAGACAGAGAGAGAGAGAGAGAGAGAGAGGCAGAGACACAGGAGGAGGGAGAAGCAGGCTCCATGCCAGGAGCCTGACGTGGGACTCGATCCCGGGACTCCAGGATCACACCCTGGGCCAAAGGCAGGCGCTAAACCGCTGAGCGACCCAGGGATCCCCCAGGCACTGTTTTTACCATGCTCTTTCTCACAAAGCTAAATTATCCCCTAGTCCCTTTGCTTTGGAATAAATAATACCAATTATTTTATTTTTATTACTATTTTTTTAAGTAAAGTCTGCCCATCCTTGTGGGGCTCAAATTCATGACCCAGAGATCAAGAGTCCTGTGCTCTAATGACTGAGCCAAGTGCCTCTACCAGTTATTTTAATGTGTTGCCTCACAATATGACTTAAAGAGGAACAGTTACAGTGTGAGCTAATTTTGTAACCTTGAGCTTTGTAACCCTTAACCTCCTTGAACCATGGTGAAGTGAAAGGATTTGGTCTTCTAGTTTTGAAATTCTCTTTGGGAAGCCGGGTGGCTCAGCAGTTTAGGGCTGCCTTCAGCCCAGGGTGTGATCCTGGAGACCCGGGATTGAGTCCCACGTCAGGTTCCCCGCATGGAGCCTGCTTCTCCCTTTGCCTGTGTCTCTGCCTCTCTCTCTCTCTCTCTCTCTCTTTTTCTCTCTCTCATGAATAAATAAATAAAATCTTAAAAAAAAAATCTTTCTTTGAATGAAAAATCAGAGAAATTTGGAGTTCCTTTAAGAAATTTAAGTCTTACAAGAGTAATAAGACAGTTAATAGATGGAATTTTAATAATTTGAAAAATGAAGTATTCAGGCTGAGGCCTTTGTTATTTTTGTCTTAGGTGTAGCCCACCAGTGTTATCATGGTTTCATAAAGGCTGTCCAGGAAGGACACATTCAGTGGGAGAGTCGGACGTACCCTTACCCTGGAACCCCAATCACTCAGCGGTTCTCACACAGTAAGTATTCACTATGAGAGCAGACGCCATCCTGCCTGTGGTCATATTTCCAAATATTACTTCGGAGGCATGTATTTTGACTTTTTAATGAAGATAATGCAAAATGAAGATTTATATTAATTTTATAATTAGAATCAGAGAAGAGTGTAAGTCTAGGTACAATGTAGGCACCTTGATATAATTTCATATTTGGATTTTTCTAGTATCTGTACTCCAAAGAAGTCAAGGTGTTATCTTCAACTTGACATTTGACATCAAGTCAGAGGAAAACAGGAAAGGAGTGCACAAAGGTATTTCTGAGATCCTTCTTGGGGAGTAGCCAGAGTTTAGCACTAAGTCTTATAATAATTCTTTATTTTAACATAGTATATGTTTAGCAAACACTGAATTTGACTGAGATCACACAAAAACTTTAAACATGAAGGGTATTAATTATAAAATACAAATTTAAATAGTAAAATTATAAATGCTCTGGCATTTAGATATAGTTTTTAAAGTCATTCTAGAATTAACTCTCCATTTTAGTTGACTTCTGTAGACACCATTTATTTTTTTGTGATTCATATCTTCGTCAAAATGAGATGTGGTATATCTTAGGCCGGTAAAGGTGTATTATTAATGGTTCTACATAAAGAAAGTTTGTTGAGGGGGCTCTTAGAAAGTTTCTCATAATTACAGCTTTAATTATATTACTTCCCTGTTCAGAAACCTTCAGTGCTTATTCATTGCTAACAAGTTAAAAGCTAAACTTAGAAAAAAAAAAGCTAAACTTAGTCTTACATTCAGAGCCCTCTTTAATTTGACCCGTGTCCAGATTTACCACTTCATCTCCCAGATTTTCCCAGGAGCTCTCATCTTTCAGGCTGTCACTTTGCCATACTGCTTTCTTCCTTGTTGCATATTCCCATCCACTTAGCTGAAGCCTGCCTTTCTTTGAAGACCCAACTGGGAGTTCTAGCTCCTTCATGAAACCTCTCAATCTTTAGTTCGTAGAAAAGTTTGTCCCGGGACACCTGGGTGGCTTAGGGGTTGAGTGTCTGCCTTCAGCTCACAGGATCCAGGATCAAGTCCTGCATCGGGCTCCCCGCGGGGAGCCTGCTTCTCCCTCTGCCTGTGTCTCTGCCTCTCTCTCTGTCTTTCATGAATAAATGAATGAATCTTAAAAAAAAAAGTTTGTCCTGTTCTGAGCCAATGATGTTGTCTGGAATACTAATTTTGATACTTTTTGATACTAATATTAATTTTGAACTTTTTTATTAAGTTTTTTTATTTTAATTCCAGTATAATTAATATACAGTGTAATAATATTAGTTTCAGGTGTCCAGTGTAGTTCTAGAATTCCGTCATGATAAGTGTATATATTTTGAACTCTTGAGGGGAAGGAGAATATATTGCTTATTCGTGTTACATAAAAATTACCATGAAACCTAGCATCTTAAAACAACATTTCTTATCTTACAGAATTCCTGAGGGTTAGGAATTTGGGAGTGCTTCAACTGGAAGGTTCTGGCCCGGGAACTCTGATGAGGTTGTGGTTAGGGTCAGTCTGTCAGCTGTGGCTGCAGTCCCCTGAAAGTTTGACTGGGGCCCAGGGGCCCTGCTGCCAGGCTCACTCAAGTAACTGTTGACAGGAGGCTTCCGTTCTTTAGGACTTGGACCTCAGCATAGAGCTGCTTATGACTTGTCAGCTGGCTTCCCACAGAATGAATGATCTGAGATACAGAGAGAGACAGACACCAAGACAGAAGCCATGGTGTCTTTTCCAACCTAATCTCTGAAGTGACTACCAATTTTTCTGCTCAATTCTATTCGTCACACAGAGAATGACCAGCAGTGTAAATGCTAGGAAATGAGGACCATCGGAGGCCATATTAAGGGCTGGCTGCCCCAGACCATATGTTGTACTCTCATATCCAGAGGAGAGTTCAGTCCATAATTATAATTTATCATTATCTTTGAACTGGATCTAAATAGATCAAAGTAACAGGCCAATCTCTTCCTGTGTTTTCAGTTCTCTTGTGGAGCTATTTTTACTTGTACTGTTGTAAACTGCCTAAGGCAGTGTGATTCCTGGACTTCTGGGGAGGAGGGCATCTGTGAGACCCTTTCAAGGGTCTGTGAAGTCAGAACTAGTTTTATTTAATATCCCTGCCTTGAGTTTGCATAGGATGCAGCAGTTTTACCCAGCATTGCTTTTGCACCATCAGTGCAAATGTCAACATAGTGAAAAGAGCCATTAACAGCAACTACTGAAAAAAACCCAAACCCAGATACTACAAGTACTACTATTACCACCACTACTACTACCACCTCCTCCTCCTACTCCTCTCCCTCTCCCCTTCCTCCTCAATATTATTACCTCAGACATAGTTTTGAAAGAATCTTGAATGTTTTCAGAAGTATAGACTGTAAATGAATCCTGGCCAAGAATATTTAACGAAATCACAGGAGAATCCATGTTAGGTCCAGTATTTATTGTTGAGGGAGGTTAACTTTAGTTATCCACAGATATTTGGAATAACAAGTGGAGACAGAGTTTCCAAAGACTTTTTTTTTTAATTTTCTTTTATTATTTTTTTTATTTATGATAGAGAGAGAGAGAGAGAGGCAGAGACACAGGCAGAGGGAGAAGCAGGCTCCATGTACCGGGAGCCCGATGTGGGATTCGATCCCGGGTCTCTAGGATCGCGCCCTGGGCCAAAGGCAGGCGCCAAACCACTGCGCCACCCAGGGATCCCCAAAGACTTTTTTTTTTAGACAAGTAATTTTAGAGCCCTAATGGGGGAAATGGAATGAACCTGGGTAAAGTAGAAACCAAGCTGGGAAGTATTTAGGGGTGAATAATTATCATAGCAACAGTTCAGCTTCTTAATGAGAGAAGAAAAAATATTTTTCCATTAACTAGCTTTGGACAGAATTGTCACCACAAAATAGAGACATTATTTGAAGGAGAAATGGAGAGGAACAATACAATGAGTAAGCTCACAGAAATTCAGAGGTTGGTGTGTTTTGATACATGTTTTTGTCTTAAAATTTTTTTCATATCTTCACCTGAAAGCCAAGAAAAGGTGCCATAGATTTTTTTTTTTTTAAAGATTTTATTTTATTTATTCATGATAGAGACAGAGAGAGGCAGAGACACAGGCAGAGGGAGAAGCAGGCTCCATGCAGGGAGCCCGATGCGACTCGATTCCAGGTCTCCAGGATCACACCCCGGGCTGAAGGCAGGCGCTAAACCGCTGCGCCACCCGGGCTGCCCCATAGATTTTTTTAAAAGGGGATCTGTGTCTCATCCTCTTAGCCCATCTCTCATTGTTCCCTTTCTCTCTGTGCTGACAGCCTGAAGAGCATTGTTACATGGAAATGGGCATTTTTCAGAATAGGATGAAAATAAGGAATTCCTTCAGTGTCTTTCATTAGCTCCTTCCTCTTTCTACTGCGTATTTCTCCTCAGAACTCAATTTTTATTTCTTATTCCTGACTTGTGTTGAGCTCAATCTGTTTTTCCAACACTTTGCTCATATTGTCACAGAGGTACACAGATGTTCCCTATCTCATCAGCTGCAGGTGGCATGCGGTAGTTTCCCCCAATGTTCTCCTCTTCATTATTTAGTTAATGGTATTATCATTCTGTCAGTTACACATGCTTGAATCCTTGGATTTATCGTCAGTTCCTTTCTTTCCTTCAACAACAAAAGTCAGATCTTGTTGATTCCAGCCATCTCTGCAAAATATCTCTCTCTCTCTCTCTCGTATCTTTCCTTAGTTTTCCCATTACTCACATCTATGAGCTAAGTGTTCCATCTTCCCTAAATCTTTTCTAAATGGTCTTCTTGCTTTTTCTCTCTCTTCATCTGAATCTGCAGTAGACATTGTTAGCACCCATCTCTGAAACTGGGGACAGTACCACCTCCTAGGGCACTTGGAAACGCGTAAGGTCATTCATTGTTCATTTACTTGACTGGAAAGCACTGCATGCATTTAGTAGGCAAAGACCAGGAACGCTCACTATCCTGCAGTGAGTGGGAGAATGGATCTGCCTAAAATGATAGGAGCCCCCATTGGGAATCATTGCAAGTCCTAAACCTCAAACCAGTCTTGTCACTCGTCTGCCAAAAAAACTTCAGCCTTTCCATGCATGTGCAGAGAAGCTTCCACTCCCTCTGACTTTCAAGGCCCCACCTTACTCTTTCAGCCTGAATCTCTACCACCTCCTCAGAGCCAGGCTCCACCCACATGAGACTCCTCATTAGGTCTCAAACTCCCTTACTTCACAGCCTTGCTTGGATGCCCTGATTGCCTTCTCTCTTTCTCTCCTTCCTTTTTTGTCCATGGCCTTGTTTGCCCCTTGTTAATAAACTGAAAATATTCTGTCCTCTAAAACCCATCTCAGAGAGCGAGCCAGAAGCCACATTCTTCACAAACTCTTCTCACATTCCCTGCCATGAAGATTAAGCTCTTTTTCTTCTTCTGCTTGTACACCCCTAAAACACTCTTCTTGCCTTCCTCGTACTGTTTGTCACCATCTGTCTGTCACCATAATTGTCTGTGTCAGAGAGGCTGCATACCAAAGGACTTTAAACTTGAGAAGCTGGGCGCCTGGGTGGCTCAGTCAGTTAAGCATCTCCCTTCGGCTCTGGTCATGATCCCAGGGTCCTGGGATCGAGCTGTACATCAGACTCCCTGCTCAGTGGGGAGCCTGCTTCTCCCTCTCTGCCTTCCAATCCTCCGTATTCTCTCTCTCTCTGTCAAATGAATGAATAAAATCTTAAAAAACAAAACAAACCTTGAGAAGCAGTTCCTCGGCTCTTCTTTTTTATTTTTATTTAGATTATTATTTTTTTTAAGTAATCTTTACACACCAAATGTAGGGCCCAAACTCATGATCATGAGTCACATACACTACTGACTGAGCCAGCCAGGTGCCCCTTCTTGGCTCTTTTAACCCACAGGTTTCTCATCTGTAAAATGTGTATAACAAATTATCTTAATGGCACTAGGAAAATTAATCAAGGAAACACGTGTCAAAATTTATTTTATTTTAAACTGCAAAGTGATAGGGTAATGAAGTTGTCTCCTCCACAGGTGGTAGCCTTCTGGAGGACAAGTGGGTTTCTGAGTCTTAGACATCCATACATCTTTCACAACACTTGGTTCATAGTTAAAATCTATTGAATTCTGTGAAATTAAGTGTAACAAAGATGTAGCAGTACAGCTTCTTTCCTATGTAAGAGTCTGGGACCAAAAGACAAGGGAAGTAAAATGAAGCCAGTTTTCCTAGTTTTTTGGTGGCTATGTGCATGACCAATCACACAAGCTTTTTTTTTTTTTTTTAAGATCTTATTTATTTATTCATGAGAGACACACAGAGAGAGGCAGAGACACTGACAGAGGGAGAAGCAGGCTCCCTGCAAGGAGCCTGTTGTGGGACTTGATCCCAGAACCCCGGGATCACATGAGCCAAAGGCAGATGCTCAACCATTGAGCCACCCAGGCGTCCCCAATCACACAAGCCTTGACTAATAGAGAATATCCTTTTCAGATTGATGTAGAAATCTGTTAGAGTCTCCAGCATCATGCTTTTAGTGTTTAGGTTTAGGCTGCAAATAGATCATTTCACACCCATGCTAGTAGTGCTCCTGCAGTAGCCAGCAGGCCCAAACTGGATAATCTGCCTTGCTTGTTCCATAGTTTTGTAATTACAGGCCTTATCAAATATGTCCTGGCTTGTAGACATGAGACACATGACAACATAGTCTCTTTAAGCATGGGATAAATGCCTCAGGACCTTTCCCTGGAAACAAGTGGGAAACAAAAGAGAGTTTAACGTTTGAATGTGCAAACCTTAGAATACAGTGAATGTTTCTTGAGTGACTCCCAGCCATCATGGGAAACATGAAACAGCTGGAAGACCTTGCGCTAGAGAGGGTTATACTACAGTAGGGAAGCGTTCAGGATGCTGAAGAACTGCTTGTTTGCTGTGTGTTATTGTGAATATTTGACTCGTCTTTGAGTAGAGACTGTTAGATACTAACTGGAAATAGAGGTCTTAGAATAGTTGTTCATGGAGTAATCAAACCCATTTCAGAAAATTTGAAGAGATTTAGCAATTAGAAAATGTTCTTAATGTTATTTCTTAGCAGAATATTCATACTGTACTTTGAACTATAACTTTTGTATTGCACATTCCAGTGGTCTAAATGTTCTGAAAAGAAAATGTGCTGTTTGGGTGGAGAACTTTGATAAAAGGGAAATGACTACTTGAGCACTGGTATTTGCTTAAATTCTTAATTTTTTCTAAAAAGCCCATTGAACTTGTTGGGTCTCCCCACCCCCACCCAGACCAACATGTAGGTGTCTTAAATAAAAATAGACAATAAACAAAAGTTTAGTAGGATGCTTAAAATGTTTTAGTGTATTACTGATGGCTATTTTTTCATTCCATTATATCTGAGTTCTAAACATAGCTCCCCAAATTGACTCCCTTCCTTTCCAAGCTTAGTTTCTAATTAACTAATAGGCATTGAGAATACAGTGTGTGTGAAACTTGTCATTTCAGTCCTGCTAGGTTTGCAGAGTTTGGGCTGTGCCTTCCTCTTCCAGAAACCTTTGTTTGCTCAGAAAGAAGCAGGAAAATGCCGATTACCTTATTTTAGTATAGGATTAAAATACATGTGGCAGGGACCTCCTGGGGCCCAGCTGTTGGCTGAGTTTTCAATCCAAATAGAGAAGAAGAATGTTTGCTACCTCTTTGAAATATAAAGGCACTGTGCTCTTTTGCTATATGAAGGAAACAGCTGCTGAGAGTTGATTGAAGAACGGTGAGACATAAATGAGCTCTTGACTCTCTTAGTTATGGATTTGTCTTATTAAACATTGTTATGATGGACACAAATTAAGTCTTCAGAAGCTATAGGACATTGCTAATTTCTGTTCTGTAAGTATGGGTTACCAAGAGGAAAAGAATTCTTTTGTGCCTGGCGCCAGTTGGTTCAATTCAAAATTTCAGTCCCATTTGTTGGAATAGCTAGTTCCAGAAAGATATGAGAAGACCAAGATGTCAAAGCTCAGCTCTTTTAGTGGAGATTGAAGTGTAGCTCCAGCAGTTAAGCATTTTGTTTAATGTCAACTAAACTCGATCCTGTTATTTGCAGTTCTTAACAATCTGAGATATGAACAGAGATGTGCTAAACTGTGGTAGACCTACAAGTAAGCTTACTGATAACTGAAATCATGCACTAGTGGGTTGAATCTCCGAGTTTCTTTTCCCTTTCTCCTTCCCCAAATGGGACGCTTAACTGTTCCAGCCTCGTTCCACATGAACATTGAGAGGTCTTTTTTCCTCCATCAGTATGCATGAAATGAATGGAAAGGAAAGTTTTGCTCAGCCCTCTTTCTGAGATCCAAGATGGTAAATGCAAGACTGTAAGGAGTGGGGTCGTCTTTTCCAAAGGATAAAGATTAAATGAGCTTTTTAGGTGAGAAGCAATGTGGCAGTGCCTCTCATCTAGACTTTGGCTCTGGTCCTCCTGGTTTTAGGGGAATAGCTCAGCCCTTACAATCCTTGCCCCTTTGCTTTGGAATGGGGCCCATCAGTGAGGCATGTAAATCATCTGATTGAAAAGGCTCTTCTCAGAGACCTTGGTGCTTTGTAAATGTTACTGTGCTGGTTTTCCATTCACTACCAACCAGCCTGTGTTGGTGGCTTTGGAATGCACCTAGGAGCTTAATGCTTTTTCTCTCAGTTGCTTTGGGACTGTACTACTTCTGAGATCCCTGAGCTACATTGATCTTTACATGTGGTTATTTCATGGCATTGATTAAAATTGTTTTCTGTTGTTCTCTTCATATACAAATGTGCTTCAGGTTTCATTTGAAAGGAGAAAACAGTAAGAGGAAGGCTGTAGGAGGGAATGCAAGCACAGAATGGATCTGTTAGCACTTTCTCTGCCTGGCCGTAGAGGATACTGATGCAGATTTAGATTAATTATGCAACTCTATTGGGGCACCTGGGCAGCTCAGTTGTTGAGCGTCTGCCTTTGGTTCAGGTCATGATCTCCCGGTCCTAGGATGAAGCCCCACATTGGGCTCCCCGCTCTGAAAGAAACCTGCTTTTCCCTCTCCCTCTGCTCCTCCCCGTCTGTGTTCTCTTCTCTCTCTCTGTATCAAATAAATAAATAAAGTCTTAAAAAATTAGGCAGCTTACTGAAATTTTACTCATTGAGCACCCTTAATCTGAATTCTTGTGTGTGCTTGCTGGAATTATTTGTCTTATTTAATGATGACATTGTCAACTTGCTTAGTGTGCTCAGAAACAACATTTCCATAGCTTTTCTCTGGGCCTTTTTAAATTTAATTTTTTTTTCCTTTTCTGCTGCTCCCTCTGCCTGGGTCTCTGCCTCTCTCTCTGTGCCTCTTGTGAATAAATAAATAAAATCTAAGGAAAAATATAAAAAATAAAAATTTATTTATTTATTTTTAGTAATCTCTACACCCAACATGGGGCCCAAATTCATAACCCTGAGATCAAGCAAGAGTCACATGCTCCTCTAACTGAATCAGCCAGGTGCCCCTCTCTGGGCCTTATTTTAAAGAGTGTGATATTAACCAAGCTGGAGACAAGAGGCTGGTTATAGAAAATTGGTACTTGGCGACAGAGTTGCAGAACATATGAAATAATTGATTTTTTTTTTTTTAAGATTTTATATATTCATGAGAGACACAAAGAGAGGCAGAGACATAGCAGAGGGACTCCCTGTGAAGAGCCCCATGTGGGACTCATCCCAGGATCCCGGGATCAGGCCCTGAGCTGAAGGTAGACGCTCAACTGCTGAGCCACCCAGGCATCCTGAAATAATTGATCTTTGAAAGATAAGTGCTATAGTTACGGTGTTAGAGGGACTTCAAGGTTAAATATCAGCTATGCATTTATTGTTTTCTTCCTAGGTGCATGCTATTACGATGCTAATCAGTCTATGTATGTGTTTGGAGGATGTACCCAGAGCAGCTGCAATGCTGCCTTCAATGACCTCTGGAGACTTGACCTAAATAGCAAAGAGTGGATCCGACCTTTGGCTTCAGGTAAGAAATAAAATGCTGATCTTTTCCCTCTTACCAGGTAACTACCTCTGCATGGTAATTCTGTCTGTTTTGGTATTGGTCTCTGGTACTGGGGCCCCAGGCCCTTTGTCAAATCTGCTGTGTAAATGCCAAAAGTAATGTGTTTATATAAGATCTTTGAATAAGAAAAAAAAAAAAAAAACTTTATCATTAGTATTGGTGCCCTGCCAGAATTGCTATACTACTGTGTGAATTCATTTGTGTGGTTTTCTCAAGTACTTGCACTGGTGTGATATGCTTTTTGGTATGAAGTTGAAGTAAGAGCAGGAACACAGCATCGTGAGAACTGTAGTTGACTGACAGAAGCTGTTGTCCCAGGGCTAAGATCTCTGAATATCTTTTGTTGTCGCCAGCTCAGATATTTGGGGAGTGTATGGAACATGCCTCTACTGGTTACTTTTAACAACTCAGGAGTGTGGGAAGATTCTTGAGTAGGTACATTCATGCACAGTCCCACTATGCCAAAATTCTAGCGAACAGAAGCTGTTTTCTCCTTTTTGACCTAGCCCTTCTTGAGGCAGGTGGGAGATTTGTTTTTGTACTCTTGAGGCAGTATAGTTTGTAAAGGCACAGCTAAAAGGTTGAAGGGATGGAGAAATAAGAGTCCACTGAGCATAAAGTACTCTACTAGATTTGTTGGCAAGCTTTTCTCAGACATTCATTTGGCTTTTCAAGGTCAGAATTCACTCTAGGACTAAGGAGACAGATTTTCCTTGAGCAAATTCATTACTCATTTAGGTCTTGATTTACTACTTTGATTATTAGATGGGAAGCAGCTTGGTATAATAGAAAGGGCCCTCAGCAAAAAGTGAAAACACTTGAGTTTCATTTCTGGTATAATAGCCAATTCTCCATGTATCTGAACAGGTGACTGCTTCTCTCTTGGATAAATATGGACTAGGACTAGATGATTCTATTTTCCAGTAGGTTGGGAAGGCTAGTTTATGCTTCCCTTTTTTTCTGTAATGACTGCTGTGAATGTGTAGGCCAGGGACTTAAAACTTTTTTATGAGAAGAAGCTACATTTCATTCCCCCAAAGCTGTAAGCTCTTGTTCCTTCTCCTGCAATAGGCATACATAAGATGCAGGAGCCTACTGACAGTGGGTTCTCAGGTGGGGCTGGGGTTTGTACAGATGAAATTCTTTATTAAAATCATTAGAAAAATGACCAAGTGTTAATCTTTTAAAATTTTTGGAAATTGGTTCTTTTTTAAAGCTCTCAGAATTTTGTACTTTGGAGAGTTTCCTTTCCTAGCCTTTTGTCACTTGTTGCACTTTGTGCAATATTGATTAATATTTAAAATCACAGATTCTAAAATGTAGACCTGTTCACCTTAAGCATCCTGTTGCCACCATACTTGCTTTCCAGGTCCCATTTCAGAGCAGCTTTGATTATTCCAATCACAAAATACTAATATTGGGGTGCCTGGGTGGCTCAGTCAGTTAATCATCTGCCTCTAGCTCAGGTCGTGATTTTGGGGTCCTGGGATCGAGCCTTGTGTCAAGCTCCCTGCTCAGTAGGGAGTCTGCTTCTCCCTCTCCCTCTGCCTGCTGCTCCCCCTGCTTTTGCGCTCTCTCTGTCAAATAAATAAGTAAAATCTTTTTTTTTTTTTTAATTTTTTTATTTATTTATGATAGCCACACACAGATAGAGAGAGAGAGGCAGAGACACAGGCGGAGGGAGAAGCAGGCTCCATGCACCGGGAGCCCGACGTGGGACTCGATCCTGGGTCTCCAGGATCGCGCCCTGGGCCAAAGGCAGGCGCCAAACCGCTGCGCCACCCAGGGATCCCTATAAGTAAAATCTTTAAAAAAAAAAAAAAAAATACTGTTGGGATGCCTGGGTGTCTCAGCAGTTAAGCAGCTGCCTCTGGCTCAGTGCATGATCCTGGAGTCCTGGAATCGAGTCCCACATCAGGCTTCCTGCATGGAGGCTGCTTCTCCCTCTGCCTGGGTCTCTGCCTCTCTCTTTCTCTGTGTCTCTCATGAATAAATAAAATATTAGAAAAAAATACTGTCTTTCTCTATTTTGTAATCAACCTTTATGCTTTTGATAATTTGGCATGGGGGCTGCTCTTTCTTCTAGAAGTAGAGCTCTGGACATTGGGACCTTCATAGCCTATTGCTAACTACTGTGCTTATTTTCCCTTATTTCTTTTTTTGAAATCACTAAGAGTATGTTTTGAAATCCCCAAGGTAGAAGTATCAGAGAAATAACTGACTTTAAAAATACAATGTGGGGATCCCTGGGTGGCTCAGTGGTTTAGTGCCTGCCTTTGGCCCAGGGCGTGATCCTGGGGTCCTGGGATCGAGTCCCACGTCGGGCCCCCTGCTTAGAGCCTCCTTCTCCCTCTGCCTGTGTCTCTCTGCCTCTCTCTCTCTGTGTGTCTTTCATGAATAAATAAATAAAATCTTTAAAAAAACAAAACAAAACAAAACACAATGTTAGGAGCTCCTGGATGGTTCATTTGGTTAAACATCCAAGTCTTGGTTTCAGCTCAGGTCATGATCTCAGGGTCATAAGATCAAGCCCATCATCAGGCTTTGCACTCAGCAGGGAATCTGCTTGAGATTCTGTCTCCGCCTCTCCCGTCCCCAACTCTTATGCAGGTGCATGTGCACACTCTCTCTCAAAACTCTTTCCAAAAAATAAAATAAATAAATAAAAATGCAATGTTAAGACTGTTACCTTTGTAAAACATAGAAACTCCTGAAGGTTTAATTTTCTAACAGAGCGTCTTAAAGAATCTGCTGGCCACTTTAATCTATAGTAAAAGCCTAGTTTTAAAAGGGGGAAAAGCAGCTATTTGAAATATGTCTACTTTTTAAACAAACAAACAACACTAGTTTTTAATAAAGAATTCTATGAGATTCTCCTTCAGGCAGAAATCCCATGGGAAGATTGCCTGAGGAAATGGTCGGTCTGCTGTCATGCGTCCCAACCAAAATTACTTCCTAACTGAAACATCAGTGAGTCTTTCTGAACAAAACACAGTTGTTGATATACCTTGGTGTGCCTGACTCACCCATTTAGTGTACGGAGGTGGTAAGTTGGAAGGTGGTTGAGGGGAGGGTGCCTGTCAGCTGTGAAGTCTTCTCACATGTGAGCATTTGTGAGTATTCAAAGGAATAGCCTAAATGGGGTTCAGTCTTTAAAAGTGTAGCAGTATGGAGAAGAGCATTAGATGAGCAGGGGGACAGTTTCTTTTGGAGTAGAGAGTCTTTCTGGAGAGGGCTACAGCATCAGGTGTTTTTTTTTCTGTGTTTATTTGCTGATACTGCAGATGAGACTAGAGCCTTCTAATTTTGGGTGGTGCTTGTTCAGGCTGCCATAGCAAAGTTCCATAGATGAGAGCCTTAAACCACAGAACTTTATTTCTCACAGTTCTGAAGGCTAGGAGTCCAAGGTCAAGGCGCTGGTGAGAGCTGTCTTCTTGGCTTTCAGACAGTTGCCTTCTTGCTGTCCTTACCTGGCAGAGATAGAGTTCTGGTGTCTCATCCTCTTTTTATAAGACCATTGGTCCCATTATAAGGGCCTCAACTTTGTGACTTCATTAAACTTGATTATTTCCCAAAGGTTCCATTTCCAAAGGCCATCACTGGTGTTAGGGCTTCAACATAAGAAATTTTGATAAAACACAATTCAGTCCATAGCCATTGGAATTAAGGTGATTTGCCCCTGAAACCTTGTTAGTTCCTTTTGAAATGATAGAAATGTTCTATCTGGAAGGATCATGGTAGTGACCAGTGTTAGAATAACAGGTCTTATATCTGAGCGGGACCTCAAGACTCTAGGATGCCTGGCTGGCTCAGTCGGTAGAACATGTGACTCTTCTCCCTCTGCCTGTGTCTCTGTCTCTGTCTCTCTCTCTCTGTCTCTCATTCTCTCTCTCTCTCTTTGTGTCTCTAATGAATAAATAAATAAAATCTTAAAAAAAAAACAAGGGCAGCCCAGGTGGCTCAGCAGTTTGGCGCCACCTTCGGCCCAGGGTCTGATCCTAGAGACCTGGGATTGAGTCCCACATTGGGCTCCCTGCATGGAGCCTGCTTCTCTCTTCTGCCTGTGTCTCTGCCCCTCTCCCTCTCTCTCTCTTTCTGTCTCATGAATAAATAAATAAAATCTAAAAAAAAAAAAGAACATGTGACTCTTGATCTCAGGGTCATGAATTCTAGCCCCGCATTGGGTGTGGAGCCCACTTAAAAAGCAGACAAAACCCAACAAACAGCTGAGTGAGACCTACCTACAGCTAGTACTCCTCAGATATTTCCAGTGAGGTACCTTCTCCTCCCTTTACAGCTGTTATTGTGGCCCCTCCTCTCATGAAGCTTATATTGAATGGGGGAGGGGGGGGGCAGACAAAAACAAGTCAGCAAATAGGATGAAGGAAACAAGGAATGAAATGGAATAAGAGGGGAAGGGCTCCTTAAAAGAGGAGGCAACATTCTTTGCTGAGATTTGAAGGATGAAGAGTTGGAGAAAATGAGACCCACACATGCAAAGACCCTGGGACAGCAAAAAATAGGACATGTTGGAGGACCTGAAGGCAGAACTTTGTGGATGTAGCATGATGAGCAAGGAGTAGAATGGCAAAGATAGAATTGAGGGATCCCTGGGTGGCGCAGCGGTTTAGTGCCTGCCTTTGGCCCAGGGCATGATCCTGGAGACCCGGGATCGAATCCCACGTCAGGCTCCCGGTGCATGGAGCCTGCTTCTCCTTCTGCCTATGTCTCTGCCTCTCTCTCTTTCTCTCTCTGTGTGACTATCATAAATAAATAAAAATTAAAAAAAAAAAAAGATAGAATTGAGATGTAGACAGGAGCTAACTCATTCACACCCCAAGGTCTGGGAGATTCTGAGATTTTAAGCAGAGGAATATTATGATCCAATTTACATTTTAAAGAATGCTTTTGCTGGTATTTAGGAAGTGGATTAACAGAGGCAAGAGAACAAATCAGAGAGAACAGCTAGGAGGCTGTCACAGTGGTACAGGTGAGAGGAGGTGATGACTTGGACTGGAGTCCTAGTGGTGGAGAGAAAGGGAAGCAGGTGAATTTGAGCTGAAATTTTAGGATAAAATTGACAGGACTTCTGGATGAATTGGCTGTGGGAAGATAAGAGGGTCAGTCAAGGCTGACTTAGGTTTCAGGTTTGGCAGCTAGGTAGATAGTGGGCCCACTTGCTAAAATGGAGAATAAATATTTGGAAGAAGTTTAGTTTTTTCTTTCTTTACACATTTAAGTGGTGGTATCACATAATTAGTTGTTGTGAGACTTTGACATTTAAAATAGAGTACCTGCCTTCTCTTAAAGGATGACACAGCCTTTCCTTTTGTTTGGTTAATTCTACTCTCATCCTTCATTTGTTCTGGCAGCAAATATTTATTTTTTTTAAGATTTTAAAAAATTTATTCATGAGAGACACACAGAGACAGAGACACAGGCAGAGGGAGAAGCAGGCTCCATGCAGGGAGCCCAATGTGGGACTTGATCCTGGGGCCCCGGGACCACGCCCTGAGCCAAAGGCAGATAGATGCTCAAATGCTGAGCCACCCAGGCATCCCTAGCAGCAAATATTTATGAATTTTCTGCTCTGTCCCTGGTATTATTTCAGATGCTGGGGGACATGAATGAATAAAACAGACAAAAATCCCACTCCTAATCAAATCCCAAAATGAGGGAAGACAGATATTTAAAATGACAAATAGGGCAGCCCAGGTTGCTCAGCGGTTTAGCACCGCCTTCAGCTCATGGTGTGATCCTGGAGACCCGGAATCAAGTCCCACATCGGGCTCCCTGCATGGAGCCTGCTTCTCCCTCTGCCTGTGTCTCTGCCTCTCTCTCTCTGTATATTTCTCATGAATAAATAAATAAAATCTTTAAAAAAGTTTTTTTAAAAATTAAATGACAAATAACTTTGGGCCCCTGGGTGGCTCAGTTGGTTTGAGCAACTGACTTTAACTCTGGGTCATGATCTTGGGGTCCCTGGGGTTGAGCTCCTCATGGAGCTCTGTGCTCAGTAGGGAGGCTTCTCCCTACCTCCACCCCACCCCCCGCTCTTCCCCCACTAGTGTTCAGGCATGTTCGTACTTTCTCAGATAAAATCTTTATAAATAAGTGACAACATAATATAGTATGTTAGAAGATGGTTAAGCTACTAAAGCAAAATGATGGCATAGTAAGAGGGTCAGGGATAGGAAGACTACAGCTTGGGTGACCAGATTAGACCTCATGTAAGAGGCAATATTGGAACAAAGACCTGATTAGGTATAAGAAGTGAACCAAGTGGATATCTAAGGAAAGAATATTCCGGGGATCCCTGGGTGGCTCGGCGGTTTAGCGCTTGCCTTCGGCCCAGGGCGTGATCCTGGATTCCGGGATTGAGTTCCACATCAGGCTCCCTGCATGGAGCCTGCTTCTCCCTCTGCCTGGGTCTCTGCCTCTCTCCCTGTGTGTGTCTCTCATGAATAAATAAATAAAATCTTAAAAAAAAAAAAATCCAAACAGAATAGCCAGTGCAAAGAACCAGAGGTGGGAGTGTGGTTGGGATAGTCCAGGAATAATGAGGAATCAGCATGACTAGCACTGGGTGAAAAAAAAGATAGTATCCTAGGAGAGGGGGTGGGCAAATAATGAAGGGAAATGTGTCATACATGTAAGGTTTCCTGGATGTTGTAGGGGCTTTTTCACATATTTTGAGTGAAGTGACTGGTCATATAAGGTTCTGAGAAGACGGTATAATAGAAGACAAGTGCAGCAGTGAGGAGGCCAGCTAAGAAGTGGTAGCAGTAATCTTAGGTGAGAAATGATGGTAGTGTGCACAGCAGTATTAGCAGGAAATTAAGAACTGGATGGGTTGGACAGAGCCAGCAGGATTTGCCCATGGCTTGGATATGGAATATAAAAGAGACGGGGTAGCCCTGGTGGCGCAGTGGTTTAGCGCTGCCTGCAGCCTGGGGTGTGATCCTGGAGACCCGGGATTGAGTCCCACGTCGGGTTCCCTGCATGGAGCCTGCTTCTCCCTCTGCCTGTGTCTCTGCCTCTCTCTTGCTCTCTCTGAATGAATAAATAAATAAATCTTTAAAAAAAAAAGAGAGAGAGAAAGAGAGGAATGAAGGACAACCCTAAGGATTTTTAGTCTGGGCATTTGAAGGAATGGTGTTGCCATTAACTGAGGTGAGTAAGACTGTAGGTGTAGGTGGTCAGAGTTGGTAAAGTACAGGAGAGGTGAGAAATTCAGTTGGAAACATACTACATTGAAACACACATTTGGACATCCAGGTGGAGATGTGTGGAGTTTGGGGAGATAAATAGGCTAGAGACATTTGTCTAGATAGCCAGATGGAAGATTTTAGCATACGGATAGATTTAAAGCCACAAGGCTGTGAGATTGCCAGGGGAGTGAGTGAAGATAGTAGAGGGAGGTAATTCTGGGACATCGCAGTATTTGGAGATCAGGGAGGAGAGGGAGAGACCATAAAAAACTAGAAAAGGAGCACGCAAGGAGGGAGGGGGAAACTAGGAGAACATGGCATCTTAGAGGCCACCATACTTGAAAGCGTTTCCAGGAGAGAGGAGGTCATCAGCTAGATCCTACACAGTGAAGAGGTCGAGTCATTTGAGGACTTGGAATTGTTCTTAAATTTAGTAAAGAATATTTTCAATGAGAATCGTCCTTAAATTCAGTAGAGCATTTTTGATGGGCGATAAGGATGAAAGCGTATTTGGAATGGTTTCAGGACAACGGGAAGAGAGGAGTTGGAAGACAGGCAGTATAAACAGTGCATTACAGTTTTTGAAGTTTTTCTGTAAAAGAGAACAGAGAAATGAGATGCTAAGTGGAGGGGAATGTGGAATTGAGAGGTTTGTTTTTAAGATAGCAGATTGCATAGCATATTCATGTTGATGAGAGTGATCTAGAGGGAGGAATGGATGTAGATGGAAAGGAAGTATTGTTAGAGCTGCGTCCTCCAGTGGTAAAAAAACGCAGGAGGGGGTTGGCCGTGGATGGGAGCATTGACCATTTATCCACAGGAACAGGAAGGATTATGTGATTATAGTTCCTGGCGTATGGATAGATGTGGGAACTGGTGGAAGTTCTTAGATTGCTTTATCACCCAGATAAAATAACTGAGAGTGGGACAGAACAGAAGCCTTTGGAAATGCCAGTGGGTGATTATGAATGTACAATTGTCTACATTGTAGTCTTTGCCAGACTGTTGGTTCTAGGAAGTTGAATGTTCCACCTTCTGGTGTTGTACTAAGGGAACACCTTACTTCTTAATCAGCCTGTGTTTGATTCCCAAAGCAACTGTGCAGTTCTTGGGATAGGTACTTCAAAAGACTAATGTTTAAACCACAGTTTGTAAAATACCCTTTAGTCATACTGAGGCTAATTTTGGCTTCTACTTAATATATAGTAACATCAATCACAGCCTTTTTTGGTTACTTCAAATCAAGGTAGAAATTTTCAAGCATGCATTTTTAAATTGGAATGTTCTCATTTTCAGAACTTCTTAAACATTAGCCCACACCCATTTACAAAAGGGGAACAAATTTCAGTGTTAGAATTTTCCACATGTAGAAGAGTTTGTAAATGTTAGGGGAAGATTTAAAGCTCAGCCTGTCATCTCTCTCTCTCTCTTTTTTTTTTTTCCTCTTTTTTTTCCCCTTAAAGATTTTATTTATTCATGAGAGACACGCAGAGAGAGAGAGAGAGAGAGAGAAAGGCGGAGACACAGGCAGAGGGAGATGCAGGCTCCATGCAGGGAGCCCGATGTGGGATGTGATCCCGGGACTCCAGGATCACGCCCTGGGCTGAAGGCAGGCACTCAACCGCTGAGCCACCCAGGCATCCCGCCTGTCATCTCTCTTAACTAGTCCCTCAGCACAGCTGATTTTCCCACCACATTCTCCACAGAATCTTCTTGCCTAGTAAATCCTTTTGCTTTTCAGTTTCTTCCCTGTCAGTCACACATGCGATTCCAAGTGATAGCTTATGGTTTGGGCCCTTTGTTTTAGAAAACACTCAGGACAGAGATACACAACCGAGCCACAAGCCATGTGTTCCCGTCTTGGCCTTGCCACTCCTGAGCCACTTGCCTCTGAATTTAATCCTTAATCACTTCTGCATTCTTTGGACCTCCATTTCCTTTTCTGAGCAAGAAGAAGAGATAAGATCACTGTTTCCAAAAATCCCATAGCAGATGACTTTTATCCAAGTCACCTAAAAATACTAAAAATAATAGATTCTTCAACCTCATACCAGACTCAGCTGATCTCAAGGGGTTGGGGATAGAGTGATAGATCTTTTAAAAAAACAACAACAACAAAACAAAACAGAAAATGTCCCAGTTGGTTCTACCTCTCTAAATTTGGAAATCTGGATACCTGTGAAATCTTTTGGCATTCTTATTATGCAATCTGTGACCTCACTTTGTTATCACAATCTGTTAGGGGAGTGTGTAGTGTGCAGAGCCGCACTTCTTCCTTATCTGTTAAGAAGGATGGCTGCTCTGTGCTCTCTTAACTGCTTCTTTGTAGAAAGAGCTACCTTTTACCTTGGTTAGTCAAGAGTGGCTTGCTGTCTGAGGAAATGTGTATGAACACCCTTGAAAGGGTTTTGGGGGTGGGGTATTGGTAGTCTCAGAATCTTTAAAAATATTAACTAACCTTCAAACCAACCCAATTAGGTTGGCACTACTATTATCCTCGTTTTACAGATGAGGAAACTGAAGCTCAGAAAATCACCTAGTAATTTACATAAGATCATACAGCCAATAAGTGATGGAGCAGTGATTGAAACCCAAGATTTTGTCTCTAAAATCTGTGTTCTTTCTACTCTGCCATGCTGTGAGTAGTTTTATTTTTTCTATGATTTATTTCACATTATTTTTAAAAACTTTTTAAATAGGCATTTCATTTGAGAATAGAACAGAGTTCCTATGTACCCTACACCTAATTTTCCCTACTGTTAATATCTTGCATTAGTATAGTACATTTATGACAAGGAATGAACCAATACTGATACATTTTTTAAAAAATACGGATACATTTTTATTAACTAAACTCCATACTTTATTCTGATTTCCTTATTATTTTTTTTAATCTAATGTCTTTTATCTCTTCCAAGATCCCATCCCAGGGTACATTATATTTAGCTTTTTGGGTTTTGTTTTGTTTTTTTTTTAAGATTTTATTTATTTATTCATGAGAGAGAAAGAGAGAGGCAGAGACACAGGCAGTGCGAGAAGCAGGCTCCATGCGGGAGCCCAATGTGGGACTCGATCCTGGACCCTGGGATCATGCCCTGAGTCAAAGGCAGACCACTCACTGAGCCACCCAGGCGTTCCAACATTTAGTTTTTATGTCTCCTTAGATTCCTCCTGGCTGTGACATTTTCTCAGACTTCCCTTGTTTGATGATCTTGACAGTTTTGAGGAGTAATATCAGATATTTTGTGGGCTGTCATTCGGTTTGGGTTTTTCTGAAGTTTTTCTTATGGTTAGATTAGAGTTACAGGGTTTTGGGGAAGAACACCACAGTAGAGGTGTTGTCAACACATCCTATCAAGGGAACATACTATGAATATTAATATTCATGATTACTTATTAAATTAATAAATATTAATTTATTTATTGCTGTTAATAACCTTGATCATGTGGCTAAGATCTAAGATAGTGTTTCTTAGATTTCTCTACTGTAAAACTGTGAAGGGCACCCTCCCTCCCAAATTACTTTTTCAGGGCACCTGGGTGACTCAGTTAAGTGTCCAACTTTTGATTTCAGCTCAGGTCTTGATCTCAGGGTAATGACTTCTAACTCTGCATTGGGCTCCACATTGGGCCTGGAGCCTACTTAAAAAAATTTTTTTCTAGTTAATTTTTCTTTCTTTTCCTGTATTCCCTTTCTGTGTAGTTGTCCTTTGTCCTTGATCTTCCACTGAATTTTGGAGGAATAACTAAGCTATCCAGCTGTCTGTCATCAGAGTCAAGAAAGGATAATGAACAGAGAGTGTGTCATTTGAAGAAATCTTTTCATAGCTTAGAGAATTTTTAAAAATCAACATGACTTTTTAAACTTTTTGGTGGGAAGCAGAATGCTGAAGACAACATCTTTTTTGTTATGACCTAGCACATCAAGATCTTTCCAGCTATCCAGAGCCAAAAGCTCTACTGGTAATAATTTTGTTTCATTAGGACTATTTCCTAAACAAATAATCACATCTTCCAAAATCACTGAGTAATCCAGCAGAAAAGCTAATTTACTTTTGGAGTTGGGCAGCAAAAAAAAAAGTTATTGGTCATATCAGATGTCTGTGGGAAGGCCATGATATCTTTAGAAGTTGGAAAGTTCTGGAACGATCTGAAAATAACTGTGCAGAGTGTCATTGTTTCTCTTACTATGTAAATGATACCTTAAAAATGATGAACAATTGATGAAGTTTTGCTGTCCTGCATCTGTTAGGAAAGTTTAGTCTTAGGTTCTCTATTGCCCTTTCTTGAGCCTGTGTGTGGTAACGTGTCCAGGAAATGTCAAAACACATAAGGGAGTGTGATACTGATACCTGGCACCAAGTATAACCAAAACAGCTAACCAGGAGAGTCTGTTCTGGAAAAGATCACACAATCCTTCCCTCGGCTTAGGTCCCAGGTGTCAGTGTTGACATTGAAATAGGATGTGGAATTTTTAACAATAATATTAGTGTACTCACAGGCATTAGATTCTGCTTTTTAGCATTGTTTTGCGTCTAAATACTTTATACATTTAAAAAAATTAACCATTATGTGTAAATATGTTCTTAGAATGCCAGTTCTATGGAGATGAGAGATGGATTTTATCAATGGGTAAATATCAGACCATATAACAAGAGGACACCCTTGCCTTTCAAATACACTGCCAGGGGCAGCCCCGGTGGCGCAGCGGTTTAGCGCCGCCTGCAGCCCAGGGCATGATCCTGGAGACCCTGGATCGAGTCCCACGGCAGGCTCTCTGCATGGAGCCTTGCTTCTCCCTCTGCCTGTGTCTCTGCCTCTCTCTCTCTGTCTCTATGAATAAATAAATAAAATTCTTAAAAAAAAAAATACACTGCCAGCTTCCTTCCATTCTTTGTCCTAAAAACAGATCACTGATCTCACTGTTCTAATATTTTTTTTTGTGAATGAGAAGGCCGAATTAATTCTACCTATGAATCTTTCAAATGTCTTGATTACCATAATGTATTAAAATCTGTCCATGTTGAAAATTCTGCATTCTTTAACTTGTACTTTACTTGGTCCAACTCATGAGCCTTTCTTAAAACCCCATTAAGCCTATTCTTATTTATTTATTCATTCATTCATTTAAAAAATATTTCATTTATTCATGAGAGAGGCAAAGACATAGGCAGAGGGAGAAGCAGGCTTCATTTTTTTTTAAATGATTTTATTTATTTATTCATAGAGACGGGGGGGGGGGCAGAGGCACAGGCAGAGGGAGAAGCAAGCTCCATGCAGGGAGCCTGATGTGGGACTCGATCCAGGGTCCCCAGGATCAAACTCCGGGCTGCAGGCAGCGCTAAACTGCTGCACCACTGGGGCTGCCCGAGAAGCAGGCTTCATGCAGGAGGCCCAGTATGGGACTCGATCCTGGAACTCCGGGATCATTCCCTGAACCAAAGGCAGATGCTTAACCGCTGAGCCACCTGGGTATCCCTCGCCTTTTCTTATTTTAGATAGAAATCATAGTGTCACTGTGCATTAGCAGTGACTTTCATTACAATTCTGGGCTTTCATATCTACGCAATGCTATCGTGTCTACCTACCATCTTGACAGTTTTTGGTTGCTCTTTGGTTTCCTGTGCAGTAAAATGCTCAGACCATTTAGTGCTTCTGTTTTCTCTCGGGTATCCACATACCCTCCCCTCCCCCAACAGCACTTGATGTTTTATGAGCACAATAAACTTCATTTTGCATGATGTCTTATCCCTGTGTATCTCCATTGCTATAGAGATTTATTGATTTTATTTTGTGTGCTGAATGGAATTGCAGGCTAATCTTATTTGGGGGAACACCAAAGACACTATCCTAGAGTCATTTCTGACTCCTTCTCCATGGATGACACTGTTGGTTCCTGGGACACTCGGCTGCCTTGTACCAGCTCCTGCCCAGTGCATATTGTTTGGAAGTTTATTCTCTATACAGTCAGGATTGGGCCAGTTTCTCAACTTTCCCAGCTTTTGTGACTTTTGTAAAGAATCTACTGAGTCGTTTTCCTTGGTGAGTGAGGGTTGTGATGGGTCATTTATTAATTTGAAATATCAACTTAAATCCTTGGAGACTGCCTTGTATTTTCAAAGCTTAGAAGCTACCTTGCATCTCTTTGGAAAACGTACTTCTGAACTGTTGTTTTAATTAATCCTACTTTTCACATAATCAATGCTCCTGATAATTTCCTCCGTTCCATAATTCTCTCTAGAAGTGGTTTTGGGCTATAGATTTTTGTATTTGATTTGTTGGCTTTTATGCTGTGTTCCTTTTTTGCCTTCTTTCCCATTTTAGTAAGGTTTCTGAAATCCATTGCCCAATCTTTTTTTTTTTTTTTTTTTTTTTTTTTTTTTTTTTTTTATGATAGGCACACAGTGAGAGAGAGAGGCAGAGACACAGGCAGAGGGAGAAGCAGGCTCCATGCACCGGGAGCCCGACGTGGGATTCGATCCCGAGTCTCCAGGATCGCGCCCTGGGCCAAAGGCAGGCGCCAAACTGCTGCGCCACCCAGGGATCCCTCCATTGCCCAATCTTAAAACATTTCTTGCTGTTTGATTTAAATGTGTGAGTTAGGGATCCCTGGGTGGCGCAGCGGTTTAGCGCCTGCATTTGGCCCAGGGCGCGATCCTGGAGACCCAGGATCAAATCCCACGTCGGGCTCCCGGTGCATGGAGCCTGCTTCTCCCTCTGCCTGTCTCTGCCCCTCTCTCTCTCTCTCTCTCTGAACTATCATAAATAAATAATTAAATAATTAAAAATAATAATAATAATAAAAAAATATAAATAAATGTGTGAGTTATAGCATTATTGCATTTTATGTGAGGAATGTGTTCTTGAAGACATATAATGAATTTTCTGGCAATGAATTAGTGATCTTTCTGTTTACTGGTGAAATCAGTGGGTGACGCCATGTGACAGTGGTATAAACATGGTTGATAGTTCATTCTATCGCTTTGACAGTAGCTATTCATTTTAAGTGCACAACTCAAGACTTTTTAAAGTATGTATACAGGGGCACTTGGGTGGCTCAGTCAGTTGAACATCTGTCTCTTTTTTTTTCTTTTTTTTTAATTCATGATAGATAACAGAGAGAGGCAGACATAGGCAGAGGAAGAAGCAGGCTCCCTGTGGGGAGCCTGATGAGGGACTTAATTCCAGGACCTTCAGTATCATGCCCTGAGCCAAAGGCAGCCGCTCAACTACTGAGTCACTCAGGTGCCTCCAACATCTGACTCTTGATTTCAGCTCCACTTTTTTGCAAATCTTAAAATATATATATATGTAGGTGCACCTGGGTGACTCGGTTAGGTGTCTACCTCTTGATTTTAGCTCAGGTACTGATCTCAGAATCCTGAGATCAAGCCCCAGGGTGGAGCCTGCTTAAAATTCACCCTCTTCCTCCCCCTCCCCCTCTGCCCTTCTCCCCTCAACACATGTGCTCTCTAAAAAAATTTTTTTGAATAAATAAAACTCATCAATTAAAAAAAATTTATATAGCCATGTGATTAGCATCCAGATCAAGATACAAAATACTTCTATTACCTCAGAAAGTTCCCTTATGCCCTTTCCTGTCAATACCACTTCCTGCAGAGGTAACCACCTTTTAACGTCTAAGAGATTTGAGATTCGTCTTGGTTTGTTTGAGATTCATCTGTGTGGTTGCATTTATCAGTGGTTTATTCCTTCTCATTGCTATGAGTGTTCCATAATGGGAATATACTACTTTTTTTTTTTTTTAAACACATCCTCCTGTTGATGGATACTTGGGTTATTTCTGCTTTGAATATAGTTGCAGTCAACATTCTTATATAAGTTTATTTGTGGACATATCACTCGTTTCTTATTTAAGACCTACTTGTCAACTTTAAGAAATATTCTAGGGGCGGCACCTGGCTGATTCATTCCATAGGGCAATGGTACTCTTTTTAAGATTTGTATTTATTCATGAGAGAGAGAGAGAGAGAGAGGCAGAGACATAGGCAGGGAGAGAAGCAGGCTTCATGCAGGGAGCCTGATGTGGGACTCAATCCCGGAACTCCAGGATCATGCCCTGGGTGGAAGGCAGGCACTTAACTGCTGAGCCACCCAGGCGTCCCAAGTGTAATGTCACTCTTAATCTTAGGATTGTAAGCTTAAGCCCCACATTGGGTGTGGAGATTATTTAAAAATAATAATAATAAAAATCTTCTTGAAAAAGTAATATTCTAGATAACAGTGAGAATCCCAAGAGAGTTCTCTGCTCGCTTAGTCCTGCTCTTAGTAGGAAGATGTGATAATGTAACTAAATATTATAGAGGGTTGGGGAGGAAAGGCTACTTGTCTAATAATTAAAGGTATTGCTCAGGGCAGCCCAGGTGGCTCAGTGGTTTAGCACCGCCTTCAGCCCAGGGCCTGATCCTTGAGACCCGGGATCGAGTCCCACATCGGGCTTCCTGCATGGAGCCTGCTTATCCCTCATCCTGTGTCTCTGCCTCTGTGTGTGTGTGTGTCTATGTGTCTCTCATGAATAAGTAAATAAAATCTTAAAAATAAATAAAGGTACTGCTCATACTGAGGGCCTCCCCACCTAAAGTAATGGGAGGAATGTTTTGGGAGAGGGAGGGAGGCTAGTTGGTAACACCATTAAGAGCTTAGTTTTTGTGCCAGGCAAAAACACAGGTTTGCATCAGATATCTGTTGCTTAGTAACTTGTGACCTTAAACGGGTTATTTAACATCTCATTTGCCTCACCTTTAGAATAGAGATGGTAATACCTACCTTTCTTAGTTTCTGTTCAGATTACATACCATACAGATGTATTCAGATGGAGAAGGGGAATATAGAATCTGATTAGGTGGACACCTTTATATATACTGAAGTACCAGCTAAGGCGTGGGGAGTGGTCAGAAGTTATCCTTAAGTTCCCAAAGCTTGAAAAGTGATTGCATTCATCCCTCTGTTGATTCACTTTCATTCCCTTACTTTATTGAGTGTTTATGGCTGGTGCTGTGCTAGCTATAGCAGGTACAAGCGTGAATAAGGTGCAAGGTCTATTGGGGGAAGATAGACAATAAACCAGTCAGTACAAAGAAAACAAAGTCTTAAGAAGAGAATAACTGGTGGTTCCAGGGAGCAGATGGTGGTGTTTAAAATAAGTTATAGGGGCCTCTGGGTGGCTCAGTCAGTTAAGCAGCTGACTCTTGATTTCGGCTCAGGTCATGACCTCAGGGTCATGGGATGGAGCCCCATGTCAGACTGAGCTCAGCACAGAATCTGCTTGTCCCTCTCCCTCTGCTCCTCCCCCTACTCTCCCTCTCCCACTCCCTGCCCCTGTCTAACTCTAAAATAAATAAATAAATAAATAAATAAATAAATAAATAAATAAATAAATAAATAAATAAAATCTTTAAAAAGTAAAATAAGTAAAATAAGTTATAAACTGTGTCAACCCAGGACTTCTGTATGGACACATCTTATTTGTGAGGAGAGAAATAGTACACTAATGATTTGGATTCTCTTCACAATTTGTTACAATTTATTTTTAAGGCCAATTATGTGTTTTTATTAAGATGACGTGTTTTTGATTAAAATGACTGTGAAGGGACGCCTGGGTGGCTCAGCGGTTGAGTATCTGCCTTTGGCTCAGGTCCTGGATCCTGAGTCCTGGGATTGAGTACCCCATCGGGCTCCCCACAAGGAGCCTACTTCTTCCTCTGCCTATGTCTGTGCATCTCTCTCTGTGTCTCTCATGAATAAATGAATAAAATCTTTATAAAGTAAAATAAAATAAGATGACTGTGAAGTATTTTAAGCATTTTTCTGTTTCCACAGAAGGAAGGCACCCAGGTACCCAGATACCACTTTCATGGACTGATCTCTAGTGAAGGAGGCATAGGATAGTAGTTAAGTGACTACTTCTGAGTTCTTCGTTATATTAGCTCCTTCCTGATCCCTGGTTAATCTTCTTTATGAGTTGGTGATTTCTCCTTATCTCCTCCAGCCATTTGCAGCCCTGGAAACAACCTGGATCTGTGGTGGTCTCAGGAGATGTGCATGAGAACAGAGCCAGTGGGTTCCCCTAGAAAAGGAAGGAATCCTTCCTGTTTGTTTATAAAATTAAAGTCCTGGGATTTTTCCAGAATACATGCTTTTCTAAGGTGGGTACACATTCTCTCCTGCTGGAGAGAAGAGTGGGAAAATTGCATAGCATAAATCCGGGTAAACCTTAGTCTTCCAGGGGAGAGAATAAATAAGATTATACCACATTTCAGTTTGGCTCTCTTCCGCCTGACTAGGATTTTCCTGTTTTGACACCACGCCAGAAACTTTATGACTAGCAACATTGTTTTCACTTAAAAACAGAGCCACTTCAAAGAGTACCCACTCTCCAACCCCCATTAGAACTGCAATTAGCAAGTTATCAGATTAAACAGACTGTAGACCTCCTCTCTTCCTGGAGAAATTGAATCAAAAGACTACTTGAAATGGTAACAAGGAACTATTATTGGTTTCATGTTGTTAATTTTTAGCTGATAAGTGCTGTCCTATTCATCAAGTGGCCTTTCACGTGGGTTTATTTAGAAGTGAAAACAGTGCCAATAGGGAATTTCTTTTTGTTGACGCATATGGTATATGCAGGCATACGGGATCTAAACATTTCTCACGCACAGTACAAAAGTTCCTTTTGTTTTAGATGTTCTATAAGTGACCCAAGGAGTGATGTTTTTTAAAATATGGGTATAATTATAATAATGAAAACGCATGCCCCAAAGCCTAAAATCCAGACAGGCTTTGTCTAATATCAGTGAGTTGTTTTGATATCAGTAACTTTCTGGCCATTTTGCAACTAAAGAATGAAATAGGAAAAGGTGGGGGGAGGCATAAGGGAAACACCCAAAAAAGTGTTTGGCCTTACCCCTGCTGAGTGACTGGATGATGCCTCCAGGATAAATTGTGATTAACTGGAGCCACTGCTTATCCCAACTTGGGAGGGATCTTTAACCATTTGGTTTCCAGGGTTGAGTTTAGTTCAGCATTTTCATAAGAAATAGTTCTTGCTCTTTAGGATAGTATAATCTTACTGAGAGACTCTAAATGGATAATTTCAACACTGTGTGCTAAATTCTGGGATTGAGATAAATACAGGATGTCCCTTCCCTATGTACCCTTTCTGATGGTGGAACAGAAGGCTAGCTGAGGACAAAGCACAAGCCCAGGACAGCACACTGACAAGTCCTTGAAACAGGCAGAGGGACATGCCTCTAGGGACTCAAATGCCTTGAGGTTCAGATTTTGCTAAAGGCAAGAGGTAATCTTAGCCTGACCCCCAGGATCCTGTGAGTCTACTTTACCATATAAAAATTCCTTTAGAAATTTCCTTTATCTCGGAATCCCTGGGTGGCGCAGCCGTTTAGTGCCTGCCTTTGGCCCAGGGCATGATCTTGGAGTCCCAGGATCAATTCCCACATCGGGCTCCCTGCATGGAGCCTGCTTCTCCCTCTGCCTGTGTCTCTGCCTCTCTCTCTCTGTGTGTATCTCTCATGAATGATTAAATAAAATCTTTAAATTTTTTTTAATTAAAAAAAAAAAAGAAATCTCCTTTATCTCTAAACCCCCCAAGATACTTGTTGGCAATCATCCCCCAAGCACAAGACCCACTGATAAACATCTGAAGGGTCTCATGACTCAGGTTTTATTAGCCGGTAATAAGTGACCTTTCCCCAACAATAGCCCCCTCAAGGTCCTAGAAACCTTGCTTCCAAAATTCTTTAGAGAGTATGCTATCCCTAAACCTCTCCCAATCGTCCACCCCTCACAGGCCCTGGGGTAGCAGCTCTTCCTGCCCCTGGGGCCTGTCCCTGTACTTTAATAAAACCACCATTTTGCACCAAAGACGTCTCAAGAATTCTTTCTTGGTCATCGGCTCCAGACCTCACCCCACCAAGCCTTACCTATATTCCAAAACTTCATCACCTTCCACTCCAAGAGGCTCTTTAACCCAGCTTGGGAGGGATGTGCTGGCAGAGGTCCCAAAGAAGGCCATGCCTGTGCAGAAGAATTTGTGTTTTGCATCCAGTACTGTGTTCTTTATAAACTTAAATCTCTAAGACTGAATTTAAACAGCATACTTGACTAGAACCAAGTTCTAGAAAGCAGTCTAGGGGTTCTGTAATGACTTTGCCAAAGAGTAACTTTATATTTGCTTCCTGCTTTATATAAGATAAACACTATATTTTTGTATCTTCTGAGAGCATCTCTATAAATGCAAAGACTGATTGTAATTATCATTGGGCATGTTGATGACAAATTGGAAATATTTCCATTATCACAAGAGAGATTGAGATCTGTTCCAGGTAGAACCCCTGTGGACCTTGGCTGTGTACTTTGGAGACCATTCTAACAGTTGTCTTTCAGTATTTACAGCCAAGACAGACTTTATACTTAGGAATTATAAAATGTTCTCAATTTTCCTTTTGCCTCTCCATTCCTCAAATGATAAAACTGTGAAACATGCTTTTCTTGTTTCTGTGACAAAAGCATTACCTATAAAATCAACAGTTTAGAGATATAAGCAGTTAAATTATAACTCTACCAGTTTTTCTTTGAAGGATTTCTTGCCTCTAAGTTATAAGTGCCAGCCTGTCCCCTCCTGCCCTCTAGGTTTTCTGATTCAGATGCTAATGCGGTGTTCTGGGAAATGCCTTTCCAAGTTATTCTTTTCCTGAACTCTGAACTCTTGCTGTCAAGGTCAGTCACTTCACACACTACCATAATGACAGCTCTATCAAGCCAAAGGCTTGGTCAGCTTCCCAAGACCCAGTTTGGATTCTCTCAGCAAAAATTATGTCTCCTACTCCCTTTGCACACAACTCAAGGCTCCTGGCTGCCACAGAGAAGTAGTACCCACACAAGAGAAAACTGGGAGGTAGGATTGTTGGTCTGTCTGGTCTCACTTTGCCCTGGAGGCCAGTTCTGTGTGTGGGAAGGACTTAGGGTGCTGCCTATGGAGCTGGGAGGGAGTGCCTTTCTTTGGATCTACCCTGTGAAAATGTGAGTGCATGTGAAGTCTGAAAGCATCCAAAGGAAAGCCTTTTGATTGCCAGTTAAGAACCAATTTAGACCAAGCCCTCTTTAAAAAGCAGATTACATACCAGAACATTCTGGAATTCCAGGAGCAAAGTAAAGATTTTGTCCAGTACTTTTCTTCTGGATTTGTTGGCGAGTCCCATGGTTAAAAATTTCATGCTCATAGTTGTTTCTTTACCTCCAGTAAGCCCCTAATTCCTAGTCTTCAGTCTTTCTGTTTTCAGAATTGCATAGAACCATTAGCAGGTACCTATGTTGCTCTAAGTCTTAAAGTGATTTCCCTGAAGGCCAATAGGGAGAACGCTTTTTTTTCCCTATTCTTTATTTTGCAAACTCTTGAGTTCAGTGACCTATAGATGAGGTGACTGGAGAAGTGTTTGTATACTGAACAGGTAAGTGTTCTTTTCAACACCCTTGTGAGCAAAGTGTTTGTCAGGGAAAACCCATTTTGGACCCTTGTCCTCTATTAACCAAAATGAAGGGTTCCATATAGTCATGTACTGAGTATTCATAGAAAAAAACTCTTTATGGAGCACCTGGTGGCATAGTCAGTTGAGTGTCCAACTCTTGGTTTTCTCATGGGTGATGGGATCAAGGCCCAAGTGGGCTTTGCACTCAGCGGGGAGTTTATTTGATATTCTCTCCCTCTGCCCTCCCCATCCCCTGCTTGTGCACACATGCAGTCTTTCTCTCAAGTAAGTAAATCTTAAAAAAGGGAGGGAGGGAGGGAGAGGAAACTGTATATATCTGTGTTAATGTCATTTTGGAGCATTATCTAACAGGTTTTACTCAAGGATGGTTTAACTCTACAACATGGTTCTCGAAGACTAGTCCCCAAACATGAACATCACCTGGAAGCTGGTTAGAAATTTAACTTCTGGGTCCCCACCCCATATCTACTAAATAGGAAAGGCAGATGTGAGGCCCAGTGATGTGCATTGTAACAAGTCCTCCATCTTCTTTAAAATAAGCTGGAATCTGGGCAGCCTGGGTGGCTCAGTGGTTTAGCGCCACCTTCGGCCCGGGACCTGATCCTGGAGACCCTGGATCAAGTCCCGCATTGGGCTCCCTGCATGGAGCCTGCTTCTCCCTCTGCCTGTGTCTGCCTCTCTCTCTGTTTCTCATGAATAAATAAATAAAATCTTAAAAAAAAAAAAAAAAAGCTAGAATCTGGGGCACCCCGGGTGGCTCAGCAGTTTAGTGCCACCTTCAGCCCAGGGCATGATCCTGAGGACCCGGGATCGAGTACCACATCGGGCTCCCTGCATGGAACCTGCTTCTCCCTCTGCCTGCGTCTCTGCCTCTCTCTCTGTGTCTCATAAATAAAATAAATAAAACCTTTAAAAAATAATAATAGGGGATCCCTGGGTGGCTCAGCGGTTTAGCGCCTGCCTTTGGCCCAGGGTGGGATCTGAGTCCCGGGTTCGAGTCCCATGTCAGGCTCCCAGCATGGAGCCTGCTTCTCTCTCTGTCTGTGTCTGTGCCTCTCTCTCATTCTGTGTCTATCATGAATGAATGAATGAATGAATAAATAAATCTAAAAAAATAAGCTGGAATTTGAGAACTAACATTCTAGGGGGATGATGGCTGTTATTTATAACATCTTAATAAACCTATAATATTAATGAAGACTGATCATGGAAGAGATGTAGAAATAATCTGTTCAGTCACGCATAAAATTATAGGCATCCCTAATTAAAACCGGTGCTTGTTTTATCTTGCATCAAACATTCGAGCTGCTCTTCTAGCCCTTGGTTCTGTGTGAATAGAAACTACAGTTGTGGGAAAGTGGCAAAGAATTTGAAATTGCTTCACTGTTTTACCATCTTCTTTGCAAAAGTAAACAAAAAACTTGCCTTGTAATTCTGGCACTTTCACATGTGAAAGTCCCTGATTTCATAGGAACCTTGAGAAGCATCTGAACTAATAAAGCAATTTTAAGGAATGTTAGTTTTGTGTAGCGATGCCTGTTGTGATTATCCAGTTTCCCACAGCTGCCTTTTTGGGTTTTGTGCCTTGTTCAGAGATTTGCTCCATTGATCATATCTGCTGTGTGATTATGTTTGGGGAATAAAGCCTGTGAGGCTAACTGTTGGCTATGGGGGAATAGGCCCAAGGAATGTGGTTTGATATGGACACATTCAGTTCTATGGTGTTAATGAGAACCTGCATGGGAGCGACCCCCTTTCTTCCTCTACTTTTGTGATACAATGATATTTCACTCTGTCTAGAGGCTCAGTAGCCACATTATTTTGAAGTTAAGCCGAGAGATGTCCAAATGAATATAAATCCTTCATCTATCAATTTTCTTGAGGGAAGGGGATTTATTTCCTCATATGTCACCCTGGTGATGGGCCTCATAACTGGGGGCGGGGTCTCCTGTTGTTAAAGTACTTTATAATGTACCAGATTTCCAATAAACCATTCTCTAGTGTGGTAGGCAGGTGTGCGTTAATAAAAATTTATTAAACAAATTAATACTATTCTAGCTACTGTAGGAGATGAATTGCATGCATGAATGTACAGTCCTTCAAAGTTTTGGACCTCACATTTTGTCTAGAGTTAGTTCATATTAAAAGTTATTTATCTAATGGTGTGGTCATGTTTTGGGGTTTGTTTTTGTTTTTTGTTATTTTAGAAAATTTTAAGTACCCTTGAAATAACTTGCTTTTCTTGTGACTATAAAACAATAGATAAAGGTATGTAATTTAAATACAAGTTTTCTTGTTTTCGAAATTCTAGTACACACTTATTGTTTTGCTTTCCAGAACTCCGCTTGGCTAAAAGGACCATTTTTTCTTCAAGCTATGGAAATTAACAAAATTCATCAACCTTTGCAGTCTCTGACCTCATGATAAATTTGTGAAACTTGCATTAAGATCATTCGGAGGGGAGTTAAAGACTCTCTGCTTTAAACAAATTCAAAATATGAAGGCACCTGGATGGCTCAGTCGGTTTAGCCTCTGCCTTCAGCTCAGGTCATGATCTCAGGGTCCTGGAATTGAGCCCCAAGGTGGGCTTCCTGCTCAGTAGGGAGTCTCTTTCTCCCTCTCATTCTACTCCTCTCCCTCCCCTTAGCCCTTCTGCATCCTGCTCATGCTCTCTCTCTCAAATAAAATTCAGAAAAGAATGAAATATGTAGATTCTTAGAAATGAACAAATTAGAGACTTTTTACCGAGGCTTTACACTATTGATTCTTTTTTTTTTTAATTTTATTTATTTATTCACGATAGACATAGAGGCAGAGATACAGGCAGAGGGAGAAGCAGGCTCCATGCCAGGAGCCTGACGCGGGACTCGATCCCAGGACTCCAGGATCGCGCCCTGGGCCAAAGGCAGGCGCCAAACCGCTGAGCCACCCAGGGATCCCTACACTATTGATTCTCAAAGTAACAAGAATTTAAAAGTATCAAATTTGCAACATATGCAAACATTATGTGCATAATTGGATCATAGAAAATTTGATGCACCAATATCTTTGACCTCTCCTTCCTAAACTAACTAGGGCTTATATGTTGAATTTTGTCCCCCCCCCCATTTGTTTTTGCATGGTGATTCTTTCCCACTTTGCTTACAAACTTTGGTGGAGGAACACAGTTAATTTTAGCTTTATGAACCTACTTAGTTGTCAAAATATTTAAGATGCTGAAATTAAAGTATGTATTTGTAACATGAAACAGACCTTGGAAATGCCGGATGAGGGTTCTCCCACTCCTTGAAGTGGGAAGTAAAGGGAAGGATTTTGGCTTTCTAAAAGATCAGGATATTTGAGAAATCACTTTGGAAAGTCTTTACCTAAAATAATCCTTAAGGATTAATTTGTCATTGTCACTGGCCCCAGTTTACCTTTTCTTGTAGAGTCCAGAGAACAAGTAAAGGATCCCATATGAGACAGAGAGTGTGTGACCCAGAGCCTTGTGGAGAAAAAGAGGTCCTAAGAAAAACTTTCTGTTCAGTTTACTTACCTCTTTTGTATACTCTTTCTCCATGGCTTACCTAATTAATTAAGATTTAGGAAAGTGTTTTTTCAGCTTTGAAACACTCTGACCTTTTATAGTATCTGATTTGCTTGTGGCAACCACTCAGAAAGAATGTATCTGTATGCATGAAGAGCAGTTTAATATAATGGCTAAGGGGCAGCCCAGGTGGCGCAGCGGTTTAGCACTGCCTGCAGCCCAGGGCATAATCTTGGAGACCCTGGATCGAGTCCCACGTCGGGCTCCTTGCATGGAGCCTGCTTCTCCCTCTGCCTGTGTCTTTGCCTCTCTCTCTCTAGCTGTGTCTCTATGAATAAATAAAATCTTTAAAAATAATAATAATATAATGGCTAAGAAAGAGAATGAGTTTTAAATCTAGACTAAAATTAGAATCCTAATTCCACCACTTACTAGTTCTGTGACCTTGAGTAAATTATTTAAATGAGCCATGCCTCAGTATTCTCTGTAAAATGGGAATAAAACTAGGAGGGTGTTTTTAGGGAAGGATTAAGTCAGCTTTTGCATGCAAAGTACTTAGATATGCCTAGCATATGATAAATATTATCAATATTAGTCACGATCATTAGTAGTAGCAGTAGTTAATAGTAATTATTGCAATTTCTCTCTCTTTAAAAAAAAAAAAAATTCTCTTAAAAATCAAGTTACCCAGGGCTCCTGGGTGGCCCAGTTGAGTACCTGACTCTTAGTTTCAGCTCGGGTCATGATCTCAAGGTCATAAGATCGAGCCCTGAGTGGGGCTCTGCACTGAGCAGGAGTCTGCTTAAGATACTTCCCCGCCTACCTATCCCTCCCTGTCTGCTTGTCCCCCCACCTACACTACCTACACATATACCACCACCACCACCCTGTACACGCACACACGTGCTCTCTCTCTCAAATAAATAAATAAATAAAATCTTCAAAAAAATCTAATCACCCGTCCTTTCCTACCACCTTCCCCATACCCCCTAAACATAGGCTCACAGTCAGTTGCCGCTTTCAGTTTTCACCTAATAAGGAATGGATATTGATTGTTCTAAAACAAATAAAGAGCCACATAATTTTTAATTGCCACATAGTATTTTTTACATGAATATTCTTTAGTCTACTTTAAGACTTCAAATGAGCATCTTTTTATTTATTTCTTTTTTCATTTTGCCCAGCAATCATTTCTAAGGATTAATCCTTAGAAATGGAATTACTCCTCCCCTTGCTTGTGCTTTCTTTCTCTCTCAAATAAATAAATAAAATCTTTAAAAAAAATGAAATTACTGATTGAAAGTATATGCAGGGCAGCCCAGGTGGCTCAGTGGTTTGGCACTGCCTTCAGCTCAGGGTGTGATCCTGAAGACCCTGAATCAAGTCCCATGTTGGGCTCCCTGCATGGAGCCTGCCTCTCCCTCTGCCTGTGTCTCTCTCTGCCTCTCTCTGTGTCTCTCATGAATAAATCTTTAAAAAAAAAAAAGAAAAGGGGGATCCCTGGGTGGCGCAGCGGTTTGGCGCCTGCCTTTGGCCCAGGGCGCGATCCTGGAGACCCGGGATCGAATCCCACGTCAGGCTCCCGGTGCATGGAGCCTGCTTCTCCCTCTGCCTATGTCTCTGCCTCTCTCTCTCTCTGTGTGACTATCATAAATAAATAAAAATTTTAAAAAAAAATTAAAAAAAAGAAAAGAAAGAAAGTATATGCACTTAACTTTTTTTTTTTTTTGAGATTTATTTATTTGAGAGAGTAAGCTTGAGAGTGTGGGGGAAGGGTCAGAGGGAGAGAGAGAAAGGATCTTAAGCAGGCTTCACTCTCAGTACCGTGTCGAGGCACATAGGACTGAACTCACCACCCTGAAATCATGACCTGAACTGAAATCAAGAGCTGGCCATTTAACCCACTGAGCCACCTAGACGCTCTGCACTTAAAATTTTTTAATATAAATTTGATACAAATGGCCAATTAAAAATTGTTTCCATGATTTTTTAAAAATTTAATTAATTTAATTTTCTAAAGTAAGTTCTAGACTGGGGATCCCTGGGTGGCTCAGCGGTTTAGCACCTGACTTTGGCCCAGGGTGTGATCCTGGAGTTCCAGGATCAAGTCCCACAATCAGACTCCCTGCATGGGAGCCTGCTTCTCCCTCTGCCTGTGTCTCTCTGCCCCCGCCCCCCGTCTCTCATCAATAAATAAATATTTAAATAAATAAACAAACAAACAAGCCAGCTAGCTCTTGGCCCAACATGGGGTTTTGAATGCAACGACCCCGAGGTCAGGAGTTGCATGCTCCTCCGACTGAGCCAGCCAGGTGCCCCTGATTCCATGTTTTGCTGTTTCAGGGACTCTTAGCCGCTACTTCATTTTATTTTTTAAGTTTTTATTTAAATTCCAATTAGTTAACATACAGTGTAATACTAGTTTCAGGAGTCTGTTCCTTGGTTGTCTCTACCTCCCCTGTCCCTGTTCATTTATTTCTTAAATTCCACATATGAGTGAAATATGGTATTTGTCTTTCTCTGACTGACTTCTCTCGGTCAGCATAATGCTCTCTAGCTCCATCCACGTCATTGTAAATGGTGCTGCTTCATTTTACACCCTTGATTTTATTTTATTTTATTTTTTCACTCTTGATTTTAAAAGCCAGAATTGCCATTATTTCAAATCCCAATCCAAATTTTAGCCTGGAAGGTTTTTAAGTAACAACTGCTGAATCTGTAACATGTTTTATTTGTTTTTTTCCAACTTTTTCATAGTATTTAGGAGTTCCAAGGTAATAGCAAGAACTTGAAGCATTGTTTGGTATTTTGCAAATTAAATCATTTTGGGGTAATACTAGCATTTTAACTACACCATTATATATTAGGTTTTCTAACCAGTTGGTCTAGGAAGCTTTCTTCTGGAAAGGCAAAAGTTTTAACTAGAAATCATAAGACTCTGAGGACAGCAGCCCCCTTAGTCATGATTCCAGTAGGGTATGAGGGTAGTGAGAGCAAAGCTCATGAAATACTTCAGTCAGTATTCTCTCAGTGCTGCTGAGTGACTGGAGAATCATTCCTAGAGAAGACTCATTTCTGTGATCAGATCCTGTTTGGATTGATGTCTATTCTGTTAGGAAAGTGTTCAAAATATGTTGCTGATGCTACAGAGTACTCTTAGATGCTTACTCCATATTCTGATGATTGTTACCTTCTCAGTAGATCATGGTAAGTTACTCTTCATTTGGATCCCAAGGAAGACAGCCTCTTGCTCTACTTTTTCAGCCTTGAGACTTTGTCATCAATACCATTAAAGCAGTTTAAGCAGGGCTTTTCAAACCATATTCCCCAAATCCTTTGCTGAAGGGGAAGGCCCAGCTCCTCACCTGAATGGGAGCACCTCAGCTGCTATCAGCTTAATATACTGTTGAGATTCCTTCTGCTTAACTTTTTTTTTTTTAATGGATCCTTCAGTGTTAACAAAACTTTTCTCCTTGAATATTACAGTATTTACTGACCCCTAGGTATTGAGGAAAATCTCTTTGGTCTTAAGCAAACTAAAGGTAGCATGTAGAGTAAGAGATTAGGAGAAATAGTGATTGTTATTTAAAAGACAGAAAAGGCTCTGAAAAATCATGCTTCTATGTGACGTTTCTTATTCCTAGGGTTTTCTAGCATAAACCAAATTTCTGATGTTTCAAAAATTGGTCACTATAGCTCAGAAGTCCAGCCTCGAGGGCCTTGGTAGCCACTGGTATAAAGCCTGTAGCTCCATTGGAATGCCTTCACATTGAGCCTGAAATTCTGCCCCCGTTTGTGCTCCTGAGGCCCACAGCTAGAGGTCTAGAGGTCACCATGCTAACATGTGACTCAGCACAAAGAACTCCACACTGCCTCTGTTTTAACCAAGTTTGCTGACAGCAGCTGTTTTTACATTGCATCCAGGTACTAGCCTGTATATGTACTCCCTAGATTCCTTATATGCTCTCCTGTATGGGGTCTAGTCAGCTTATTAAAGGGATGGTCAGAGACACCTGGGTGGCTCAGCGGTTTCGCACCTGCCTCCAGCCCAAGGCGTGATCCTGGGGTCCTGGGATCGAGTCCCACATCAGACTCCTTGCAGGGAGCCTGCTCTGCCTCTGCCTATGTCTCTGACACTCTCTGTGTGTCTCTCATGAATAAATGAATAAAGTCTTTTTTATAAAGAAAGAGAGAGAGAAAAGAAAGATGGTCAAGAGAGTCAACATTTATTGAGCATCTATTTGCTGTGTGCCAGGCAGTGTGCTATGTGCTTCAGGTGTATTATTTAATAATCAGAACAGCCTTATGAGATAGGTACTCTCATCTCTAATGTCAGGGAAGCAAAATAAGTAACTTTCCTCCAACTCCGGTCTCTCTGTTCTGATTATAAGATGTATACATGGAAAGTCATTGATACTATAAGAGTGATATATGGCAACAGATGGCAGCTACACTTGTGAACTTAGCATAGTATATAAACTTGTAGAATTCCCATGTTGTACACCTGAAACTAATATAACATTGTGCGTCAACTGTCCTAAAAAAAAAAGATGTATAGGGACACCTGGGTGGCTCAGTGGTTAAACGCCTGCCTTCGGCTCATGGCGTGATCCAGAGTCCTGGGATCGAGTCCTGCATCAGGCTCCCTGCATGGAGCCTGCTTCTCTCTCTGCCTATGTCTCTGCCTCTCTCTGTGTATCTCATGAATAAATAAATAAAACTAAAAAAAAAAAAAAAAGTATAAATTGGTGATGGTTTTCTGTCAGACCTGCAGACCAGTTTTGTTCTCTCCCTTTTCCTTATGTTTCATAGTGTTGGTTCCCCTTTTGTGGCTCTTTCAGAGGAAGGTGATCCATAGACAACCTACCTGTGGCTTATAAGACCCTGATTCCTAACCATGATGTTGTTGACCTTTCCTAGGGTCCTATCCTTCCCCTAAAGCTGGAGCAACTCTGGTCGTGTACAAGGACCTGCTGGTGCTGTTTGGTGGCTGGACACGACCAAGCCCATATCCCCTACACCAACCAGAGAGATTCTTTGATGAAATACACACTTACTCACCCTCTAAAAACTGGTAAGCCACAAAGATAAGATCCTTTCAGTCCGGATTAAAAGATTTCAAATGAATGGACGGACACCTTCTCTTTTTTGTGTCCAGGAATCTCTTTGAGAATTTGGTAAAAGCTCTGGACTCTTCCAGGAAAAAAATTTACATACACCCAGGTTTGCCGACAGTTTCAGAGAATTGACAGGACCCGCCTTAAAACCTAAAGCTAAGGGGAGCCTGGCTGGCTCAGTCAGTGGAGCATGTGACTCTTGATCTCTAGGTTATGAGTTCAAGCCCCATGTTAAGTATAGAACTTAAATTTTAAAAAGTTTTTTTAAAGGGTTAAAAGAAAACTAGAAAACTGAAATATGCCAGTTGGAAAACAGGAGGCTCTTCAGTTTTGGCTGCTAATTCCCAGGTGTGCTGTGGATCCATTGTTCCCTGCTATGTCTCCAGGACTGATTCCTGACTCTTTTTTCTTTTTCCTTGTAATGGATTACTTAGTACAGGGCTCTTGGCAGCTGTAGCTGATCCAGACTGTAGAAAAGTGGAAGGTGGTGCTCCTTTAGCACACTAGGCTGAAGCGGCCAAGGAGCCATGATGGCTTCCCTGGTCATCTCTCCACCCCACCTCTAAGCCATACACACAGAGAACTTGAAGGTGAGCATAGCTTTAGCAGGTTTGTAGGAAAGGCATAAATACCTTCTGCCATCTTCCATTTGTTATCCTAACAGTATCTCTACTAAAGGTGATAGGGTTGTCATTTTAAAGTGGGCACCTACCTACTGTTTCCACTTTAAACACATAAGACCATCACAGGTGATGCTGACTTCCTGGCTTCCTCCTTTCTTTTTCTATTAGGTGGAACTGCATTGTGACAACCCATGGGCCACCTCCCATGGCTGGCCATTCCTCCTGTGTGATAGATGATAAAATGATTGTCTTTGGTGGCTCCTTAGGATCCCGGCAAATGTAAGTATATTTGGTTTGCTGCCTATCAACCTGAAGGTAAATACTCCTGGGAATAACAGGTCAGAAGCGTGAACTAGTCAGGTCAGTATTCCTCAACATGGTTCTCATTAATCCAACCAATCATTGCTTCCCAGCAATCACAGAGCAATAGGTTGAAAAACTTCCTCCATAAAATCAGAGCTGTGTAAAATCTTTTTTTTTTTTTTTTTTTTTTTTTTTGCTGTGTTGTTCATTCGGCAGGATCAAATTCTGATGCAGCCTCTACCTTGTCTGTTTCTAGCTGTGCCTACAAAAGGCTACCTTTTAAGAAGCACAGAGTGTTTTTACTTGCTCTGTTTATGACCCAGCCCATGTCCTTTTGGGCTTTAGAGAAGACAGGTAGATTGACAGGATTGGTTGAAAATGGTTCATTCTCCAAATGAGAGGGGATAGGGGAGTGGGTAGGAGCAAGAAAACTGTCAGGTCTGACGCACTTCTGTGAGGTTGTTCTCCCTACCCACTGTCCTCACTATCTCTGGCCACAACTGGCCAGCCCAGGCCAGAGTCAAGAGCCAGAGCCACCCATCTGAATCACTCTTCATCTGAGTTGGTGGTAGCTGCATTAATGGTCATGAGAGGAAAGGTGATGAGCCGTCAGCAGTAAAAGCATTCCAGACCCAACTCTGTTCTCTGTTAGACAAGAGAGTCCCATCTTCCAATCCAGAACAGTTGTGGAGAGTCTGTGAGCCCCCCAACCCCAACCAGATGAGAAAGTTTAAGGCTTTATGGTATTAGCATTCTTATTCCTGCATCCCTCTTTATGAGTTAATGACCTTAGCGAGGTGACAATAAAATAGACTGCTTTCCAGTAGTGTGTGCTTGCCATACTGGTCCCTTGGGGTTTGGAGATGCCAGTCTGTCCTTGATAAAACTGCAGATCTCAGTAGCTATGGTGAAATTACTTTTTGTAGCCAGAATCAATAAATCTTTATCTCCTGGGCAATGATAGAGCTACCTTTTGCATCAGTTTTTTTCTTCCTTGTGGTTTTTGCTTTTGAAAGACTATATCTTGACCAGTAGCTATTTCCTGCTATCACCAGTTCATTCTTACTTTAGGTACTAGTATATGGGTGCAGACATGACTCAAAAGAGGCCTATGGGTCAGTGGGAATAGCAAAGGTTTGAAGGTCTTGAGATGGGTTCCAGGGAAAGAAGGGGAAGAAAAATATAGTTTAAGATTCTATGATCATGGCAGTTTGCTAGGCATCTTTATAACTGTAACTTCAGAGGCACCTGGCTGGCTTAGTCTGTAGAGCATGCAACTCTTGGATCCTCAGGGTATTGAGTTCAATCCTCACGTCCAGCATTGAGCCTACTTAATAATTTAAAAAATAAAATATGAATGTAACTTCATTTATATCAGCTCTGTGATTCCTGGGAGCTCCCAACTCCTTCAACGTTATGCCCTTATCTTATAGGAGCAACGATGTCTGGGTCCTTGACCTTGAGCAGTGGGCGTGGTCCAAGCCGAACATCTCTGGCCCCAGTCCTCATCCTCGAGGTGGCCAATCTCAGGTGCTCAGGAATTAAAATAACTATTCAGCAAACTCTGTAGCATCTTCCAGTTAGGATGGGAAAGGGAGGAGGGAGTCAGGTAAGCTGCCAACATGCATAAGCCAAAGAGACTTTGTTGTTCTTTTTTACTGCTATTTATTTTTCAACCTCTAATGGGTTGTATTTATTTTTAGTGGCTTTGTATTACACCTCTCCCCAAAGCATTTACTTTGCTGTTTCATTTCTCAAGAGAACCTGCATTTTATGTACACTCGTGTTAATGTTTGATCAACAAGGAATATATACATTCAGGTGAATCATCAGTAATTTGTTTACAAGGATGGGAATTGACTTGGTTTGGGAGAATGGAGAGCTTATGGTGACTAGAATACTTTCATTTGGGATCTGGGTAGGCTATTTTCATATACCACTGATGCATAGGAGGTCAGATGCTTCTGTCTTTGTAGATTTATTTTAAATGTCTTCCTCTTCCTAGATTGTCATAGATGATGCAACTATCTTAATCCTTGGAGGATGTGGGCCTGGTGTCCCAAACTGCTGTGAGTATTGACTTGGTCCCCCCCCCCCACCCACCCACCCCCTTCCAAGGCAGATGCTGCTAGGGGTTCATACTTGCTCCCTGTCTCACCTTGTAAGCATAACATTCTTTTTATTGAAAGAATCTTTTTCACTTCAGGTATATAACCATGGTATTTTCTGGCCAAACTCTGCTGTGTTTGTCTTCTGGAGGGGGAAGGAAGAGGACGGAAGTAAGAAGGAGGAAGGAAGGAAGGAAAACGCAGAAAGAAAGAAAGAAAATAGTAAAAAGAAAAAGGTGAAAGGAAACAGGAGAAAATTGAAAATTGCAAAGTCCTCCCCCTTCCCTTCCCCCTTCCCTTCCCCCTTCCCTTCCCCCTTCCCTTCCCCCTTCCCTTCCCCCTTCCCTTCCCCCTTCCCTTCCCTTCCCTTTTTTCTTTCTTTCTTTTCTTTTTTTTTTTTGTAGGGTGAGAAGTGCTTTTTACTCCTAGACATTCATCTCTTGAATACTCATATTTATGTCTATGTCCTTCCTACTCCCATTTCCTCTTTAGGCAATAAGGTTTGTGGCTATCATTTTTTCAAGGAGGGGTAGGACAGAAAAACAAACTGATAACTGCCAGAGTTTATTGGAATTTAAGAATGCAGATTCAGAGAGTTACAGATATATATTATCTACCCTCTCCCCCAACACACACACACACACACACACACACACACACACACAATTCAAAACCACTTAAAAGTGATTCATGGATTACAAGCACAATTCCGCGTTCCAGGCCAGTGGTAGTGTATGAATGAATGAAGGATGAGTGACCACAAATGTTGCCCTTCTTTCTGAAGAGCCCGCACACTCTCTAGACCAGAGAGCACAGCTTTGAAATTCCTACTGTGTGTGTGTGTGTTGTGTAATGTACTACACCTAAGTCCTATTGTTGGTGCTTCTCTTCTAGCTCTTCAAGGATGCTTGGTTGTTGCACATGCACTCAGGCCCCTGGGCCTGGCAGCCACTCAAGGTAGAAAATGAAGACCATGGGGCCCCAGAACTATGGTGCCACCCAGCTTGCCGGGTAAGCAGGGCACTGACAGGCCAGCCAGAGAAGGGTCCTAACTGTGAAACCAAAGGGGCTTGTCAGATTTCCAAGCAAATTAGTATGGAAATAATGAACACCTTGATGTCATAAAAGAAACGGCCATTAACCATTGCTCTTTGGGCACTGCTTCTATATGAACCTCTAGATGGGAAACCTGTGTGAGCCACACTGATCCTTTTTTTTTTTTTAAGTTTATTTTAAAGATTTGTTTATTTATTTGAGAGAGAGCACATGCATGTATGAGCATGAATTGTGGGGGGAAGGGGTAAAAGGAGAAGCAGACTCCCTGCTGAGCAGGGAACCCGATGCAGTGCTTGATCCCAGGACCCCAGGATCATGACCTGAATTGAAGGCAGATGCTTAGATGACTAAGCCACCCAGGCGCCCCAAGTTTATTTATTTATGTAATCTTTATGATGAATGTGGGGCTTGAACTCCTGACCCCGAGATCAAGTCACACGCTCCACTGACTGAGCCAGCCAGGCGCCCCCTTTAAGTGCCAGCTTTAAGCATCTCTTTGTGACCTTTCTTCAGGGTCCCCAAACAAGAACTAATTCCTCCCTCCCCCCACTCCTATTCTGCAGATATGCTTCTGATGATAGCACTTGTCATGCTTCAGCCATAGATTGTTCCCATGCCTGTGTCCCCCAGCTAGCCTAGAATAATGTAGCCACATTATCTTCATCTCTGTATCTCTGGTACCTATAAAATGCCTGGCCTGCCCAGGTACTCATAATAAAATGTTTGATACTTAAATGAATGATCAGAACTGAACAGGTGTTTTGTCTTTCAGGTGGGGCAGTGTGTGGTGGTCTTCAGCCAGGCACCTAGTGGGAGAGCCCCACTCAGCCCCAGTTTGAACTCCCGCCCCTCACCTATCAGCGCCACCCCTCCAGCCCTGGTTCCTGAAACCCGAGAGTACCGCTCTCAGTCTCCAGTAAGGAGTATGGATGAAGCTCCTTGTGTTAATGGCCGCTGGGGAACACTGAGGCCCAGAGCCCAAAGGCAGACCCCCTCAAGTTCCCGGGAAGGGAGCCTTTCCCCAGCCAGAGGAGATGGCTCTCCCATCCTCAATGGTGGCAATTTGTCTCCAGGAACAGCAGCTATAGGTGGCTCTTCCTTGGACAGCCCTGTGCAAGCCGTATCTCCTAGCACTCCATCTACCACTGAAGGATATGACCTCAAAATGGGACTTACTTTGGCCTCCCGGCGAGGGTCACTACCAGATCAGAAAGATTTGAGGTTAGGATCAATAGATCTGAATTGGGATCTGAAACCCACTTCGAGTAGCAATCATATGGATGGTGTGGACAACAGGACAGTTGGGGGAAGCATGAGACACCCTCCTGAACAGACGAATGGTGTGCACACCCCACCACACGTGGCCAGTGCCCTTGCAGGAGCTGTCTCCCCAGGTGCCCTGCGTCGGAGCCTAGAAGCCATCAAAGCAATGTCATCCAAAGGCCCCTCAGCCTCCGCAGCACTAAGCCCTCCTCTGGGGTCTTCCCCAGGCTCTCCTGGGAGCCAGAACCTGAGCAGTGGAGAAACAGTGCCCGTTCCCCGTCCCGGGCCTGCCCAAGGAGATGGACATTCCTTACCTCCCATTGCCCGCCGCCTGGGCCACCACCCTCCACAGTCCCTAAATGTTGGCAAACCTTTGTACCAGAGTATGAACTGCAAGCCCATGCAGATGTATGTGCTAGACATTAAAGACACCAAGGAGAAGGGGCGGGTCAAATGGAAAGTATTTAATAGCAGTTCTGTGGTTGGACCTCCTGAAACCAGCCTGCATACAGTGGTCCAAGGCAGGGGTGAACTCATCATATTCGGAGGACTCATGGACAAGAAACAGAATGTGAAGTACTATCCAAAAACAAACGCCTTGTACTTTGTGCGAGCAAAGAGATAATGTGTTCTAAACCCCCTTCCCTTTCTGTGGCTTTTAATTTTCCAGCGTGCAAGCATTTGGACTGAGAATTGGGAAAACAAAGGACAGAATTACTACCATAAACCAAAACCCCAATTCCCAACCTCACTCACTCCAGGCTGGGATCAAATCTCCATTAAGAAAAAAAATTATATATAAATATATAAATATATATTATATAGCCAACTCTGTTTACAAAGAGGGAGAGGTCTCTGTCCTGGTTCAGATAAATTTGTTGCTGTGTTTTAGCAGAGGCTGTGCTGCCTTTTTCTACTTTGCTGGTAACTAGACCAAGAATTTAGGGAACAAACTAATGTCAGAACTTACCTAAAGCAACTGAAGAGCCCCCATAAATCTTTATGTGGCCTTCTTGGAGTGAGAGTAAGAAAGCGTGTGTAAGGTGCCCACGTGGAGGCTTTCGATCCACGAGCTCCAGGAAGTTGGTAGGGTGAAAGGACCCTGTAGAGAACTGTTCCTCCCTTCCTTTTAAAACCAGAGAGGACCTGTGCAAACTTTTTTTTGTGGTCATTCCCTCTGCCAGGCCCCGTTCTGCCCTTGTGACTGAGGAAAGTTGCCCAACCAGGAATTCTGTTCCACGTTTGTGTGCTGGGATCACCATGAGACAGTGTTTATGCAGAGATGCCTGTCTACCTGGTGTCCACTGGTCTTTAGCATGCTCCCTCTGTGTCTCAGAAAACATATTGGTGTCTGATTTTGGAATTTTCTGACAATCGTATTTGATTGCAATTTGCCAAAAACCGCATTTGTTCACTTAAAACTTGATCCGCAGAAGCTGCTTTTTCCCTTTTTTTTTTTTTTTTTTTTTTTTTTTAAAAAGCCCTATCAGCTTTCTCACTTTCTTTTACAAAGCTAAGGTGCCCGGGGAAATCTCCTAGAGATATTTCTGGGACCCTTTCTCTGGTATCACTTAGGGGCCTAGTAGAGAATTCCAAGATGCTAGTATCATGAGAAATCCATTAAGCGGCAGAAAATACTGGTTTTTCCTTGTGGGCTTCTTTTTACTTCCAAAGCACATTGGGCATACCCATCCATATTTATACAATGAGGAAATTGATCCTGGAAGGGAAACCCAGTAATAGCTCCTTCTAGAAGTGATTTCTGCCCCTGTTGTGACATGTGTTTTTCTGTCAGGCTATTGACTAGTGATTGGGTTGAGTGTCCTGTGCTTACCCTCTTTGATGCAAGACTGACCTTGGGAGCAGTGTCTCCTTTGTGACAGTCTCGTTCACATGTGCCCCAAATAAGGGTTGGGTTTTTATGTTATGCCATTTCTGAGATACGGTGCAACAAACTAGAGCATTTCTTTGCTAGATATAAGAAGTTACAAATTATCAGTCTCTAAACCATGGCCTGGATGTAAGAGATTAGTTAAGTCAAATGGCACCATTTAAATGTGGATTTTTGGTGATTTCTCATTAGTGGCAAGAAGATTTTTACTTTGCCCTTAGGATTTGAATTTCAAAACATTGCATTTCCCATCTTTCACGCCCCCCTTTTTCTTGTTAGCATTTCCCAAGCGCAAGACTGCTACAGCTGGCCCTGGGTCCTGGCTTTAGGCCAGCACTTAGCAGTCTGTCTGATAAAGTGTGTTTTCTCCTATTACATCATGTTGAATTCTTTCCCCTAGCCATTAGCTTTTACAATGTGGTCTTGGTGGGAAAGCCCCCCTGGTGCCAAGCCCAGGGAAGGGCCAGCTCATAGGGAGAGGTCTGTGTTCCAGAAACTGTTCCATGTGCTCCCTTAGATGACAAAACTACCATGTGCCTATTTACTGTGGTGTCCACCTACTCCTGGCTCAGCACTCGGCTTGCTAGACACCTTGCTCTGGGGCTGTTGCTGGTCGTCCTCTGGCAAAGACTGTTAGATCATGTGGGGTCCTTATTCACAAGAGAAAGCTAGCCTGTAAGATTAGGTATTACATTTTTGCTATTGCTGAACATTGTTTATGACATTGCGTTTGTGCATGGACAGCATCCCCAAACTCCGTTCCTATTTAAATATAAAGTATTTGGAAGCCTGAAAGTTCAGAATCTCAACTTTGTGACCATTCCCTTTGTCCTGTGGCCTCCCTAAGCCAGCTGTTAGCTTGTGGATTCCCTCTATTTTCCCCAAACACAGGCAGAGGTGATGATGGCCTCCAGTATTACCCAGACCACTCAGAACCAGACTGTTTACAGCTCCTTAAGAAAAATCTGCCTGGTGGTGTTGGTCTTGATGGTCCTGGGCACTGTGGGCAGATACCTTAGGAGAGCGACTCCACACATTCAAGGTAGTTATGTTCTCAGGCCCTAATGAAGCCACACGTGTAGGGGAACTTTAGGTGTCCCGCCTGCAGAGAGCATTTCCAGAGCACCATGGATGCTTCAAGTCAGGTCAGGTTAACCACAACTCTGTTTTTGACATGATGCCAATTTTGTCTTAATTCACTGAGAAAAATGAGACCATTTCTTTAGCCTTCAGGAGCACCTAAATTAGCAAATATCTGTCAGTATTTAAGTATTTAAAATACATTTTGTTTCTACTTGAAGCTTTAACCCCTTCCATTCCTGCAAGTGTGCCTTTGAGAGCCCCATGTCATATGACTTCACCGGCCGCCTCATTGACCTCATGTGACAGTCTTGGTGTCTTCCTTCTCTCTTGGACAGAGCTTCCATTTTCTCACTTTACAGGCTGGACAGCAGAGAGGGTTCTGTATTTTCGTTCATATTTCTACTCTTGTAAACATGGGTGGTGGGCTGCACAAATATCCTTTCACCCCCCCACACACACACAATTATGTATTTTAACAGCAAGAATTAGGTGTTGATACAAGCTTAAATTTAGTTGTAATACTGGGCATCCTCTCCTCCCAGCCCTCTGCGGATTGATCTGATTTTAATGTTTGAGTTTTACATCAAGAGCTAAAACCACGAACTATCCCAGGAACTGTGTTGGAACTCTAAAATAAAGAAAAGACGAAGAGGACAACAAAAGAAAACCAACTTGACAAGTCTTGACTTTGGAGAACAGAAAGCCACCAGCTGATGGAGAACAGAGGGATACTTCCTTTAACTTTATCATTCTGGGTTTCCTTCTGCTTTGCTTCTTTGCTTCCCCTTAAAAGTGATGTTCCTGTGGGTTTGTCTGTCTGTCCTTGTCCTTGTGGTGATCCTGGCATGGTGATGTGCTCTGCTTTGCGTTGTCTGTGCTTTCTTACCAGCGCATAAGTCAGTGGGGAGGACCTGAACACACCCTGGGGCAAGGAAGCCAAACTTGGAGGCCTGCGTCCCATGCAGCCTCCCCACCAACTGCAGAAGGCATGTTCTGCATGGTCACCAGTAAGTGGCTCCCTCTCACTGTGTTTATTGTCATAGGAGAGCAACCCTTATCTTGGCTCCACCCTTGCTCTCTTTCCTCGCTCTGCTCCCTTCCCACCAACCAGGGTTCATGTCAGCGCACACCCATCGTGCCCTGGCAAAGCTGGTGCTGTGAGTGATGTTTCCCATAACTCAGGGGTCCCAGGTGGCTTACCCTGAGATGGTCATTTTAGGCACATAACAGTGTAGGAATGAAAAGTGGACTTCATTGATATTTAAATCTGTCAATTTCATTTTTTGTTAAGGTTTTCCCTGATGACTTTTTAGCAATTTAACAAATAAAACGAAATGGACAGAATTGTCTTAACTGTTTTATTAGTAGAAAAGAAGAAAGAACCATAATGGGGAGCAGTTGAGGTTGGAGATTGAAGTTGGAAGCAAAGTAGTTGGAAAACTTGCCCTCCTCCTTTAGGGGGGTTGTGTTTTGGGATAGAGGTAGGGAGTTGCCCTTCCCTGGGGATAGTGTCATTTAATTAAAAAACAACTCCCCGTCATGCTTAAAGGACTTGGCATTTCAGAGCCTAAGGTACTGCCCTTTGGTGAAGACCCCAGAGAGGTGATGAGCTTGGAGCAGGACCCCAGGGGCCAGGACAACCACCACATCATCGCTGGCTTCCTAAGCAAAGAGGAGGACACAAGGCCCCAGGATCTTGAATTAGCATAGCAAATGGCGGTTAGAAACATAGGCCTGAAACCTTAGAAACTTGTATTCTAATCCTGCCTTCCCCTACTTACTGCTTAACCTCGAATACAAGTTTCGTAGTCTGTAGATACAGTTGTTTCTATCTTAAAAGGATCACGAGGGTTAATTAAAGTTGTATATGAAAGCACTAGCACCCTGCCTGGCACAGGGTAAGTGCTCAGTAGGGGGTGGCTATTATTTATAATGAACCCTGGAAGAAAATACAGGATCATGAATGAGAGGGCTGGGCACATTGTGTAAATTGTTACAAGCATGTCCCTGCAAAGGATTATGCGTGTCTATGGTTGTCTGGGTCATCTTTTAGATGTCACCGTGAGAACCTCTGAGGCTTTTGCCTCTCGAGAGCAGTAAGTAGCAGCTGCTGCCATAAATCAGGTCAGAATTGTTTCATTGTTTAATCTCCCTTTTGGACTTTAATTCCTTGGTTTGCTGGTTGAATTCTGCCTCTGGCACATCAGGTATTCTTCTGCCTAGATTCAAGGGCACACGTAGTGGGTTCCTGATCTGGAAGTGTCAGCTGGGGACTGATGACATGAGTCTTCCCCGCTGCGAGGGTGCCTGGAAGGAGACGGGCTTCACAAGGGTAGGGGGCTGCTCCAGTGCCGAAGCCACTTGCTGAGTGTGTGGCAGTTTCTTATAACCATGGGCCAAGTACCATTATGTTCCTTTCGTTCAGTGCATACTATGTAGTGACTTGTCCCCTGCTCAGGTGCTGTGACCCTGCAGCTCTCATTCTGTTTCCTGTACTTTGAGACACACAGCGAATTAGAGTGTGGCCCGAGGAAGGGCCCTCAGTACAAAGGGCCCAGCACCATGTGTTGGCCTCTATTGAATTGGCAAGAGGTAGAATGACTGACTGTTTTGTATTCTTTCACAGTTGCCCTTGTAGAAGGGTTGTACTTACTCATTGTGGGTCTATTGGGCTGAACAAGGTCCAGTGGGTAGGAGCAATAGGGGAAACATTTCTGTATTGCTGGGAAGAACTAGAACCAGTTTGGCACTGTTGGGGGAATTCAGGCATTGCCTGGGCAGTGTAGGGATGTTGTAGAGGAGGCAGTGTTTGGTGGGTGGAATGCTAGGGGTGCTCGGTGGTCCTGGGGAAGGAGGCAAACATCAGTGCCTGAGGAAGGCCCCACATGCCCCCAGCCTTCAGGATAGCTCAGCCTGTGGGCCTCCCAGACAGCATCCTAACTCAGTCTGTCCCTACCACAGGCCATGCTTCTAATCACTGATCATGCTTCTGCTCCGGAGATGACCTGAACATGAAGACAGCAACATGATCAGCCTCAGGTCAGAAGGTGTGCGGAAGCAGAGAAGAGGGAATGTGCCAGTTTGGGGAGAACACAGCTCAAAGAAGATCCATGACTCCCCCAGGCCTGGCAGGTGGTGGCATCCACTGCACAAGACTCCCTGGTCACTCCCCTGGGTATTATGGACCAGAGGCCTGTGCCCATTTAGTTTTAAATCACAGGACCTAGCGAGGGGAAGGGCAGCTCCACACTCCCCTTCTCCTTCCCAGGCCTTTGCTGCTCTTCCCCAGCTGGCTCTGTGGGTAGGCAGTGCAGGAATCACTGATTCAGACCAGGAGACCAAGGCCTTGCACATGTCACTACCCTCAGCCAGCCCCACAGCCCAAGGCTTTGCCTCCCATCACCCTCATCTGGGGACCCTCGAAAGGCCAGCCTTTGAGCACCCTCATGTCCCGCAAGACAGGAGGCATCACCTCAGAGTCTTGCAGACTGGTCTGCTTGTAGTGCTGCCACAGGGAACCGGTGTTCATTGCTTCTCTGCCTTCCCACCTTCCCCTACAATATACCACTGCTGACAGCAGTCCAGAGCTCTTGTAGATGGTCTGCGAGGTCATGATTCCACCATTGCTGGAAGCATTCAAGCAGAGACTGGTAACTTACAGGGGAGGGGTAAGCTGATGTATGCATCAGGTCAAGGATTAGGACTAAGGGTCCCCTCCATGCCCTTTCAACTCAGAAAGGGCTTCCTAGAGAGGCTGCAGGACAGGGACATGGGCTGGCTTTCAACCAGAAAAGACTTGGTTCAAAAGCCAGTTCTGTCACTTTGGGCTAAGACAAGTCATCCCACAACTCAAGAGCTGAAAAGGCCACGTAGGAGCCCCCGGATCCCGTCTGAACCTCCGATTTATCACTAACATGGCATGATGCTGCTAGCCTCACAAGTTAGCAATTCGTCTAGATCCAGCAGTAATTGTTCATCTGTGGAATAGGTGTGCTTCCCCAAAAGACCACGCGGAGGCACCCTGTGAAAGGTTTGCATCCCAGGCACTCCCAGCCTGGCCCCAGCGGGGAAACTGGATGGGCCGGAGGAGTAAAATGCCCCTTCCTCCCCTGCCTCTGTTGTAAGGCCTGGGTAGGACCCCATCCCCAGCCTCTGCCACATTTCTGAGCACCACCCCCTGGCTGCCCCCCTGCCCTCTCTGCCCCAGCCCCCAGCTGTGGGAAAGCCAGTGTTTTCCCCACCAGGCTGGGCTCTGAGCCCAGGCCCTGTCACCACACACAAAGCTGAGCTGATGTTCTAAGTAAATGCTTAAGAGGTCTGGCAGAGTGTGCGTTACCCACCAGGGAACCTGTCTGCCCACACACAGCAGGGAAGAGGCGGGGGGCGGGGGCCAGGGGCCAGGCCTTACCAGGCAGAAACCTGGGAGGAGGAAGGAAGTTCCTGCTCCCCCGTCAGCAAGGCCCAGAGAGCCCGACAGGTACTGCCCCTCACACTGGGACAACCTCGTCACAAGCCAGGGAGGTATCCCATTAGGCTGCACAAAGGTGACACATCCTGAGCTTCAAAAGCCACAGACAGTCCAAGGTATCAGACTCCAAAGCTACGGAGGAGGTAGAGAAGTGTCTGTAACCAACATAGCCAGTCAAGGGCAGGAGAATTGTTTGGAAGCCAGAGAGAGCTAAGACATGGGTTTCTCCTTGCCCCAGCCTCACCCCACTAAACTGAGGCAAGGGACAGATGAGAATAATGTCTTTCTGGGGGATTCCAGGCCTCACCCTGGGAAGACTGACTCCCCGTGGTCCAGGAAAGGTGCAGAGGGGCCCTGGGAGGTCTGGCTTATCCAGAAGGGCTGGTATTTAGGGGCTGAGGGCAGGACAGAGCGACCCATATAGATTTGATGACCACAGTCACCTCCTCAGATGTAGCAGGTAAAGAAGCTTATGACCAGAATCCACAGTGGGAGGAGAAGCCAGGACAGATGGCGCCATGGCAAAATTAAGGAAGAGAACGTGAGGCCCCTCCCAAGGTCCAGAACAGAGGATGCCCAAGGAGTGGGTGCCCCCCCACCCCCAGACACACTTCCCTGCCATTGGGGTAGCCCCTCCTACACACCGACCATGAGCTCCAGGGCTAGAGGAGCAGGAGACAAAAAGAAACAACCTTGAGGAGATTTTTAAATTGTAGAGAATGAAAAGTCCTCTGACTTTAAGTTTACTGGGAAATTATTGAATTAAAATGGCAGGAGCCAGGGGGATCCCTGGGTGGCTCAGTGGTTTAGCGCCTGCCTTTGGCCCAGGGCATGATCCCGGGATCAAGTCCCACGTCGGGCTCCCTGCATGGAGTCTGCTTCTCCCTCCTCCTGTGTCTCTGCCTCTCTCTCTCTCTCTCTCAAATCAATCTTTTAAAAAATGGCAGGAGCCGGATTAAATCAAGTCAGGAAACGGCTCTATTTTGATAAAGGTAAAAGCTTGTACTTACTCCAGTTAGGAGAGAAATCAGATAAAGTGCTAGGGAATCCCAGCACCTAGGGGTGCTGTGGCCGCTGCCAAGGGAAGAGAAGAGTATTCCAGTAGAGGTAATTCGAGTGGAACCAGGTGGAACCAGCCCTTCCAGATATGACCGTGAGAAGATCAGTGTGACCTAAATGCACAGGGCGGAACTAGAGGATGAATTGGAGAGGAGGATGAAAGGCAGGCAGGATTGGGGTCTGGACCCAGGTGAGGGCGACCCCAAGAGGACACTTAATGTATAGGGAGAAAACCCAGTCCCCAGTGGCTGACTGGATCAAGGGAGGAGGAGGCCAGCGCCCACTCCTGCAGTAAGCGAGCATGTACTGCTGCTGTGTGCCAGACTCACTCCTGTGGAGTTTATATTTCAGGGGGGCAGTGAGGGAGAAGGGACAAGTGTATAAAGAGCTGAGCAACAACCAAAAAAAAAAAAAAAAAGCTGAGCAACATCATTCCAAATAAGGACCATGAGAAAACTAAAATGGGGCGTGACAAAGTGTGATGGGCTCGGGCTCATCAGAGAAGGCCTTTCTGAGGAGGTGACATTTCAGCGGAGACCTGAATGTAAGGGCAGCCACGCAGAGAGAACAGCAGGAACAAAGGCCCTGAGGCAGGCATGAACTTGACAAATTCAAGGAGCAGAGGCAAGGCCTGTGTGTCTAGAGTATGTGAGTGAAAGCAGAGGGTGCAGGTGGGCCTTGTAGGCCACGGGGAGGGAGGGTGGGCCTGACTAGGTGCAGGGGAGGCCGTTAGAGAGTTGTGAGCAGGGAAGTGATGCGTGAGGCTGTCCAGGTCAAGGACACCAGCCTTGCTGCCAAGCGCAGGCCTGGCACATCCCAGGCTCAAAAAAACTCCCTGGGGATGATTTGGCAGCTCCAGCCCTGAATCTTGTATTTAAACAGGATCTGGACATTTTATTCCGTCCTTCCTCTTTACCCTACCGCCCTGCTTCTAAGTGCAGTTGCCCGGTGATACGATCTCAGTCTGCTCTACAGTGGTCTTTCCAGCGTCTGGCCTGGCACAGGGAGTGCTCGTACATACTCGACAAGTACTTGTCTTCACCCACTCAGGCCCAGGTGGTTTGCCCAGGTTCCTAACCGCTCCTTCCAGGCGCAGCCTCTTCAGGCCATTCCCTACGCTGCAGCCACAGCCAGTCAGCCAACACATTTCTTTTGAGCTTTTATTATGTGTCAGACATACACTAGCTAGTGGGGATTATTATGAGCCGAACTGTGTCCCTCCATCACCCCTACCACCACAAAAAAAAACAATTTTTAAGTCCTAACGCCCAGCACCTCAGAATGTCATATTTGGAGATAGGGCCTTTACAGAGGAAATTAAGTTAAAGCGAGGCCATCAGGGTGGGCCCTGATCCAGTGTGACTGTCCGTCCTTGGAAGAACAGCAAATTTGGATTCAGACTCCTACGGAGGGAAGGCAATGTGAAGACAAGAGGAGAGGTCACCTACAAGCCACTACAAGCCACAGAGAGAGGCCTGGAGCTGATCTTTCCTCCCACCCCTACCAACCTCTCGATCTATCATTTTGAGCCTCCAGAACTAAGAAAACACATTTGTGTTATGTAAGCCACCCAGTCTGGTACTGGGTTACTGCAGGTCGAGCAGACTGATTACGGGGGTAAAAGAGAACAAAAAGGGCCTTATCCTCACGGAGCTTGTGTTCTAGGTGAGAGAGACCAACAATTTAAAATTTCAGAATCAAGAGGTGCCTGGCTGACTCAGTAGAGCATGCAACCCTTGCTCTCAGGATAGTAAGTTCAAGCCCCATGTTGGATGGGGAGTTTACTTAAAAATCTTTAAAAAGTACAATTTCAGAATCCAGAGCAGGACGACATGAAGGAGTGAGCCTAGGGGGTAAGGGCGCGTCATCCAGTGGGGGAGGAGGAAGGCCTCCGCAGGTGAAGCAGCTCCTCCCATAGGAAGTTAGTGGGGGAGATGCAGAGAGCACCAGGTAGTGGGCACCACAGTGCAGTGGCCCTGTGTGGGAACAGAAGGCCAGCTTCACTGGAGTGTCGTAGGCAAGGGGAAGAGTGGCCGTGAAAGCGAGAGGTGGTCATGGGCCAGTCACAGAAGGCCTTGAAGCTATGAGGTTTGGATTTTACTCTGAGCGCAGTGGAAACTACTGGAAAACTATAAGCATGGCTGTGACATTGCCGGATTGACGTTGCCTAAAGGCTACTCTGGTGCCTCTGGCATTCCAGAAGGCAAGCTGGGAAACCCTACAGGACACAGCTGCAGTGTCCAGGCAAAAGAAGAGAAACGTAAATCTGACCATCCCTTCTCCACGTAGTCTCCTTGGGCGGCCCACCCACCTCTGCCCCCGAGGTCCTCAGGCCTGTTGTGCCTGCACACCTGGGCCGCGGACTTCTCCAGGCAGGTTGACTGTCCCTCCTTGCCTTGATAAATCCTCTCCACACCTTATGAGGCCTTGTCCAGAAGGTGCTCAACAATTTGGAGATGGAGAGAGACCAAACCATGAAGAAATTAGTGGATTAATCAGGAAGTTTTACACCAGAAGGGCTCTTAGATAGATGGTCCACCTGCTTCACCTCAGGCCTTAAGAGGAGAAGCATCTTGCTTAGGGGAACATTCAATTTAATGGTCAGAGGGGGAACAGCAAAGTGGAACTCAGTAGACCAAAATGGCCCATGAGCATCCTCCAAAATGAAATTCTGATCACCTCATTCCCAGGCTCTCACCACTGAGTGGCCTCCTGCCCGGCAGCCGTGTTTCCACCTGTGGACCTGTCATGGACCGAACTGTGTGTCTCCCCTCTACACCCCCCCCCCACTAAAATCCATATGTTAAAGCTCTAGCCCCCAGTGTGAAGAGAAGGCAGCTGCCTGCAAGCCAGGACGAAAGGCCTCACCAGGAGCCAGAACCCTGCCGGCACTTGATTTCGGGCTTCAGCTGCCAGAACTGTGAGCAACGAGATTTCTGTTGCTCAAGCCACCCAGTCTGTGGGATTCTGCTTTGGCAGCCCCAGCAGGCCCACACAGAACCCAGCTTCTGAACCGCCCAGTGCTCCTGTCCCATGTGCAAGCTTATAGACCCATCTGGCCCCTGCAGCAGAATCCCTGGTGGATGGACCCCAAGAATCCAGGTTTGAACAGGCTCCTGATGCTCACTGAAGTGTCCTCTCCATGGGCTCTCAAGGGCAGTGAAGGCTGATTCCCCTAAAAACCTCTGGCCACTAGCTCCTCTGATCACCAGCCTCCCTCTCTGTCCAAGAAGATTTCACATCTGGCCTCCAGGTGAACTGGCGAGCTCATTCTGCGGAGTTGCTTCGTTTCCTCAGGCTCTCCCTGAGCCCTCTGGGAGCCAAGACAGGGCAGGGCTAAACGGTGAAGTCCGGAAACTCAGATAAGTCAGATCTGAGCCCTGCCCCGGAGGCACTCCTGGTCCACGGAGAGAGCGCTCCACACTGTGGCCTCTCCTGACTCGGCAGATGCGGTAAGAATGGCAGGAAAGGGCGCTGAGCACCTGGGAGCGTGGGCGAGGGTTTCAAGCTGCGGGATCCTGTAGGGCTGGTATTCAGTTGTGTTTCTGCCTGACTTCGGTGGAAGCAGGTTGAGAGCAAGCGCCCAGTCTCACGCTGCCGCTTCCCCTCTACTCTCTTGGGACTTAACAGGCCTCAGTGATTTGTGGGTTCATGGCCTCGGGCTGCTTTCAGCACTACTAAGAGGAGCCCTCCTAGTCCCTGGGGGCAAAGTTTTAAAAAAGCAACAACAGGAGACCCAGTCTGGCAGGACAGGCGTTCAGACCCCAGGAACCCCAGGTTTCAAGCGTAGTTTTCTTCTCACTGACCAGCTGTGTGATGTGACCTCAGGTAATTATGTTGTCTCCGAATTTCCTCAGCTATTAAAGAGAAGAGGGGTAATAAAACAAGCCTTCCTAATGAGGTCCCCTCTGGAAGCCCCCGCTGTCTGGCACTCAGTTATCCTTCAATAAAGGTTAATTTATAGATCACTCCTTTAAAAAAAAAAAAATAGTGATTTGTCCTGCGGGAAGCCTCCTGCAAGAAGATGCTGGTGGCAATTAAGTGTAATAGCCTCTCAGGAAGGACCCAGCTGCATCCTGTCCCACTCACAGGTGCCCACCTTCTGCTAACAGGCGGGTGCTGGTGGCTGGAACAGGGGACAAGGGGCTCACGACCTCGGTGCTGAAATGTCAGCTCCAGGGGGCCAGTCCTTCGGGGCCTGGAACAGGGGAACACCTAGCAGGTGCCCAGTAATCCCTTGCTGAACGAACGAGATGAATCAATAAATGAATGACTGCCCGACACCATCCTGTGGGCCTCTGACTCCTTTTTAAGAGCTTGAGCAAGTCCCTTAACCCCTCTGAGCTGCTGTGTCCCCAGTCGTGAAGGCAGCGGGGTCTGTCCTGGGTCCTGGGTCCTGCAGCAGGAGCAGGAGGAGCAGGGTGAGCGGAGGGCACAAGCGCAGCCGCAGCGCCGCTGTACCAAGCAAGCCCCAGGAGGCACCAGCATAGGCGGCGGCCGGCGCTGAGACGCAGGAAGGCTCCCGGGGGAGGGGCTGGAACGGGATTTGGGGGGAAGGCAGGGGGAGACCCCGGCCCGCAGGGGGAGGCCGGTGCAGGGCGGCGCGGCGCCGTGGTGGCGGCGGACTGGAGAGGAGCCCGCCCCGCCTCCGCCGTCTCCCTGACAACGGCCTCCGCGCATGCGCCCCAAGGCCGGCGGCCGGGCAGGGGCGCGCTCCGAAGCCGGACGCAAGCCGGGCGGAAGTGGCCCTGGAGGGCCGCGCTCTTAAAGAGACCCGCTCCGCCCGGACCGGTTCGCCCACGGGACCTGCTGCGGGTGAGGGCTGGGTGGCCCCGGGGTCGGGATCGAGGCCGAGGACAAACAGGGCTGCCTGACACCCCGCCCCCACGGCCCAAGATGACCTGGGAGGGGAGGGCCGCGAGTGTCCCCGGGGAGCAGTATGTGGGGAAGAAGAGACTATGGGGTTGCACCTCCCGGGTAATAAGAGGGAGACGGGGATCGTGTGACTCCCCAGGACCGTGGACGGAGCTCGGGCCCAGGGCGCTGATGGGGTAAGGGTGGGGGCCCCATAACCGACCCCCCAGCCCCCCGGGAGGGAGCTGGGGCTCCAAGGGAGAGTCGGAGAGCAGGTTGAGAGGCATCAAGGTCCAGCTCCGGGCAGTTACCCTCCCCCATCCCCCACTCAGCCTCCTGCCGCCTCCTCACCCGGTCGGGGCGCCCAGCCATGGCCAGACCACCCGCCCCGGGCTCGGTGATTGTTCCAGACTGGCACGAGAGCGCCGAGGGCAAGGAGTACCTGGCCTGCATCCTGCGCAAGAACCGCAGACGGGTGTTCGGTAAGTGCCTGTGGCCTGTCACCCCCGGGTGACAAGTGTCACCTGGTGTTTCCTGGGGGGGGGGGGGGGTGCAGAGAAGTAGGGCAGTGAGGGCCTGCTTTTCACTTGGGGACCCCTGGAAGCCCTATCCCTGGGCGCGCCCCCCCGCCCCCCGCAGGCCTTAGAGCTAATTCCATCATCAGAGCCAGGAACATGGAAACAGCCCAAACCCTGCCAAGAACCACTGTCACCAGAGAGGCTGTTGATTGAGTTCTCACCCGGTGCCAGGCCCTCTGCTGGGCACATTACACAACAGACCCCCCCATTTATCCTCAACACTACCCCTTACAGACTTCTCCAAGATCCAGCCTGCTAAATAGAGGTAAGCCTCACCTATATCCTGCTGTCTCTAAGACAAGACATTCGTATTTCCCAGGATGAAGCCAACCCAGGGTTGGGCTGACAGGTCAGCCTGGCGTCTGCTGTGAGAGCTCAGCTCCAGCCAGAAGAAACAAAGCACCGGAAAGGTTTAAGACAGAGAATGAGAGGGCAACCCACAACTTAGGACTTTCAGGTCCTAGGCCCTGTGGATGTATCCTAATTTAGACTCTTTTTTTTTCCAATTAAAAGCATTCATAAAGATCTGATCTATTGATTCTAATAAGTTTATTTATAGTAATTGAGAATAGGGATCCCTGGGTGGCGCAGTGGTTTGGCGCCTGCCTTTGGCCCAGGGCGCGATCCTGGAGACCCGGGATCGAATCCCACGTCGGGCTCCCGGTGCATGGAGCCTGCTTCTCCCTCTGCCTGTGTCTCTGCCTCTCTCTCTCTCTGTGACTATCATAAAAAAAAAAAAAAAAAAAAAATTAAAAAAAAAAGTAATTGAGAATATGTGTGCCGATATTTCTCCATTGAAGAAACACTGATGAAAAACCTTGCCTCTACATGTGGGAAGTCTAGAACGTGTGATAATAGTATCAATTAAAACAGTCTCATGCATGCATCAAACTTTAAAAGTATTTTGGTGTTATCTGGAGTGGGCCTTGGTGCAGCTCATAGAGCACAAGTGCTCTTAGCCGAGCTCATCCAGGGATCCTGCTTGTGTCCCAGGCCTCTAATGAGTATAGAAAACCATGGGTGGCTGGCACTGGAAGGCTCTTAAGAGTTGATGGGTCTGATGGGGCAAGTGCAGGTTGACCTCTTGACACCCCACCCCCCACCCCGTTCCCTTCTCACCCAGGGCTGCTGGAACGGCCAGTGCTGCCCCCACCCGTGGCCATTGACACAGCCAGCTACAAGATCTTCATGTCTGGGAAGAGTGGCGTGGGCAAGACGGCACTGGTGGCCAAGCTGGCTGGCCTAGATGTACCCGTGGTACACCATGAGACCACTGGTGAGTCCAACCATGGAGGGCTTCCCTGGGGTGGAGGAAAGACTGGCCCTTGTCCCACCATTTACTCTGCAACCTTGAAAAGTCACTTCACTTCTCTGAGCCTACACTGTTCAACAGAGATAATAGTACCAACGCCAAAGTACTAGTGGTAGTACTGAGCTGACACAAGACAGGTGCTCGAGGAGCACTACTCTTCCTTTCTTCTTTCCTTCCACTGGATGCTCATTGGCCATCAGGTTGCAACATCTTCCAGTATCCAGTACCTTTGGGTCTCCCTCTGCGTACAAGTGAAACTGCTTTGTCTTGGCTAGGGCTACAGCTGCATCTCCCCAGCCGACTCATCTAGGGCAGGTCGGTTTCTCCATCAGATTGAGGTTAGCGACTGTATCTTCCTCGTCAGGCTGGTGACCCACCAGGGACATGTCTTCTTCCTATTTCTTCCTGGCCACCTACCCCTCTCCACTCTGCCTCCCCCATGCTGAATGGCTGACCCTCCCCAGGCATCCAGACCACCGTGGTATTTTGGCCAGCCAAGCTGCAGGTCAGCGACCGTGTTGTCATGTTCCGCTTTGAGTTCTGGGACTGTGGGGAGTCTGCACTCAAAAAGTTCGATCACATGCTGCCGGTGAGCAGGCAGGTGGGCCTGGGAGGGTCTGGGAGGAGCTAGTTGTCTGTTGCCTGCTCTGCAGGAGCCAGATTTGGGCATGGGCCGAGGGTGCTGCCCCACGTGGGTGAGCTCTGAGCTGGCAGGGGGGACTGGGTCCTAGCCTGAGCTCTGCCCTAGGATAGTCACTCCCTGCTCTGGGCCTGTGGAGGGAGGAGTGAGCTGAGACTTCTCAGGGCCTCGGGTTACAAGCCTCACATCAGCCTCTCCATCCCCAGGCTTGCAAGGAGAAAACAGATGCTTTCCTCTTCCTCTTCTCCTTCACCGACCGCGCCTCCTTTGAAGACCTCCCTGGACAGCTGGCCCGAGTAGCAGGAGAGGCCCCTGGTGTTGTCAGGATGGTCATCGGCTCCAAGTATCCTTTGGGTGGCCCCTAGAACAGTCAGAGGCCACACTTGGCAAGGCATGGAGCAAGGGTATCAGGGACACTGCCTCTGCCCAGTTGTGGGGCCTAGTCCCATGGACTTTAACTTTTTTTTTTTTTTTTAAGATTTTATTTATTCATGAGAGACAGAGAGGGAGGCAGAGACACAGGCAGAGGGAAAAGCAGGCTCCTCAGACAGAGCCTGATGTGGGACTCGATCCCGGAACCCCAGGATCACACCCCAAGCCAAAGACAGATGCTCAACTGCTGAGCCACCAGGCGTCCCCCATGGACTTTATCTTAAAGGCAGCAGGGGCCTCCCCTGCACCAGCCCAGGGAGGAGGGCTAAGGCGGCCGGTAAGCAGGGGCACCCAGCCAGGCTCCTTGACCCTCCTCCAGATTTGACCAGTACATGCACACAGATGTGCCTGAGCGTGACCTCACAGCCTTCCGGCAGACCTGGGAACTGCCCCTCCTGCGGGTGAAGAGTGTGCCAGGGCGGCGGCTGGCGGATGGGCGCACGCTAGATGGGCGGGCTGGCCTGGCCGACATTGCCCACGTGCTCAATGGCCTGGCGGAACAGCTGTGGCACCAGGACCAGGTGGCGGCTGGCCTGCTCCCCAGCGCCTCTGAGAACACCCCCAGCTGATCCCTACTCCCAACTCTCAGGCGACCTAAGGAAGAGGGCGGCAACCAGGTCCTAAGGCCGAGGCAGGAATATCGATGGCATCCTGAGGGCTGGCCAGAGGGGCCTGTCAGGAGAATGGTGCCCTGAGAAGCCTCCTGTCCCAGCAGCACCTTCCTTGCAGAATTCATGGCAGTGAGATGGGGGCACAAGGCTCTGTGGGCCAGGCGACTGAGGGCACGTGGGTGCCCCCCGGCCTTCTCCCTCTGCCCTGGGTGTGTGTGTGGGGTCTAGACTCCAGAAGCTGAGGAACTATAGGGGCAGGGCCCACTGGCCTCAAGCTTCTCCCCCAACTGCCTGTTACCCACTCCCTTTCTGCTGTACCCAGAGATGGTGACTGGGAAGAGGGTTGTCCCAGCCGGGCCTTCGATCAAGAGCCTGTATTAGTTGAGGTGACACCATCTGCTGTACCAGATAAACCCCAAAATATCGGTGGCTTAACTCTACTGAAAATTTTTTCTTGCTGTGCCTCACTTCAGGTAAAAGTGAAGGTGGGTCTGGAGGTTCTGCTGAATGAACTCATGCAGAGACGCTGACCCCAGGGCAAAAGGGGTTCCGGGTTTGCCCTGGGGCATCAACACGCGGTCAGCAGATTCGCAATGAGTGCAAGTGGAAGGTCACCTAGGAGGTTTCCGTGGACCTGGCCTCTGGCCATGTGCCTTCTGCCCACCTTCCTTGGCCAACACCATAGTCACATGGTTACGTGGTGCTGCAGGGCATGCCGGGAAATGTAGTCCACCACCGTGTTAAGTAGGTGAGGCCTCTCTGCAGTACCTTTCTCCATCTCGAAGGTGTCAGGCTAGGATTAGGACAGGGGCCCTGCCAGCCTGGGGAATCTGAAAACTCACTTTGCAGGACCAGGGGCTGAACCAGGTGGGGTCAGGGAGTGAGTTGCCCAGTTGGGCAGCTCTGCGCTGTGGAAAGCCACAAGGGCAGGTGTAGGAAAGTGAGTGAATTTGCCCACTCTTCTTCACCCCTGCCCCATCTGCCGGAGACACTGGTGAACGCAGGCCGACGTATGGCGGGGTGCCGATGATGAGGGCCTTTATACGTTTGGACACCCCCTGATGGTGGGCTGAGGCCTGGCCTGAGTCTGAGCCAACCGGAAGGGCCAGCCATGTGGCCCCAAAAGCCAGCTGACCCTTGGAGCCCCCTCTTGCGAAGGCAGCACTGGGCTCTGTACACCCCATACTCAACATGCGCGATCACATACTAGCACTTGTTCTAAAACTCTGCCCTTCACACGTATGCCCACCTCCTGCTGGCACACACAGGAAGTTCCTGTATACCCACTCTGGCTCACACTCCTGGGCGCACTGTTTGCCTACATGGCATTTACCACGTCTACCACCCTGGGCTCCACCTGAAGTTTTGTCACCCCTTCCAGGGCCCAAAGGACTGATTTGAGCACCTTCTTACCGCCCCCAGCTCTGGTTCAGAGCTGAGACCTGAGCTCATCCCATACCCCAGACTAGGAATGTCCGTGGGCAGGACCCCATGCCTCTCAGTGGCACAGCTGGTAGACTGGCTACGGCTCCTGGGCCATAGACCCTCCCACTGGAGGCGTCAGCTCTGTTTCTGGGCAGCAGGTTCAGTCTGTTCTTCTCTGTTCTTAGCTCCAGTAGACCTTACCCTAGCAGGCGACAGCAAAGTTTGAGACCCAGTGAAGGTAGCCTCTGTGCTTGAATGTGACCCCGTAGCTATAGATTATCTGTGTTGTGAGCACCGGCTACCCCATGTCCAGCCGGTTATCTCTGGGCTCGAAGCTCCCCCAGAAAGGAAGCTTCTGTGTCCTTCTGCATCTTTCTTGGGCAACAGCTCTGCACCAGCAGGCCAGTTTTCTCCTGGTTAGCCCTGCTTCAGTCAGGGAATCACCCTGCCACCCTCCTTCACCCCAAACCAGGAGGTGAACAGACCCTGTGTTTGCCTGTGTAAGGACAAGGTGGGAAGGGTGGTGGGACTTGGAGCCCAGCCACCCGCCATCGCAGCAGCATGTTCTCAGCCCCTGCCAGACCTGCCCCTGTGCCACTTCAGTACTTAGTAGGCTGCTTGTCCAGGGGCCTCCAAGGCAGTGTAGAACTGGGAAGCCGAGGGAGGAAGGAAGCATTATTACAGCTGGTGGCCGTGCCTGCAGGGTGCTCTCTGGGCAGGGTCACAGGGAGAGTGAGAGGAGTGTGTAGACACACATGTGTGGATTCAGGCCAGCTTCGTGGGCCTGCCACGTGGGCAGTCCCCAGGGTCCCACACTCAGAGGGGCCTTCCCACCTGGTTTAATGCTCTGCAGTTGCCATCTTGGAACTGTGGACACCACAAATTATGCAGCAAGTCCTGGTGTGTTGTCCAGGGACAGGGTCTAGGTTCCAGATAAAGCTCCCCTCTCAGGACTTGGAGACAGAGGCTGCTTCAGTGAAGTGTCACAAGGGAGGCCCATAGGAGAAGGGACCATCTTCTCCTGAGGTGAGGGTGGGGGTGGGTTGTGCTATGGCCCTGCCCTGCTCCTGATCTTCCCTGAGTCAGGACTTAGAAGCCCCGCTTCCTTCCCCAAACAGGCTCTCAAGGAGTCCCACCCCCTTCCCTACAGATGGGGAGTGCCTTGGACGACTTGTGTCCATCCCCCCCCCAAATTTATCCTTTGAAATCTGAATCCCTAATGCCCTGGTATTAGGGGCCTTTGGGAGGTGATTAGCTCTTGAGGACCGAGCCTCAAGCATGGGATTAGTTCTTTTATGAAAGAGACCCCCCAGAGCTCTGTAGCCGGTCTACCCAATGAAGACACAGAAAGTGCAGGCTGTAAGCCAGGTCCTCAAGGACCCTGCTGGCACCTTGATCGTGGACTTCCTGCCTTCAGAGCCGCAAGAAACAAATCTCTGTTGTTTATAAGCCACCCAGTCTGTGGTATTTGTTATAGCAGCTCAAACAGACTAAGATAGAGAAGCTGAGGTCCTGAGGGGGACAGGTGTTTGCCCAAGGTCGCAGAGCCTTGAAACAGCCCCGAGGCTCTCGGCCCTTGGCACTCCCCTCCCTTGAACCATCCCTCCCCTTCATCCCCTAATGCTGTCTGGGGAGGCAGGGGGCGTGGGGGAGTGTCCAGCCCCTCACAGGCCCTTTCCAGGTTCTCCCTGCTTTTCCAGCTGAGAAGCCTGGGACTGCCCCCGTAGGAGGGGAATGCAGAGCTGGCACCTCCTTCCTCCCTCTCCTTCCCTTTTCCTCCTCCCACTGCCCTTCCCAGTTCCACGCAGAGCTGGTCAGTGAAAGGTTCTTCCCTGCCGCCAGCCAAATCTGGCAGGCCTCCTGGGCAACTGGGAGGAGCCCCGGCAAGAAACCTGGCCCCAGGATAAGGAAGGGGAGCTGGGTGGGCTTCCAGGGCTCTGGCTGAGGCCAGGGTGGGGGTAGAGTTTCCTGTCTTGCTGAGGATCTCTTAGCCCCCGAGCAGCCTGGTGCCAACTGTGATCCCTGTGTACCAGGCACAGACTTGGAGATGGGGGGGCGGGGAGTGCCCAGATGGAGGCAGGAGGCTCAGGAGCCAGGACCAGTTGGAGCTGTTTGGAGTCCAATCCCCAGAGGGCCAAGCTGGGGGTGGAGAGTGAAGGGTTGCAGGGCTGGGGGCGGTGGAGGTTCTTCCCTCCCTGTGACCTCCGACCCAGAGCCTGGGACAGTGGGGGTGGGGGAGGCTGGTGTTCAACTCTATTCTAGAAAGTGGGGGTGGATCCTGGGAGCAAGGATGATTGACTGAGGGGGCGCAGGAGGAAGGTGAAGGAGAGCTAGAACCTCGGACCATTCACTTTAATTCCTGTGTGTCGTCTGTAAAATGAAGACAACAGCAACACCCCCTTTCTTCTTTTGAGTTGTAAGTAAATGTGTGTAGAATGTTCAGCGCCGCAGGAGGCAGCAAGTGAAGGGCACAGTAAACGCTGGCTATTGCCTTCGTCCTTGCCTTCCGGTAGAGGTGGCCCTTGTTGGGCTGAGAGCAGCTGGAGAGGAGGGAGACCGGCCGGGTCGCAGATGGGGGGACAGCGAGGTGGCAGTTGCCCTGCATATTCCCCGGGGGTGGGCGGCTGATGGGCAGAGGGAGGGGCAGCCCAGCTGGGTGGGGAATGGAGGAGCTCCTGGCACCTGCAAGTGCACCCGGAGCCCCACCCCCTCACTCCGGTCCTGGGGCGCCCTGGACGGCGATGGCACCCAGAACGGGCACCTGGACCACGACCATGTCTGTGCTCCCGCATCAGCATTTATGCCTCAGACTCCCGGGGCAACCTTTTCTGCGCAGGAAGAACCACCTGGGTGAGACCTGGGCCAGACAGGACTCTTGCCACACATCACGAGGGTGGAGTAGCCGCCCCACGGTCCCTCCCTTAAATCCCCTCTCCCCTAAATCCCAGGCAGCTCTGGTCTATTTCTTGCAACGGGCAGTTCCACTTGGAACTACACCCAGTCCCTCTTGCGGCAGCGCAACTATTTCCTTGAATTTCAGCTTCAGGGGGACCGATAAGCCCCGGCTCCCCGCCCAGGAGGGAGGTGATGATGCAGACGGTCCTAACCGGCCCCCGGCCCGCGGTGGGACAGTCTTGAGCTCCTGCGGGAAGAGCTGCTGTGACCCCCGCGGAGGCCGTGGAGTCCAGTGGGAAGAACCAGCGCCCTGGGCTGCGCGGCGCCAGCTGTGTCCCCCAACGAGCTCTGCGACCTGCGGGAGTGACTTCAACACCTCATCTGTAAAATGGGCTCTACCGTAGGGTCACCCCCAGAGAAGGGCTGGGATGCTTAAGTGGACAAAGTGTGTTCAGCGCTCGGCCCAGGGCCTGGCACCATGGACGTGGCCCGTACAGTGGACACAGCAGCCACAGCTTGAGGTCGCAGCCCACTCGGGAGTCTCTCCACGTTCATACGTGGGGTGCTAGTTCCCTTCCTCATTTGAACTTCAAAAGAGAAAACGCGCATCAAAGCGCTTTTGGGCTTTTTTTTTTTTTTTTTTAAAGATTTTGTTTATTTATTCATGAAAGACAGAGAGAGAGAGAGAGAGAGAGAGAGAGAGAGAGAGAGAGAGAGAGAGAGAGAGAAGCAGAGCCACACACAGGCAGAGGGAGAAGCAGGCTCCATGCAGAGAGCCTGAAGTGGGACTGGATCCTAGGATTCCAGGATCACGCCCCAGGCCAAAGGCAGGTGCTAAACCGCTGAGCCACCCAGAGATCCCCCAAAGCGCTTTTGAAGGCGGGAAGGACCCTCGTGCAGCGGGACCTGTCACCCCCAGCCGGGGTCGCAAGGCAAGGGACTCGGGGCTGGGGCCCACCAGGAGACCCTGGCCCCCGGGAGCACGGGCCCGCCCCGCCCCACGCCGTGGGCTTCGCCAAGCTGAGCGCACCTGGTTCCACGCGGAGGACCCGGGAGGGGTTACCAGGGGTGCGGAGTGTTGCCAGGTGCGGGTGACCCTGCTCTGGGCCCCCGGGCCTGACCCCACCTGGCCTCGGACCGCTAGGCGGAGCAGCTGCGGCGCCTGGGCGGGCGCGACTCTGCAGCAACCCGTGGCCAAGCGGCCCGGGCTTCCCCGGCGCACAGCCCGCAGCTCCTCGCTCCCTGCTCCCGGCTCCCCGCACCCCGCTCTCCGCTCCCAGCTCCCGGCACCCGGCTCCTAGCTCCCCGCTCCTAGCTCCCTGCGAGCCGCGGGAGGCGGCCGGGCCTTCGGCGCAGGGGCCGGGCGCTGTGCTCCCAGGCTCCGCGGGGAGGCACCACTTTAGGTCTGGAGCCAGTCCGCGTCCTAGCGGCCCGCGGTGCCCCATTCCCACCTCCTCAGTCCCCCTCGGACGCTCACCCGCTGGAACACCCCAGCGCAGGCCGAGCTTTGTGGGCAGATGGGCTCTCTGGCCTTAGCAACCGGAAGGTCGCCCCCCTCGGTCCCCAGCCTGAGACGAGACTCTGCAGTCCCGCTGTGTTAGGTCTGGCGCTGGGCAGAGGGCTCCCGCCCCGGCTCCGCTCACCGATTCCTGGGCAGGGATTACTAGGACTCCTACTTCAACACCAACACGCTGAGGCAGGGGTGGCGAGACAATCGCCTGGGAGGGTGGAGCTGGGACCTAAGTGGGGAGCTGATGGCAGGATTCTCTCTGGCAGGCGGCAGTCTGCGGGAAGATGGCCATTGCCGTTGCTGGCAGGGGGAGTCTACACTGCAGCCTTCCCACTGCATGAAGAGGAGAGGACGCAGGCTCAGCTCTCTCCTGCTCCTGGGGCATCAGGAAGGAATTCTGGGACTTCCCTGCAACCCTCCCTCCTTTCATCTGCCTAGGGCCCCTTGGAACCGCCCAGACCCCGACCCTCACCGATTGCTGTATTCATACTGGACCTGCTGGAGATGCTAGCACAGGTACCAAGCCCTGTACCTTGTATGAGTACCTTGGGAAGAAGGTGGCCATCTACTCTGGCTAGATGAGTCTGGCATTGGGGGTGGGGGCTGGGAGCTGGGGTCAAGTGCAGAGATGGTGGCTTATGGACTTTGTTAACCTCTTTAGGCTTTTGCACAGCCTGGCTGCTGCCTGGCTGCTGCCCTTCTGGGCACCTTGGTCTTTATCTCTGACCTTATCTGCATGGGCACCAACACACCATGAGTAGCTGGAGCTGGGGGCAGGGGGATGGGCTGGGTGGGCTGGATTAGGTGGCTGGTTGAGAATAGACCTTTCCAGGATGAGCACCTTTTGCTTATAGGGAAAAGATCTAGGCCATGAGGGTGCATTCCTCATGTGCCCTCTCTGCAACACTGTGCCATGTGGAATATTTCCAAGATCTGCCCCATGGCAAGGTGAGCCAGGGACAAGAGCAAGGGAATGGGTAGGTGTTTGGGACACCTGGACCTGGCTGCAGGGAAAGCAGTGCTGGCCACACAGTATGTCCTCTCTCCCTCCCTTGCAGTTGGGCTATCTGGTGACTGTGTTCTTCAGCATCTTCATGTCCTTCCAAGCCACAGCCTTCCTGGAGCCGTGGAAGTGCAAGCGCATCACCTTGGCCCATCACTAGGACCTCAGTGGCTTCCAGGAAGAGGAGGTGATGCCCAGCTCAGCCGGCCAGGCCCAGAACTCCATTTCCTAGAGTTCTCAGAGACCACAAGGCATGTTGGGAAGAGCCCCGACTTTGGAGTCCATCGTTCCTGATCCAAATCTGGCTCCTTCCCATACCTCCTGGGTTAGTTTCCCACCCTCCGCTGATATCAGGATGAATTAAGGTTTGGTGAGATTAAACACTGGGCACATTTAGGGCCTCAAAGAGAAACTTTGTAACAGGGAAGAAAGAGAGAAGCATTCCATTCACCCATCCATCAGCCACCCACCAGCCCATCCAAACACCTAATCACTTACCTTGAATCTGTTTGCTTTTTTCCATCTCGACTGCTGCTCCCACCCCCATCCCCAGTCTGAGCCACATTGTTTCACCTGGACCACTGTGGTAGTCTTCCAATGGTCTCTCTGCTCCTGCATTTGCCCTACTTAATTCATTTTCAGCTTTCAGGATGATCTTTCAAAAACCCAAATCACATCATGCATTGCCCTCCTCAAGCCCTTCCGTTGGGTTGTGCAATCCCATATGGGATGCACTAGGTTAAATAGATGTGGGAGGAAGAAAAGCAGAAAGGGAACAGTGAGGTAAGAAGATGAATGTGAGTGGTGCCCTCTAGAATAGGGCAGCTCATGTGCCCTAAAGAATGGCTCCGCCTTTGCACCGACTGTCCCTCCCTGCCACCACCACCACCACCACCACCACCGTGGGGTGCTGCCCCTCCATTCTCTCCTTACTTAGCATCATTCCTTCATGAGACTTGTTTGCAATTATATATTTGTGCTTATTTGTTTGACCTCTGTTTCCCCAACTAAACTGTAATTCCTTTTTTAAAAAAAATATTTTATTTATTCATGAGAGACACACACACACACACACATAGAGAGGCAGAGAGACAGGCAGAGGGAGAAGCAGGCTCCATGCAGGGAGCCTGACATGGGACTCGATCTAGGGTCTCCAGGATCAGGCCCTGGGCCGAAGGCAGGGGCCAAACCGCTGAGCCACCCAGGGATCCCTAGATTGTAATTCCATCAGGGTTTGGGTCTCCTCCAGGTGTTCACCATATCATATCCAGTATCCACTGTAGAATAGTATGCAATCCGTTACTACTAGGGCTTTTTTTTTTTTTTTTTAAGATTTATTTTAGAGAGAGAGAGTGGGTGGGGGGAAAGGGGGAATCTCAAGCAGACCCTGTAGTGAGTGCAGAACCCTATGTGGGGCTTGATCCCACGACCCTGAAATCATGACGTGAGCCAAAACCAAGAATCAGACACTCAATTGTCTGAGCCACCCAGATGCCCCAGTCAACAGTTATTGAATAAACTAATACAGTATCCATTACCCATTATCTGTTCATCCATCCATCCTGTCATCCCACCATGCTTTCATCTGCTCATCCACTTAGCCATCCATCCATCTACCTACCCATCTGCCCTTCTACTCACCCACTTGTGCGCCCACTTATAGAGATTTGCCAGTTGTTTGCCTGTCTGGTTTATCCATCCATCTGTCCATCTACTACCCACCCGTCTATCAGTCTATCCCTCTCCCACAGTGTGTCCATTTGTTGTTTCCATTTCTGTTTACCTTCCCATCTGTGCACCCAGCCATCCACAGGCTCTTAGCCAGGCCCTTGTGGGGAAAAGCCCTGCAGAAACAAAAATGATTGGGACCTCATTCCGGTACTTCTAGAGCTCCCTGCGCAGGCAGAAAAAGATGGGGGGGCTCCTCTCACCCCAGAGTCGTGACACTCAGCTTCTTGGGCCCCAGGGGGCACATCTGTTGCCTCTTCAAACAGGAGCGTGCATGTCCAGGGTTGCCACTCTGGGCCCACAGATGGCCTAGAACCCAGTGACAGGCTTGAAGGAGTCCTACTTCCCCAATTGCACCTGCCTTCCTCACCTATTCACCAGCTCTGCAGTCATCCTCGTCATGGTGAGGGGGCTTTGGGCCCTTGCTCTGGCACCCCTGTTTGCTATGCTCAACAACAACTGGGCGGAGATCCGACCGGACACCCACAAGTTCGTGGGAGAATATTGGAGGCCAGTGGTGGAGCCGGCACAGGGCATTGCAATCTGGCTGCTTTTGCTTGAGGCCATGGCCCACCTTCTGGTCATTGTGAATGTGAGCATGGGGCAAAGGAGGGGCATACGGGCTCAGAGGGGGGAAATAAGAGATCAGAGACCAGGAAAGGTGGCTTAGGAATAGGGAAATGGAGGCTGAGTTCCAGGGTCAGAGATAGGGAAACAGAGACAGAGTGCTAGGATTCTGGGTGCAGGCTCATCCTGCCCACGGGAGTGGGTTTGGACCCAGGTGGAGGTAGTTGGGAGACAGGGCCTCGGAGTCCCTCTGGCCCTGCAGGCTTTCCTCCTCGCCTTCACCTTGGACTTAATGCGCCTGATGGACCAGTACGAACGCTGGTACAGCTTTGTCTGCCTCACACCTGCGCCCGCACCTCCAGGCTACCTGGCCCAGGACCGGCAAGTGGGAGCGTCGAGGCGGAGGGTCTGGGCCTAACGGGCAGAGAGCGGAGCCTGCGGGCCAGCGGGGCCTGGCGGGGGGGCGGGGTGCTGGATCTGGAGGCGGAGGGTGGGGCGGTGCCAGCGGGGAGGCGGGGAAGTTGAGTCTGCGCAGCGTCTCAGCTGGGGGGGCGGGCGGGGGGGTGTGTACAGCTGCAGGGGCGGGGCCGGGCTGCGGGGCGGGGCGGGGCGGGGAGCCTCCGCTCAGGTACGCGGCCTTTGGCGAGCCACAGGGGAACCTCACCCTCTTCTACTGGAAGCTGGTGGCCGTGCATCTGGGCTTCATCAGCACCTTCGAGGTAGGCTCAGCTTCTCGTGTGTGCGACAGGCCTGGGTTCAAGTTCAAGCGCTGCCGCCGACCCGCTGTAAACGGGGGGTATGCTCTAGAGTAGGATCTACTCCTAGGATCGTTATGGAGATTTGATGTCAACCACTCGCACGAGTGTCCAGAACATTGCAGGTGCTCAATAAATCAACAGCACCACTATTACTATTATCTTTAAGCAACAGACCTAGAGGAAAGAGGGAAGGCAGGCTCCCCCCAGCTTTGCTCAGGATCCTTCCTCCAGCCCTGCCTCTACCAGGGGCCCTAGTGTTGTTACGGGTTTCGAATGATACCTCTGTGTCTTTGGGCAAATGACAACAGCTTTTTACGCCTCAGTCTCTTCGCCTGTAAAACAGGGGTAGTAACTGTACTCACCTCCTAGTGTTGTTGCGAGGATTAAGTGAATTAATAGCCCGGAAAGCTCAGAATGGTGCCTTGCATTTGGTAAGCGCTCCGTAAATGGAGGTAGCCGAGGGACTCCTGCTCTCTTTGGCTCCCCCTGGCCCCCAGCAGGTGCTGTTCTCCGTGCGCCTCCCCGCCTGGCTGGTGCCTCAGTTCCAAAATAAGGCGGGAGCGCTCTCTGGCCTGCGGGAGCCTGCGGACTCCCGGGAGGCGCTGCAGCAGGTCCGCTCGGCTAACGGACCCTGGCCACGCCCCTGGCCACGCCCCCAGGCCTTGGCTCCGCCCCCTCGTGCCCCGCCGTCTGCGGTGGCCTCTCCCAGAGGGAGAATTGGCCGGCTTGCCTGGCCCCGCCCCCAGCAAGCCCCGCCCCCAGCAAGCCCCGCCCCTTCTCTCACCTTACCCCCCCCTCTGGAGCCCCCTCTGCTCTCGGGGCCAGCCTTTTCAGCCTGCCCAAGCCCTGCTCTCCGTCCTCTGCAGCAGGGGGGCCGTCCCCAGAGCCCAGGACCAGGGGCGAGTGAGGCGGGACTGCCCTTCAGGAACCCTAGGTTCCCCAGATGCTTCCTCCATTTAGGGTCCTCTGCTTCTGGTCCGGGGTTTGGGCAGTACCTTGGCCAGCGGCCCCAAGGTCGGCCTCAGAACTGGGAAGAGGATTAGAGCTCTCCGAATTCCACTGGCCTTGCATTGCGTCCCTCTCCCTGTGCCGTCTCCTGCTCTATGTGCAGTGCTGGCAATAAACCTCTCTCTCCTGCCCAGCGTGCCACCTCTCCACGGACACCCGGTTTCCACACACACTGCGCAGCGTCTCTTTATTATGTAGGGATGATCTGGAGGCCAAGGGAGTGGAGGGACCCCGATCACTCAGTACTGAAAGGTTCCCAGTTGATGGGGGAGACTTCCCTGGGATCTGGGCCCTGGACACCTGCCCCATATGCTCATAGAGGCCTGCAGTGTGTGAATAATAGTAAAAGGGTTAGTCAGGAGAGCTGAGACACCTCCCAAAGGATGTTTACACACTTTTCACCAGATCCTCCCAAAAGCCTGGTGACGAAGTCCTGGACAGTGGTTAGGGACACAGGTTGGTGGTTGAGTCAGAGACCTGGGTTTGAATATTAGTTACGTCCCCTATTAGCTGTATGACCTTTAATCCCTTGGACCTGTTTCATATCTGTAAAACAGACTTCACAGAGCTCACGAGAGATTGAGATAATTCCCGATTTAACATGTACAAGCCTCATGTCCTCATCTGATAAGTGGGGGCAGTAACGGAGTCGTGGAGGAGACTGAATGAGTACGTATCCCCTGCTTTTCAAAAGTTTGTGTTACACCCCGTGGCTTTCACTGAAGAACTATATATTAGTACCTGTTTTCACTGCTAACCAGGAGAAATCTAAAGAGAATTTTTGCTTTTATGGAAAAAGATGAAAATAGCATTTAATGTTTGTTTTGCAGTGATCCTGTATAGAGGCAGCACACACCCTGAGTAGAGAGCTTGCCCCACCAAGCTTTTCCCTGGCACAGCACTCAGCATCTTTGCATCAAGCCACCAGAGCTTTGAACTGTGTCCAGGAGCATCTGTGCTTTTTCTAGATTTATTTTGTGCATCTGTTAGTGAGATGTATCCAAAAGGATTAGCAAAGCCCGAGAGAGCTTATTTTTGGGGTATGGAAGTGCTAAAGACATTCTTCCGTATACACTAATGGTCATTGCTTCTTTATTTTATGCCATTTTTGGTTTCGGAAAGTTTTCGTAGGAACACTCTACTTTTGAGTAGTGGGGGAAACCTGTAAGCAGGTGTGGAGTGCTCACAACAGTGCCTGGCGCATAGTGTACAATAAGTTACTAGCATCGTGAGTATTGGTATTTGCGTACATAGTGATATTAATACTAAGTGTCTGGCAATTACGCAGTGCAGGTAGTATTAGGAAGAGAACAGCTTTCCCTCTCATGGGCTTGGGAAGACTGTAGGCTTGCTGCTGCTTCCTTACTGGAGGCTGCTTCTACTTGGGCTGTTGGTTTAGTAAGGGCTCATTTGGTGTGGACCAGAGTCAGGGAAGGCTTCCTGGTGGAGGAGGCCGTTGGAGGTGACAAGGTTGGGTCATTCCTGAGAGCAGTGATGCTGGAAGGGCCTGCCGGGAAGGTCCTGGATGCACCACACTGCCGTCCTTCGCGATTTCCATCCCCCCACCATAGAGATGAGCATTCCCAATTTATAGGTGCCATAGCCAGCACGGAGAGGGGTCAGCCAACTGCAGCGTTCTCAGGGTCCCTGAGGAGTCCAAGGCTTGGGAGGTTCTCTGTGAAGCCTCTCCTCCCCCAGCAATCTCACCCCTTCAGAAGAGGGGTGACCTGTTTCCAGAGTGGAAGAGCAGTGCTTCCCCCATCTTTAGGATATCGGTCTGGGGTCCTTCAGAGCCTCTCCTGGGCATAGGACTCCCATTGTTCCAGCCCCCCTCTTGTACCCCAGACTGGCCAAACCGGTTCTGGGGAAGGGGGGCGGGGAGCAGGCACGTTGAGACAGCCGCCTGCCCGCCTGCGAGGTTCCCTCCGCCTTCGCCTCCCCCCTCCCTGCCCCACACAATACCCAGGATCCTGCACTGCCCGGCTCAGGGGCCATGCTGACATCGCCCCCTGAGAACCCGGCTACAACCCCAGAGCCCCCAGGTGGTCTGGAGCCCTGGACCGTGTCGGAGGCCGGACGGAGCTCCCTGGCTGAGGTAGGGCCCCACCCTGCTGCCAGCAGTCCCATCCTCCTCCCGCCAGTCTTCCCAGAGTGAGTCCTTTGTGCTGCCTGCCTGGCCTCTGATCCTGGCTCCCACCCACTTATGGCCTCCTGGGGTTCAACAGCCTGTTTGGCCTGGATCCCCTTTCCAGTCTTGACCTTCCACTTAGCTTTGTCCCTTAAGGGGCACAGGGGCCATGGCAGGGCCTTCCTTCTCTGGGCATGGGGCAAGGGGGATCAGGGAGGGGGCAGGGAAATCCTGGGCGCAGGAAGCCAGAGGTGCTCTCCCTAAACCATAGTAGTACCCAGAGACCCTCTCTGCCAGCCTTGCCAAGTGGGCCTATTGTCCCTGTGACTAGCAGTGTCCACTGAATGGGGCCCTCCTGGGCCCCTGCCCATCCTTATCTGCTTGCAGATGACACAGGTTTCCTAGAGGGGGCAGCCAGGAGGGACCTTATGTGCCACTTTACGGATGGGGACACTGAGGCCCAAGAACAGGCTGTGACTCTCCTAAAGCCCCATAGCTGGTAGTGTCAACGCTCGACTTGAACCTTGGCAAAGGTTTTCACCTGTGAGTTCCAGAATGATCCTTGGCCCTAGAGTATCCAGTGGTCATGTCTGGGGCAGGGCATGTCCCTGCTATTTGGGGCCAGTTCTCTTCCTGAGGCTTTTTCCTTTTTTTTTTCCTCTCTCTAGCAGAGATGAGCTGCACACAATATGAACACAGCTCTACCCTTCCTTGGTCCCCAGCACTGAGGTTAAGTGGGCCACATCTTTGGAAGCTAGAGGGTATCCAAGCTAGAGGGGTCATTCCCATCGCTCTTTGGTCTGAACAGAGGTGGAGGTTTCCTCATTCCTGACTTTCCCCCTAGGAACCTGCCTCCAGCCTCCTCCCTCCAGAAAGCCTTCTACCGCCTTCCCCCGACATTCACCCAGGCTTCTCCTCTAAGCCTTTAATAGGGGGTGCTCCTGCCCCAAGGCCTCCATGTTTTTGCTCATTTATCCCTGTAACTCAGAAGGGTGTGTGTGTGTGTTGGGGGGTGTGCGCTCCAGGGGCTTCCAGAATCCAAGGGGTGAGGATGTCCCAGAATGCGAGGGAGCAGAAGCATGTGTGTATTCCTGCACATGGGTCCCCACCGAAGCAAGTAGGATTTCCACGTTGAGGGTTGCAGATTCCTGGAGAGGAAGAGACTTCTTGGGCAGGCAGTGGTCTCATGCCTCCTTCCACATGCTTCTCCAAAGAAGGGTGGGGCTCATTCTCAGTGACTCAGTTTCCCCATCTGTGTGATGACCCAAGCCACCTGCCTGACTAGAGAAAGACTAATATTCCGTTGAATGACTATCGACTACAGAGCTCCCACTACGTGCTAGGCGCCTTACATGTGCTATCATTAATTCTCGTATTAGTGCTTTAAAGCGGCTATGACTAGCCTATTTATCAGATGAGGAGATAGAGACGTGCTCAGATGGACAGAGGTTTAAGGTACACGCTAAAGCTGTCCCTGCGGGGAGCTGGCTCTTGGGAGCACCCCCACCCCGCCCCAGGGAGGGGCTGAAGAGAGCAGAGGAGCCGTTGGGTGCCTGCGCAGGTAGAAAGGTCCCCCACCGGGTCCTCTCCTCCCTCCCTCCCTCCCACGGTCACTGACGCTGTCACTGTTCCTCTCAGGTCAAGATTTTCTCCCAGTCGATGTTTACTGGGTCCCTGGGTGTTTCAGCCTGAACAGTTAGTCATTACTTCCTCCAGGCAGCCTTCCTGGAATGCTCACGTCCAGTTGAGCCCAGCACTGATGGTTCCTCTGGCTTGGCTCCTGCCAACCCAGATTGTAACTGTTTTCATTTTTAGCTCCCTCACTAGACTGGCAACCCTGCCGGCCACAAAACGTTTGTCCATCTGTCTCCCTGGGTTTTTCTGGGCTTCGCATCTGTCTCTGAGTATCTGGCCTGTGAAATTTACAGTGTCTCTGTTTCTGTGGGTCCCTGAGTGTCTCAGAGTCTGTGGTTTTCTGGGTTTGAGTGTTTTGGGGTCTCTGTTCTGAGATGTTCCCTAAGGGGGCTCTGTGTCTCTGGGTCTCTGTCTCTGTCCCCTGGGTCTCCTCGCCCTGTCAGGCGGGACACTGCTCCTCTGGCCTGAGGAGCCTCTGCGGGGGGGGGGGGGGGGGTCCTTGCTGCCCTGCCTGCCCACAGTGAGGCCAGGCTAGGGTAGGCCCCCGCCCAGCCCGCTGCGTGCTCCCTCCCTCCCTCCCGCTTGCCTCACCACAGGGTTTGATGAATCAAACTCTTTGTCTGGGTGGGATCTTCCCCAGCCAGCTGGGCAGAGAGAGGGCTTCCCCTGCCGGAGCAGAACAACATCGGCAGCGGCCTTCAGCTGGAGAGGTGAGGGGTGCAGGAGGGCGGCCAGGGGAGGGCCCCAGGGGAAGGGCTGTGGGGGCTCAGATCCCTCTATCATTAGGCGTGTCCTGAGGCTCCAGTAGACTCCTTGGGGATGACTTCCTGCCTGGAGAGGACCTGGTCAAGCTGACCCCCGGGCTAGGAGCTGGGGCAGGGAAGAGCCCCTCTCTCGCCCCAGGCTGGCGAGCCAGGACATCTCCCTGCCCTTGTCCCGGGAGGGCCCAGCCAGATATGGGTGGTGGCCCGCCTGCCAGTCTGTGACCCTCCCAGCCAGCTTGGCAGGGTGTGGGCACCACTCAGCGCCGAGGGCTGCTGCTCTGGGCCTGGGAGAGGAGGTTGGGTAACACCAAAGCAAGGACTTCTGGGCCTGTGTGTTTTGTACCTCGGTGTGTGCGTGCAGACAGAACAGGAGCGGGAGAAAGCTCGAGTGGGTACATAAACATCTGATGGGTCCGCGTGTATGTGCGTATGAGAGAGTGTGAATATATGTAGTTGTGTAAAAAGTGTGTGAATGCGTGAGCCTGTGAATTGGAAGTGTCTGAGTGTACCTATGAAAGCGTGTATGTCCATGTGTGTACTCGGAAGAGAACGTGTGCAGGTACATGGAACATACGTGGATTGTGTGACAGTGTATGTATGTGTGTCTGGTCATAGGTCAGTGAGAGTTAAAAATGCACGAGGTGGTTAAAGTGCAGACTCAGAAGCCAGACTGCCTCGGCTTGAATCTTGGCTCCCCCGTATGCCAAATAACCTGTGTCTCACCTTCCTCACCTATAAAATGGGGATTAAAAAGTTGCATCAACTCAGGGTTGTGAGGATCAAATGAAATAGTATATAGAAAGTACTTGGCCTGCCATTCAGTAAGTGCCAAGTAAGTGTATTTTTTTTAAAGATTTATTTATTTATTCATTTATGATAGACATAGAGAGAGAGAGAGAGTTAGAGACACAGAAGGAGGGAGAAGCAGGCTCCATGCCGGGAGCCCGATGCGGGACTCGATCCTGGGACTCCAGGATCATGCCCTGGGACAAAGGCAGGCGCTAAACCGCTGAGCCACCCAGGGATCCCTTTTTTTTTTTTAAGATTTTATTTATTTATTCGAGACACAGAGAGAGTGAGAGAGACGGAGAAAAGAAGCAGGCTCCATGCAGGGAGCCCAACGTGGGACTCGATCCCTGGTCTCCAGGATCAGGCCCTGGGCCGAAGGCGGCACTAAACCACTGAGCCACCCGGGCTGCCCAGTGTATTATTTTTTTTTTAAGATTTTATGTATTTATTCATGAGAGACACACAGAGAGAGGCAGAGACATAGGCAGAGGGAGAAGCAGGCTCCCCGCAGGGAGCCTGATGTGGGACTCGGTCCCAGGACCCTGGGATCACGACCTGAGCTCAACTACTGAGCCACCCAGGTGCCCCTAAGTGTTAGCTATTACTGTGCAATTAGGTGTGTAAGTGTGCTCGTACAGATGTTGTACATACGTGTACACAAGAGTTGGTCCAGGCCTCCAAGTCAAAGATGGCTTGCTGGCCAGCCCTGCTGTTCCGTGTCTGCCTCTCATACCTTTTCCCCTGCAGGCCCAGGTGGGTGGCAGAGCAAAGGAGGAATGGACTGTGGGCCACCTGCCACCCTCCAGTCCCACCTGGCTGGGCCACGTGGCACTGCCCGCCGCCCAGTAGCTGTGTGCCAGCAGGAGAGTCTGTCCTTTGCAGAGTTGCCCACCCTGCAGCCTCCGAGTCCTGTGTGTCTGGATCTCTTCCCTGTCACCCCAGAGGAGCTGCGGGCTCCTGGCAGCCGCTGGTCCCTGGGGACCCCTCCTCCTCTCCAAGGGCTGCTATGGCCACCATCCCCGGGAGTCCCAGACACCGAGATCTGCACCAGTGGGGGGATGCGGCCCAGCAGGGCTGGCAGCTGGCCACACTGTCCTAGTGCCCAGCCCCCAGCTCTGGAGGGACCCTGGAGTCCCCAGCACCCACAGCCACAGCGCCGGGCCAGTCATGGCTCAGAGAAGAAGTCAGCCTGTGAGTCACTCTGGGTGGGGGGGTGGTGACCCAGTGGGGCAGATAGGGGAAAAGTTGGGTGGCTCTTTTAAGACTCTTAAGCCCCAGGATTCCCCCAAACAAGCAGAACAAGTGGTAGATTTTAGTGATAAGAGAACCTGAGCTCAAAGAGGACAAGTGACTTGCAGGTTATACAGCAAATGAGTGGCTGTCCTGGGCTCCTTGGCCCTTTGCCCACTGCAGCCAGGCACTGTGCTCTCTCTACTTCCCCTCTTGTTGATCCCATTGGTGGGGGGACCAGATCCTGGCAAAAGCACTGACCTTTCCCTCAGATGCTCAGGGCCACAGGGTAGCAGCAGGGAGGAGTGGGGAGGGCGCCCAGTGGATGCATGCCAGCCTCTGCTCTCACCCCACGTCCCCATAGGGCGCAAGATGCGGGTCTATCAGCGGGAAGAGCTCCCTGGCAGCCCTGAAGCCCACACTGTCTTCCTGGAGCCTGGCCAGGCAACAGAGCAGGCCCTGAGCACAGAGGAACCCAGGCCCCTGGAGCTGTCTGCGCCCTCCCGAGTCGGCCTGGAGGGGCCTGAGCGGAGGCGCTTCTCAGCCTCGGAGCTGATGACCCGGCTGCACTCTTCCCTGCGCCTGGGGCGGAACTCAGCAGCCAGGGTGCTGACCCCGGGGTCCGGCCCTGGCGTAGCTCGGGAAGGTACCAGCTTCTCCCCCGGGAACCCTAAGAGCAGGCCACCCGCCAGATGCACCATGGGGCACGACCCACACCTGCGACTGGGTGCTGGTCAGCTGCAGTGTGGCACCCCAGTGCCCGGCATCATTCTGGGAGCCACCCACCCTCAACTCTCACCCTCTCCAGGAAAAGCATCTGGAAGGGAGTGGCGCCGCGGAGAGATGAGGCTGGACGGCTTGGCGACGCCGGCGCCTGTTGACCCGAGCACGGGGCAGAGCGGCTGGCCCGAGCCCAGGTACTGTCTCCCACCCCGCAGTCGTCGTCCGAGGAGGAGGAAGGGGGGGGGGGTGCGGGCGAAGAGGGGCCCTGACGCTGCCCCTTCCGTAGGCTGGACACGCAGGAGGAGCAGGCGCTGGGTTCCGGGAGCGCCAGCGAGCGGCGCCAGTCTCGGTTTCTCCTTAACAGTACGTGGGAGGAAGGGGCTGGGGGCGAGAGAGGGGGAGAGAGAGGGGGAGAGGGGGAGAGGGGGAGCGCGAGCGAGCTGAGCCTCGCGGGCCCGCACCGTAGCCAGCGCGCAGCGGGTGCGCCAGCCGTGCCTCTGGAGGAGTGGGAGTGGGTGGTGCGTGCACGAGGGGGTGCGGGTCCCGCTCCCCGCGCCCCCGTCCGACGGCTCGGTCAGGGAGGCGGGCTCTCGGGGAGCCGGGCCGCAGCGGAGCGTGCAGGCGGCGCCCACGCCTCCCCGCCCGTGTCCCCGCCCAGCGGTCCTCTACCAGGAATACAGCGACGTGGCCAGCGCCCGCGAACTGCGGCGGCAGCAGCGCGAGGAGGAGGGCCCGGGGGACGAGGCGGAGGGCGCGGAGGAGGGGCCCGGGCCGCCGCGCGCCAACCTCTCCCCGAGCAGCTCCTTCCGGGCGCAGCGCTCGGCGCGAGGCTCCACCTTCTCGCTGTGGCAGGACATCCCCGACGTGCGCGGCAGCGGCGTCCTGGCCACGCTGAGCCTGCGCGACTGCAAGCTGCAGGAGGTGGGCGGAGGGGCCGCGGGGCGGGGCCGGGGGGCGGGGCCGGGGCGGGGCCGGCGGGACCTCCCATCCCCCGAGGTGGGCCTGGGACCCCGCGGGGAGAGCCGGGCCGTCTCTGCGGAAGGGGGTGCGGGGACCTGGCAGGGTGGGGTGGCTGCTAGGGGGACGGAGGGTGCGGCGCAAGGCGCCGGCGGCGGCTGGACGGGGCGGGCCCGGGGCGGGGTCAGGCTGGGTCCGCGAGGACGCGGAGCCGCCGAGCCCTGCGGAGAGAAAACGCGTGGTGGGCGAGGGACGGAGGGCGCTCGGGGTGCGGGTGGAGCTAGAGGCTCAAGCAAGGTCTTCAGCCGAGCTTGAACAGTTGCGCGCGGCCGGACGTGGTCCCCTAGACCCGCGAGGCACCAGGCCATCGGAGGTGGGGCCAGAGAAGGGGGCGGACGAGGGGTGGTGTCAGGGCTTGGGCAGCGGGGGGAGGGGAGAAGGAGCGACAGGGTCGGGAGGGCGGGTGGTCAGCGAGGCCACGGTGTCCGGGGTGGGCCCGCACGGCCCTCTTCAACCCCGCGTCCACCCTCACTCAGGCCAAGTTTGAGCTGATCACATCCGAGGCCTCATACATCCACAGCCTGTCCGTGGCCGTGGGCCACTTCTTGGGCTCTGCTGAGCTGAGCGAATGTCTGGGGGTGCAGGACAAGCAGTGGCTGTTCTCCAAACTGCCCGAGGTCAAGAGCACCAGCGAGAGGTGAGGGAGCGGCCCGGTCAGGTGCAGGGGGGCGGGGACAAGGCCTGTGATTGGCGGGTCTCCCAGGTCTGGGGTCTCTGCTTGGCCCTGACCCTGACCCCTCGCTGGACCCCTCAGGTTCCTGCAGGACCTGGAGCAGCGGCTAGAGGCAGATGTCCTGCGTTTCAGCGTGTGTGACATTGTGTTGCACCACTGTCCAGCCTTCCGCCGAGTGTACCTGCCCTACGTCACCAACCAGGCCTACCAGGAGCGCACCTACCAGCGCCTGCTGTAGGGCTGGAGGCTCTGAAGGGGAGGGGAGGATAAAGGAGGCTTAGGCGGGAGTGGGCACAGAGGACTGGGTGAAGAAGGGTGACCTGGGAGGGGAATGGTTCCTGAACAGGAACTGAACAGGGCTCTCTGACCAGCATAGGGTTAGACCCAATCCCAAGGGGCAAGGAGGATGTACTGAGAAGGCACCCAGAAAACCAAGAGGGTGGCTGGGGTCATGAATCCTGGCAGTTCATGGGATCTACAAACCCATCTGTGACCCCAGGCTCCTCCCCATCTTCCAGCCTGGAGAACCCCAAGTTCCCTGGCATCCTGGCTCGCCTGGAGGAGTCTCCTGTATGCCAACGTCTGCCCCTCACCTCCTTCCTTATCTTGCCATTTCAGAGGATCACCCGCCTCAAGATGTTGGTGGAGGTACCTGGAGGGCACCGGGCTGCAGTGAGGGCTGCACGAGGGAAATGGTGCTGTGCCCTCCACAGCCCCTTCTGAGTATCCATGGGTGGGCAGGGTGATGGGTGGAGGGCTCGGCCTGCCTCATTGCACTGACCCCACCCTCCAGAACATCCTGAAGCGGACAGCACAGGGCTCTGAAGACGAAGATGTGGCCACCAAGGCCTTCGATGCCCTCAAGAAGGTGAGCTCAGCTCCCCGGGGCCTCCCCAGAACCCTGACATATCTCCAAATGAGCCCCAGGTGGGAGCCTGAGGCTAGGCTCTGCGAGCTGGGGTTGGGGGGCTGCAGGAGGTGACCCACCCACGGCCTCCCCAGCTGGTGCAAGAATGCAACGCCAGCGTGCAGTCCATGAAGAGGACAGAGGAGCTCATCCACCTGAGCAAGAAGATCCACTTTGAGGGCAAGGTGCATGCCTGCAGCTGGCAGGATGGGATCCACAAAGGGGCAGCTTGTTCCCTCCTTCCCTGGGTACCGCTGGCCAGCTCCTCTCAGCCCATCCCCAACCCCAACCCCAACCCCAGCCCTTCCCCCCGCCCTGGGTCTGTGCTCTCTGCCCTGCTGTCCCGGGCCTGACCTGCCCTCCCCTTTGCCTCCTCCATCCTTCCAGATCTTCCCCCTCATCTCGCAGGCCCGCTGGCTGGTTCGGCATGGGGAACTGGTGGAGCTGGCCCCACTGCCCGCAGCGCCCCCCGCCAAGCTGAAGCTGTCCAGCAAGGCCGTCTACCTGCACCTTTTCAATGACTGCTTGCTGCTCTCCCGGCGGAAGGAGTGAGTCTGGGCAGGGTGGGGGGGAAGTAGATGGGAGCCAGGTCCCTTCTTCTCTACCATGGAGTTCACAAATGGTCCATCACTGGCCCCGAGAGCCCCTGTTTGTGCCGGACTGTGCTGCTGGGGCACCCTGAGCTTCACAGGCTCCCCCAGAAAAGGCAGAGATGTGAGGCTAGTCCATTTTCCAGACCTGAGAACCAAGGGCTGGACAGTATGCAGAGGACTTGATGCTGGTCTGAGCCTAAGCCAAATAAAGCAGAGATCAAGAGTACAATCTGGGAGTCCCGGCTCCGCCCTGACTCATAAGGCTAGTGGCCAACATTTACTGAGCGCCTATTCTGTGCCAGGCATGTCGTGTGGATTATTCTCTTCATTCCTCTAAACATCTCCCTGGACAGTAGGCTCCCTTGTTATTCTCAAGATCACGGATCTAGCAAGTGCAGAAGCCAGGAGGCCGGGTCTGTCTGATGTCTGACCCCAGGCTCTTAACCGTTGTATTATCCTATCTTCCATCTGTAAGATAGAGACTATCATGTAGGGAGACTCAGTCTGATAACAATACATGGAAAGAGCTCAGCACAGTGCCTGGCACACACTGAACACTCAGTCACTATTAGCCGTAACTATTATCAGTTTGGGATGAGGGGGAAGACTTTCTGAGTAGATAAGCCTTAAGGCTGGACGTGGTGAAGAATGGGCTTCTTATACTATGGGAAGGGTTCATTCCTGATTTATTCCTTCATTCACTAAAGTGTCACTGAACTGCTATTCTCTACCGGGCCCTGATGGGTGCTAGGGCTCTGATGGGTGCCCATAGGGGCTCTCAGAACAATAAAAATACATCCTGATAACCACCTGGTCAGGGTTTTGATGGAAAGGTGTTCTCCTACTGTAGTATTCCCTGGTATGGGGTGAGGATCAATAAGGCTTCATTTTTTTTTAAGATTTTTTTTAAAGATTTATTATTCATTCATTTATGATAGAGAGAGAGAGAGAGAGAGGCAGAGACACAGGAGGAGGGAGAAGCAGGCTCCATGCCGGGAGCCCAACGTGGGACTTGATCCCGGGACCCCAGGATCGTGCCCTGGGCCAAAGGCAGGCGCCAACCCACTGAGCCACCCAGGGATCCCAGCCACCCAGGGATCCCATTTTTTAAAGATTTTTATTTATTTATTCATAGAGACAGAGAGAGAGGCAGAGACACAGGCAGAGGGAGAAGCAGGCACCATTCAAGAGAGCCTGACCTGGGACTGGATCCAGGGTCTCCAGGATCACGCCGCTGTAGGCTGCAGGCGGCGCTAAACCGCTGCACCACCGGGGCTGCCCCATCAGTGAAGCTTCAAATAGGAAGGGACTTTTGAGCTCAGTTTTGAGGGATAAGTTGGAGTTTGGGAGGATATAGCAAAGTCACAATAAGATACAACAGCAGAGTGTGTTTGGGGGATGATGGAGCCTAATATGGTTGGATTTGTAGAGGGGAAGGGCAGCGAAGGAAGTTGGGTGGTTGAAAGTCATGGTACCGAGGCTGGGCTTTCTGAGGGCCATGGGGAGCATGGAGAGTTAGGCAGACGAGTGACATTTTACTCCTGTCTAGTTTGGAGGATGGACTGGAAGGGGAGGGACCAGATGCTACTGCAGTTGCCCAGGTGAGAGTAGGTGCTCCTGAAGTGTTCGGGGCTTGTGGGAAGCGGATTCCAGGGACGACAGGGAGTTCCTTCGTCTGTAGGATGGAGCTGCTGGCTGGCTGTGTATGGAGAGGGAGGGAGGAGGCCGGAACGATGGCTGAGTTTCCTCCTGGGCACCTTCAGGAAGTCTTCCCCAGAACGGGGCACAGTGAGGGGGATCCTGTTTGGAGTGGGAATTACTGACTTCTGCTTAGACAGGTTGAGAAGAAGGAATCTGTGGGACATCCTTGACCCACCCACGTACCCATCCTTCCTGCAAGTGTTTATCGAACCCGAATTATGGGCCAGGCGGTGTCAAGCCCTGGGGTAGATGGCAAACGAAAGACAGAGTTGTCCTTCCATACCAGTTAGAGAGTCAGACAGTAGGCAGCAAGGGTCTCATCCAGTGGGGAGGGCTCCCCGTTGGCTGTTGAGAACAGGGACTGGGAGGGGGCGGTGGTTCAGAGAGAACCTGAAGGCACGCCCCGGGGATAGGGACGAGTTTTTGTCACCTTCTACTTTGGTCAGGGAACCAGCAGGAGTGGCTGTCTCCATTCCTTGTGGGACTCCGCTGGCTGTTAGGGAGGTGATGCCCTTCGGCAGCCAAGTTTCCTTGGGGAGGAAGCCAGAGGGGCAGCCAACCCTTCTGATCAGCACTCACCTGTCCGGATGGTGGGGTTGGGAGCCTGAGGATGAGCCAGGCTGACCTCCCCTCCCCCGGTCCCCGCAGGCTAGGGAAGTTTGCCGTCTTTGTCCACGCCAGGATGGCCGAGCTCCAGGTGAAGGATCTGAGCCTGAAGCTCCAGGGCATCCCTGGCCACGTGTTCCTCCTTCAGCTCCTCCATGGCCAACACGCGAAGCACCAGTTCCTGCTGAGGGCCCGGACCGAGTGAGTGGGGCTAGGGTGGGGGGCGAGGGGACCCCTTGGCAGGCAACAGGCCCTCCCAGTCTGGCTGCAGGAGGGTGGCATGAGGCAGGACACGGGCGGAGCTGGCGTCCAGGGGCTTCTGGGCCTGCTCTGTTCTTCTGCGGACAGCTGGGTGGGGCCCCAGCTTGGGGACAGGGCTGTAGGGTGGGCCCTGGGGGGGGTGTCCTGAGTCTGGACATCATACCCAATTCTCCCAGCCGTTTCACCACTGTGGCCCGGGGAGATTGCACTTTGCGTTGTGACAACTCTGCCTCCCCTCCCTAGAAGTGAGAAGCAGCGGTGGATCTCAGCCATGCGCCCCTCCAGCTCCCAGGAGGATAAGGAGGTCTTCAGCGAGGGCCAAGGTAGCAGCCTGCCTCCCCCTGCCTCTAGGCCCACATCCCCCTTTTCGCCAGGCCTGGTGCCATGGTGCCCCCAGGTTGTCTCCCCCTTTGCCTCAGTCGCAGAGGGCAGGAACCCAAGTGGCCCTGGGGTTGGGGTGGGGGGTGAGGGAGCAGCTCCGTTGACACAGAGGCTTCTCTCTGGGGTGTGAGTGTAGCCACTATGCCCCAGTGCTGCCCAGTTAGAGGGACCCCGGGTACCAGTCAAGGGTTTCTGAGCTAGAGGGCTAGGGCCAAGCCGCGGAAGGGAGAAGAAGGGAACTCATTTCTACCCGTACTTGCCATGCGTCAGGCCCAGTGTTAGGGGCTTTATATGCATTTATTTCACTTAATCCTTATGAAAACCCCGTGAGGTAGACTCCTTTTTTTTTTTTTTTTTTTTTTTTTTTTTTTTTTTTTTTATAAAAGATCTTATTTATTTATTCATGAGAGACACACACACAGGCAGAGGGAGAAGCAGGCTCCATGCAGGGAGCCTGACGTGGGACTCGATCCCAGGTCTCCAGGATCACGCCTTGGGCTGAAGGCGGCGCTAAACCGCTGAGCCACCCGGGCTGCCTGTAGACTCATTTTTATTCACATCTGGAAAAACAGGCTCAGAAGTGTTAAGTAACTTGCCCAAGGTCAGCCAGCCAGGGGATAGCGGAGCTGGGATTCAAGCCAGGTCTGGCCCCAAAGCCTGTGGTTTTCCCCGGCTTGGGCTAGGAGTCCTGTTGGGGCTGTGGGGTGAGCTCCACCCCACTCCAGAGAGGAAAGGCCTGTGAAGGATGAAGGGGGCAGCCATGGAAAGATCTGGGCAAAAGTACTCCTGGAAGGAGGGCGAGCAGTGCCAAGGCCCCGAGGCAGGAGGGAGCTCAGAGTGTTTGGGGAACAGCAGGGCAGCCAGTGTTGCTGAGCTTCATGAGCAAGGGGTGGGGGGGCAGGGGGGCTAAGCCAGGAGGCAATGTGGGGAGGACTTTGGATTTTATTCGGAGGAGTGGGAAGCCCCGGGAGGGTTACAGCTGGGGGACTGATGTAAGTCTTGAATCCCAGTTGAGCAGGATGGATTAGAGGAAGTCCTGGAGTAGTGACGGGGCACGTGAAGGGGCCATTTCTGTTGTGGGGGGTGCCTGGGGGCGTCTGAACACTGGCCTGGAGGTCAGCGTCGAGGTGCAGGACTGAGCTGGGGAGGTGAGAGCCCCCAAGCTGGAGGGACGGCATTCACCCAGGGCTTGTGTTTAGGGCAAGAGAGGAGAGAGGCCAGGGTGGGCCAAGGGAGGCGCAGAGAAAGTTAAGCAGCAGCAGCAGCAGCAGCCACCCTCCTACCCCTTTGCTTCCTTCTCCTCCCCCTCCACACCCCCCATTACCCTCCCTCGCTCTCCCCTGGGCTGTCAGACCGCCCCCAGGTGCAGTGTGTCCGGACATACAAGGCTCTGCAGCCAGACGAGCTGACTCTGGAGAAGACTGACATCCTGGCAGTGAGGACCCGAACCAGCGACGGTGAGAGGAGCCTCCTGGGAAGGCTCCCGCTCCCCACCCCCCCATGGGTCTTGGGCGGGCAGGAGGTAACTAGGTGGCTAAGATGTCACAAGAAAAGATTATGCAAGTGTTGATCAACCACAGCATGTAGGAATCAAGTTAGACAAGAGGAGGAACTTCCTGCTCTGGGAAAGATTCAGTGACTGACAGGGGAGAGTGGGAAACACCCTTCTTAGAGGGTGCCGGGAAAAACAGGTCAGAAGTTCACCTATAAGACCGCTGCGAGAGGCAGGGTCCTTCCTGGGGCTGGGATGCTGGGGTGAGGTCTCCTTGGGCCCAGGGGTGCAGACAAGGCTTGCATCAGGGCCTAGGCATTCCCTTGCAGGCTGGCCCTGGTGTCCCTTGGATGCCACTGATGCTGCTCCTGGCCTGCGTGCCCCTAGGCTGGCTGGAGGGGGTCCGCCTGGCAGATGGTGAGAAGGGGTGGGTGCCCCAGGCCCACGTGGAGGAGATCGGCAGCCTCAATGCCCGCCTTCGAAACCTCCGAGAGAATAAGCGGATCACAAGTGCCACCAGCAAACTGGGGGAGCCCCCCACATGATGGGCAGGTGTGGCCTGGGACACCAGCTCCGTGCCCAGCTCCTGGGCAGGTCTGGAGGGGCCTGTGGGGGTCCCATGCTCCGTGACCTGCCCTGCAGGGTCCAGCCTGTCCTCGCGCTCCTCGAAGTCCGCACTAAAGGCCGATGCAGGTCCTTCCTCCGGCATAGGGACTGCACAGGTGACCTGTGACACCTGGCGAGGATGGGAGCCCACTGCCTTCACGCTGCCTGACTCTGGGTCCCTCTGGCAGGGCCTCGGCTGGGGACGGCGGTGGTGCTGAGGGGTCAGATATGTATATACCTGGGGTCTTCTGGCCGGAGCCTGCTGGGCCCTGGTTGCTGTGACTTTTCTGTAAATAAACTCCCATGATGCCTTTGCTTGGAGTGTGCAAGCTGTCTGATGCTGCCCCACCGCAGCCCCCCACTTCCTCTAGCTCGAGGTCAGGAGGGTCTCTGGCTGCCCCCCAGTGGGGAGAGAGTTCACGTCTTAACCAGAGGAGGGGACGGCGAGGCTGTGTCTGAATTAGACCTCGCGGGCTGCGGTTGGCAAAGTACCAGATTCGAGTAGGCCTGAGGACCAAAGACACTCGTTAGCTCTTGTGTTTGTTTTTCTTTTTTTTGAAGTTTTTTTTTTTTTTAAGATTTTATCTATTTATTCATGAGAGACACAGAGAGAGAGAGAGGCAGAGAGACACAGGCAGAGGGAGAAGCAGGCTCCATGCAGGGAGCCGTTGTAGGACTCGATCCCGGGACCCCGGGATCACGCCCTGGGCCAAAGGCAGGCGCCCAACCACTAAGCCAGCCAGGCGCCCCGCTCTTGTGTTTGAGTCTTACAACTGCTGTAACGAATGATCACAAACAAGGTGACTTAAGCCAATAGAAGTTCATTCTCTGACTGTTCTGGAAGCCAGCAATCTGAAGTCGGTATCTGGGCCAAAACCCAGGGGTCGGCAGGGCCGTGCTCTGTCAGGTGGTGGGGATGTGCTTTAGCGAATTGTTCCTTGCCTCTTCCAGCTCGGGGGTGTCAGCTTTCCTTGGCTTGTGGCCACACCGCTCCAGTCTCTGCCTCCGTGGTCACACTGCCTTCTTCTCTGTGTGTCTGTGTCCGAGCTCCCTGTGCCTCCCAAGTGTAAGGATGCATGTGATTGCACTTGGGGCCCACCCGGATCATCTCTCCATCTCAGAACCCTTAACTTAAATCCCACCCGAAAAATCTATTCTCCGCCACCCCTCGTTTCTCATACAGCTTCACGAGTATCCAGGATGTGGATATCTTGTAGGGGACCATTTCTCAGCCTACCACCGTTCTCATGACTAAGCAGTATATCGGGGTGGGCTTCAGGCAAGGCTTCATCCAGTGGCTCCTCAATGTCACTGAGGACTCCGCTCTTTCCATCCCTCTGCCCTGTTGTCCTTGGTATTGTCTGCATCTTGATTCATACCCAACATGGAAGGAGGGAATTGTCTCTGTCCCAGCATTCCCTGTCGAAGTCTGAGCATGCTTCCTGATTAGACGGGCTTGGGTCACGTGGCTGCCTCCGGGCTGATCACAGTGGCCAGGGGGTGGTGTGTGCTGACAGACCTAGCCTAGGTCATGTGCTTTAGCTCTGGAGCCGGGGTGGGAGGAATGTTTCCTGGAACCCCATGGGTTCCCAGGTGGGGTTTGATGGCTGCTGCACAGGAGGGAGTAGCCGCTGGGGAGGCCAATATTCATTGAAACCCAAATCACCCAAGAGAGTTGAAGCACCTGGGAAGGAGCTCGGAGATGTGAACACACCTGGGGGGACCAGAGCATCCTTCATCCCTCAAAAGGAGGCCGTGGGGAACGTAAGTGAGGTTAGTCCTGGAAGGCAGACACAGGCCGATGGGGAGAAGCGCAGACCCATGAAGAAGCTTTTGGGAATGATCTTTTCTTTTCTCTTTTCTTTTCTTTTAAATTAATTAATTAATGAATTAATTAATTAATTAATTAATGATAGTCACAGAGAGAGAGAGAGGCAGAGACACAGACAGAGGGAGAAGCAGACTCCATGCACCTGGAGCCCGATGTGGGACTCAATCCCGGGTCTCCAGGATCGCACCCTGGGCCAAAGGCAGGTGCTAAACTGCTGCGCCACCCAGGGATCCCCTTCTTTTCTTCTCTTTTCTTTTCTTCTCTTTTCTTCTCTTTTCTTTTCTTTTTTCTTTTCTTTTCTTTTCTTTTCTTTTCTTTTCTTTTCTTTTTTTCTTTTCTTTTCTTCTTTTCTTTCTTCTTATTTATTCATAAGAGACACAGACACAGGCAGAGACACACGCAGAGAGAGAAGCAGGCTCCCTGCAGGGGTTCGGGACTCGATCCCAGGACTACAAGATCACACCCTGGGCTGAAGGCACCGCTAAACCACTGAGCCACCTGGGCTGCCCTATACCCATGTGATTTTTTTTTTCCCATGTGATTTTTAAAAATAAAGTTTTTATTTTGGAATAATTGTAGATTTCCGGAAAAGTTTCAGAGGTGGCACAGCGACTTGTGTAGGCCCTCCCCCGTCTCCCTGCTGCTAACATCTTACATTAATTACCATGGTACAGTTGTCAAAACTAAGAAACCAACACGACTACATGACTATTAACTGGACTCTAGATTTTATTCAGATTTCATCAGTTTTCCCACTAATGTCCTTTTTCTGGCTCCAGATCCCATCCGGGATCCCACACTGACCGTTGTTGTCGCGTCTCCTTGGTGTCCTCTGGTCTGCAACAGTTTCTCTATCCTTCCTGGGTTTCCATGACCCTGACAATTTTGAGACGTTCTGGTCAGAATTTTGTTACACTGTCCCTCCGTTTGGGTTTCTCTGATGTTTTTCTTATGACGGGGCAGGAGTTACGGGGTTTGGGGGAGGAATACCAACGAGGCGAAGTGCCCTTCTCCCCACATGATCTCGGGAGGCACGTGGGGTTCACGTGACTTATTACTGGTGATGTTAATCTTTTTTTTTTTTTAATTCTTTTTCACTTTTTAAATTTATCTTTATTGGGCAGCCCGGGGGGGGGGGGGGGGGGGGGGGGGGGGGGCGCTCAGCGGTTTAGCGCCACCTTCAGCCCAGGGTGTGATCCTGGAGACCCGGGATCGAGTCCCACATCGGGCTCCCTGCATGGAGCCTGCTTCTCCCTCTGCCTCTCTCTCTCTCTCTCTCTGTCATGAATAAATAAATAAAATCTTAAAAAATATATTTATTATATATATTATATATATATTATATTTATTAATTTTTTTAGATTTTATTTATTCATTCATGAGAGACACACAGAAAGGCAGAGACACAGGTAATTTGGAGGGGCTTCCCTGTGGGGAGCCCGATGCAGGACTCGATCCCAGGACCCCAGAATCATGACCCGAGCTGAAGGCAGACACCCGCTGAGCCCCGCAGGCGTCCCTGGTGATGTTAACTGGGGGCTTACTCTCTTCCCCTTGCCATACCCTGACTTTTGGAAGCAAGTGGAACCCCCCACTCAAGGCACGCTCCCACTTCCCGGTGGATGTACCTACATAAATTCCATTATTTGGGATTCTTCCGTAAAGAAGGTTTGTCCCTTCTCCCTACTGACGTAATCAGCCATTTATTCTAAAGGACCTGTACCTTTGGGTGATAATTCAATACCAAGTCATGTATTTTGTTGTTCAGATCATGTCAGCTTTGGCCGCTGGGAGCTCTTTCGGATCCGCTCCTGTGTCTGTCTGACATCCCCTTTTCTTTTTGTTTTTTGAGCATTTCCTTACTTCCCAACACTACAAGATGCTCTAGGCTCACCTCCTGTTTGCCCTGCCTGAGAATCAGCCATTTCTCCAAGGAGCAGAGTTTCTTTTATTGAAGGTTGGTGTTCAGAAACCAAGATGTGGGCACTGGGTGTGCTCATTGAGGTGTCACTGCTCCTAGGCCCCCCTAGGACGTAGGAAATCCGTGTGTGTGACATGATTTTAGGTAAGACACTGAATGGCTCTAGGCCTCTGTTACCATATTTTGCAGAAATGGGGATGGTGACAGTAATGCTGACTTCACAGAGCTGCTGTGAACGGATGTATGTGAGATCGGGGCGCCTGGGTGGCTCAGTGGGCTGAGGGTCTTGATTCTTGGTTTCAGCTCAGGACATGATCTCAGGATCGTGGGATGGAGCCCCGCATCTGCTTGTCCCTCTCCTTCTGCTCCTTCCCCTGTGCTCTCTCTCTCTCTCTCTCTCTCTAATAAACAAAATCTTAAAAAAGGAAAAAGAAAGTATGTAAGGTCGACATAGTACCTGGTCCATCAGAAGTTGCCCCAAGTGGTAAAAATGGTGGCTTTTTATTATGTCAGAGCCGCAGAGCCAGGGTGTGGGGGCCCTTGTGAGGCAGTGAAGTCCCTTGAAGACTGAAGGAACTCAGAAAGTCCGGGAACAGGATTCCTGCACAGAGTGAAGACCAAAGAGCCTCCCTGCTTCCTTCGGAGCTGAATCTGCCTGGGAAGAGCCAAGTTGGCATGAGGCCGGCAAAGCGGAGGAAACAAGCTCCCCTGGCCTATCTGGGTGCTGGCTGACACCTGAGTCTGTGCTGGGCTGCTGGCAGCTGGGGTGGGGGGTGGTTGGCGGCTGGCTGGGGCCATCATGCCAGGCAGGGAGGCAGGGGCACAGGGGGACAGGGGGGCAGGGGGCAGGGGGCAGAGAAGCAGGAGGGCAGGGGCAGGGAGCCAGGCTGCACAAGGGCTCAACAGGCCTGCTTCCCT